>NW_028189518.1:5578097-6197886 GCF_048542155.1 Nylanderia fulva
GTTGAAAAAAAGTTTAAACTTAAATATTATTTCGTGTTAAATTTATAATCCATGCATATGTGTATTAAAAATTCTGATACTATAATAATAATTTTCAATGCATTCACTGTCAACATCAGAAATTTATGTCAAATATAAGATGCCATAATATTATATAATGTACATTATCAGACAAATAAAATATATATTATTAAACAATGAATGCATTTGTTGGGTCACTCTTCATAAGATAATAAAATTTTAATAGCTTATATTTTCTATTTTCTAATTTTGATAGATATTTTCTAATTTTGATGATGGCTGTCTTTAAGAAGCTTCTCAATAAAAGTATTAGAATATTTTAATTCGAAAAATAAGCAGACATGTACCCAAAGCTAAATGTTAACTTCTTGAATGCAACCACCACACATATAAACAGCTTTTATCTAGCCGGAAAATATTTGAAAATAATTGAAAAATGTTTGTATCTAATCTAACAAAAGTACTAGTCACAACCTTATTTATAAGTACAACAATAGTGATGCTTAGCCAATAGTTTCCAGCTATAAATATAAATTTATTCATTTAGTTTTATTTTAAAATACATTATTATATTATTTAGATTATTAATACGTTACTTTTCCTTTTAAAGCATATTTTATAAATTTAATATAAATAATTACAACTCTATAAATGTATAAATAATTATAAATATAATTACATAAATGAATTACTTCAAAGCACGATATTAAATGCATAATATCTAACAAAAATGGAATCGCTTACTAATTACATAGCAGACTTAAGCTATGTATAACTTACAATAGCATAATTTGATAGAGCCTTATATTTAATAAAACTTAGCCAAAACGCATTATATATAAATTGCTTCATTTAATTAATGTAAAATAGCGCAATGCGTAACGTAATTCTCGCAAAACAAGATGTATTATTTAAAAAAAATTAAATCTGGATATCGTAATAATTGCGCAATATTAGATAATTTTAAATTGTATTATTTAATCTTATAATTAGAGAAAATAAACTGCTTAAAATGTTAAGAATTGTTAACTCTTAATGAAATCTTAATATCACTTTTTATTATATGATAATAATAAATTTACTACAATAGTCAGAATTTTTGATGAAATAAACTTGCACTTTCACAAAATTATCTTTAATTAACCAAAATTAACCAAAAAATATTCAATTTCCTTTACATTCATATTCACTTTGTGGTGCAATAAAATTATTTTAAATTATGTTACATATAATTTAATAAATCTATTTAATTACATACATCTATTATATTACATATAATATAGATTTAGAATGTATGGCATATGGAATCTCTTATATATTATTTCTTTTAGAAAAAAAACTTCAAGAATTCTGACTATAATTTCGATATTATAAAGATTACGAAAAGGTTTAACTTATTCTAAAGCTGTTTTGATACATTGTTTAATAGTTTTCACAATTTATATTCTTAAAATATATACAACATTGAAAAAAACGTAATTTGAAACTAATGTGTTTTAAAAAACACATAAAGTAATTTTTTATCAAAAAAGAGAAAGAATTAAATATATATAATACTAAAAGAAAAATATTTAAATAATGCTGTGAAAATCACCAAACATAATGTATCAATTAGCACATTTTGATATAAAAGTAAATTTACACTTACCTCTGGATTTCTTCTTCTCCTGATCGTACATTATAACCACTTCCATAACTTTGCCAAAGCGAGTAAAATAGGACCTTAAGTCAGTCTCCGTCACATTACTTGGCAACCCACCAAGAAAAACTTTTGGAAAACCACCACTACGTTTTGGTTTCTGCAGAGTGCGTGGATTACATGGTTTTGGATCAATCTGTAAAACAAAATACGTTTTATTTAATTTCCACATTCATGTATAAAATCTTAATTGTCTTAATCTTAAGTAATTGTAATTAAATATGCCATTCAACAATTTATTTTGCAATTTAGTTCACAGGGAAAATATGTTATTTGACAAAAAATATATATATTTCTACATTAATGTATACAATTACATACTGTACGTCCATCAAGTTGATGAGGACCATTTTGAAGAACCAAAGAAACATTAGCGGGATCGCTAAATGTTACAAATCCAAAACCCCGACTGCGCCCAGATTCGCTGTTTTTCATAACAACGCAATCGATAACTTCGCCATAACGGCCGAAGTAACGTTGGAGATTCTCTTGGGTTGTTTCCCATGATAACCCACCAACAAACAGTTTACTGGAACAAGAAAGAATTTCTTTAATATATTATGCATGACATTCAAAAAATAATCATTACATGAGTAAACAATCTATAACAACTGCATGTGATATCATTATAAATCTCATAAATTCATTTAAACGCTTATCTTGATAGAAAAATATTTTGTAACATTTGTGAAGCTAAGTCATATTTTTCAATGCCTTATCTTCTCGTACCAATAAAAGAAATCTTTTTAGATAAAGAGAAATAAAAGTTTTAATTTAATTTTTAATTTGAACTTTTTTAAAAAATAATCAACAGTAAAAAAAGGAATACGTGAACTTTATTTTTACATTTTCTCACACAAACTCATATATATTAAACCAATTTAACATTTCAATTAAAGCTTTTGAAGTATAATAAACATAACAATTATACACACATGCATCATAATAATTTATGTATTTTTATAAAAATGAATATATTTATTATACATATAAATATGTAAAGACTTTATAGAGGGCATATTCCAACACCGCCAATACTAAAAAGCTATAACTTACGTTACGCATATTATATATTTTCAGTACTAGCAGTAATATTGCAATGTGCCCAGAATATAGCAATTTAGAAAATATAATAATTTTAATCAAAATGATATACAAATATAAATATCATAATAATGAATATTTTGAAAGGTAAGCATGTTTATATTTTATGTATGTACTCTAAGTTATATTTAATAAAAAAAGTATTTAAAAAAATATTTTTCAGTTTCACATATTTAATTTCTGAAAACGAATGTGTATATGTGTTGTATGTATTAGCTTCTTAAAAAAAAATAAAAAAATAAAAATATATGTATACGCTGCTTGTATGAAACAAAGACAGAATCAATAATGAATACAAATATTAAAATTGCAATTGACATCTGCATCTTTCTCCCTTGTTATCTACTATTTTCCAAACTGAAACCCAAAAGTCACTTCAATATCTAGATGTGTGTTACGTTACATACATGTTTATTACATTAACATTTAATCACAGAACTCCGCCAAAGTCGGGCAAGCGCCTAATCTATCTGGAATTAGAGCGTAAAAATAGAGAATTTTGAACGCGAGCGAGACCGCGATGCTGCCATAAAAGAATGTGTGAACGATTTAGAGGGGAGAGGAAGAGAATTCCAGATTTTCGCACGGTATTACTTGGCTGATATTCTGAGCAGAAGCTTCGTTGAACGAAGACCCCGAAACCGGACGGCGCGAGAACGCCGAGTCAAGCCGGCAAATTTCTCACGAAGCGGAGTCACGCATCATCGCATTACCGCGAGGAAAAAAGAGAGAGAGAGAGAGAGAGAGACAGAGAGAGAGAGAGAAAGAAAGAAAGAAAAAGACTAACGCAGACTTTCTCTCTTTCAAGTCCATCTTAGGCTCTTGAGAGCAGCAACGAAGGCAATTAAAGCGACTAGGCTCGAACCAGGACAGAGTGAGGAGGATCGAAAAAGTCGTCGAGCGGCGAGAAAATATGGAGCTCTCGCGCGAGGAAAATGATGGCCTCGCGGTACGGTTCTTTTTTTCCGCGAGGCACTCCGAGCCGCAGCCGATAGCGGTGCGGCTCGCGAGCGATTACTCACCCCTTTTCGTCGTCGTCCATTTCGGTCTTCACTCTCATAATATTTCACTTAAAACTACGAGAATGCTGTCTATTTTAGGGCGCGAGTGGGAATATGGCACGATGCTTTAGAGCGCGGACGAGGGTAATGGCTCCGCACAACGCGACGTCGAGAACAGAATGTAAACGTAACGAATAGCAAGCGACGCGCGTCACTTCCGCCGTTTCGCTCCAACGTGATTCGTTTAGCGTCCATTAGTGCAAGAGCGTCTCGACAGGTGGCGCCGCCGATGCTCCTGAAAATTCGACTTTATTTCGCTTTCGATTTTTTCATTCTCTCGAGTCCGCGAGAATTGTCTTATCGCGAAATAAAGCGCATAAATTTGCACATAAATGAAAAAATATATTAATATATATTAATTATAAAAAATATAGATATATAAAGTATTGTTATATATTTTAGAAAATATATAAAAAATATATAAATATAAAATAAATAAAAATAAATATAAATATATAAAATATTTTTAATTAATATATACAAAAAATATATATTAAATTTTATCGTGTGGATCGCTTATATGGTAACTGCATGTACGACTCTGCGAGGAACAATATTCATTCGTAACTTGCTTGTATGTCGCCCGATATTTGTGTCAGATATTCGTCGCACGCTCCCAAATAACGATTTATTAATTCGAAACTATTCGATCTTTACGTATCGTGAAGACGAATGAAAACATTAAAAGGTTACTTGAACCCGTCAGTTGGAGTCATTTGGAGTTCAACGATCTGTCATCATACACGTTTGGCGCATGTGCTGCGTCATAGTTCCTGGAAGAGCTCTCTCTTTCTTTCTCTCTCCAAGGTCTTACAGCCAAATATTTCTTATGCAAATTTCCAGATAAACGCGATAGAGAGTATCGACATCGATGAAAATTAACAATTGATAATGTAGTGTTCTCAAAAATACAAGACTGAAGTATGTGGCAACAATGTTCTTTTTAATCATAGAAGCAAAGTGGTAACACTGCAATGGAGGGAAATTTGTTTGCATCTTCCTTTCGGCACCTAACTTCAGCTCGTGCGATATATTTGTCCAGCTGATTCATTTTCATTCAAAATTATATACATATATGATATAATTTACGAAAAAGATTTTATAGCTAGATATTTAAAATTAAATTCTTTTACATAAATATCAATAAAACGATTAATTATTAAATATTACACGAATATAAAATATACATTTCATATTATTAATATGATAATATATAATTTCAATTATATGCAAAATTAATACCTAATCAAAACATCACATACCAATGTTCAAGCTCGTATGACAATAAAAACAATGATAAATTATTAAATTAAGGCCATGTGTAACGAGCAATACGATATTATTTTATTATTGAGAAGAAAATTCTTAATTTGAAATAATAATTATACAAACGTTTCGAGCTCTACTTGCTCCTCTTCAGTGCGCAAAAAAATAGTGATAATAAATAACGATAATAAATAAATACATAAAATTCTAATAAAAAATCCGCAATACATAGTCAATATAAGTTATATAGTTGAGTCATAGTTAAAACGCAAAATATATTTACAATGAATTGAGACCATTAAAATAGTTCAACAAAGTAAGAACCCAATTAGAAGCAGAATGATTCGTCCGGTTATTCATAAAATATATTAGAATTATTAATAAAAACTTGGAGTGACACTTATACATTACTCCAAATGAACCACTTATCGTTATTTGACGAAAGTCCCTCGATCTGGCAATGATTATGTTCATCCTCTCCAAATTATTTGATATTTGTTAACTGAATTTAAAGAATTTATTTAATTGTAAAATAGGATTCCACTAATGGGTATGTGAAAAAAAGATTAAAATTATAAATTAACTAACTACTAAAATATTGAACCTTTATGCTTACAAATTGTTCCGAATAACTTGAGATGACGATGCTTCTAATTGTTGTTGGCCTTATTGTTAGTACTTGACTGTTGTCTAGTCTTTTAAAAAGTCGAATAAATAGGTGTCAGATCTCACAAAATAAACATTTACATAAGTCTAAAAATTCGATATTTCTTCTAGAATGTCGAAATACGCACTGAAGAGGAGCAAGTAGAGCTCGAAACGTTTGTATAATTATTATTTCAAATTAAGAATTTTCTTCTCAATAATAAAATAATATCGTATTGCTCGTTACACATGGCCTTAATTTAATAATTTATCATTGTTTCAATTATATGTTTTTACTTGATTTTTTAATTTTATAGAACATAAATTTTTAATTAAAATTAAATTAAAATTAAATTATTTATTATAATAATATATTATATGAAGCAAATTAAAATAATACAACAGCACAATTAGCGTATTACTAGTTATTATTTCATCTGAAAATTCTCAAAAATGAAATATCTATATTATTGCTAGATACAAAAAATATTTACTAGATTATCATACACATTACACATAAGATATTGTAAGTAATTTATTATTTAATCGGAGCATTTAACTGTTTAATAATAATTGCATAATACATAGTTACATGTATGTATAGTATATTTCATACTATTTAAAAATCAGAAAATACTTTTATATATTATAAAATACTTTTATTTATTATCCGGATATTATAAATATTTATTTACTTTTTTTGCGGAGCAGCTTTTTTTCCAGGGAGAAATACCTGTGATAATTTTCTAAACGGTATTTCAACACATAATGTAAGAACTAAAGCAACCAAAAAAGAAGAGACTGTGTCTGGAATGGAATCCCATATCTAGATAAAGAAAATTTTTCTAAATATACATATACATATATATATATATATATATAATAAAAATAATAACAGCTATTTTTGTAAGATTATGTTTAAATGGATAATATGCAAAAAAAAAACATGATTATATAGTATACGATTGCAATCTTATAAAAGAGTATCCTTATATACATACCACATCATAAATTGAAAACATCCTAGCACTTCTTCTTCGTCCATTGTTATAAATGTGAAATATATCACTGACAAGGAAAACTCCATAAGTTAATTTTCCTAATATTTGGGCCCAACTAGGTGTCAAAAATTTGTGGTAAAATGCTATTAAAAAAGAAATATATATTAAAAAGATATTAAAATTAAAAAATTATCTGTTAAAATTAACACTTTGCGAGGAAAATACATATATTTATATCTAAAAATGTGTTAAATAAATTTTAATAATACAATAAATTGCCTTGAAAAAAATTAGTGATGTATTATACATATACTTATTTATAAATATTGTGATTTTTTAAATCGACTTGAGATTATAATTATAATATTTTTCAATAATATTTCTTACTGTAAATTCAATACAATTAAGCATCTTTAGTTCACAAAGTGTTAATTATTGTTAAATGATAATCCTTAAGAGTCGCCAGTAATAAATAATGAAAATCTCTCCTCCAATTTTAAAGTCGACCAGACTGGCAATAATTTATTTAAAAAATTATTAGTTAAATTACAACGTTTCGGCTGTCATTGCAGCCCTTTTCAAGTAATCTATGAACAATTATATACATATAAATATACTCTTAATGCGCTTAATCATACAAATAATTATAAATTTACAAAAATATATATGTTTACATACCAGATTAATACAATAAATCAAATTTACAGCAAACCCCCGACAAAATTAACCATTGTTTTGATGAACAATGTATAACTGACAGAAGTGAGCACGAAGAAAAATAGATGTTGACTGTTAGCAGGAAACTTAGTCACTAACGCGTTGAGAAAATAGAAAACCAGAGTACTGTGTCTTTCGCAATTTTTAAAACGTCAATACAAAGTCAAATAAATAAATAAATAAATAAATAAATATGTAACATATGACAATATAATATATTAAATAGCTTCAAGAACGCGATCATAAATCCCACTGAAATTCTCCGTATCTTTTTGTAAATTAATGCTCTTTCTTTGGTTTTTTATATAGAACATTTCTGCTATTTCTCTTTTTCTTGTTTGTTTTTCTTGATGCAGAATCACAGGAGAATCCCAGCGGAACTCATGATCGTTGCAAGTCCGTCATCCATCATTTTTTAAATAAATTATTGCCAGTCTGGTCGACTTTAAAATTGGAGGAGAGATTTTCATTAATTATTGTTAATTAAAGTTAAACTGTTTTCGAAATATATACATACTTAAACGGCTGTCAAGAGATAGTACAACTATTGTAGCACTAATGCAAACAGAAAACAGTAATTTCTGATAAAATGAACAAAATCCACCTTCTAAAGGTGACCACTTGAAATATGGCATGAAAAATCTGTGCGCCCACAATTGAAATGTGACAGCCATAGTTAGAGGCAATATTAAAACCAATACATGCGACCAGAACTGTAAAATATAAATTATAATGAATCGACATGTGTAATTGATTCCAAAGTAAATTTTGTAATTTTCATACAAAATAATATATATATATATATATATATATATATATATATGGTATATATATATGTATAATAACATACCGGCGATATTTCCCGTTTTATTCCTCTATGATCGTGAAGTATTGCACCCGCGGTTATACCAACAAGATATGCAATAAAGCGCATATATGTCTGAATATAATTTGACGCAAAATACGGTGCATCGCTGAAGTGCTGCACACTAAAAGAATTAATTATAATTTAACAAAATAGACATTGTATCTAATAAAAAATACATAACTTTTAATAAATAAATATAAATATATATTTTTTTTTAATTTATAACGCTATAAATATATACGCTATTTCACAAAATACGCTATATATGTAAATAATAAATGCATAACTTACCGCAGCGTAAATAGAAAAACAGGCGGCACACCGTATGAATATGTTATGAAAAACGGTATAGCACAGCTGATGATTGTTAGCACTCCGAGAAAAGAATATCCAATTTTACGGGGCATACACCAAAATGCATAAATTACAAATTGGCTAAGAATAAATAACTGGAAATCGACGGATAAATACCACGTTTGAAACATACACTAAAACAAAAAAAAGGACAGATAATGTTCACAAATTCTTTTTATCCATATGTTTAATTAATTTAAATTAAAAATCTTACCATTTCTGTTGGTTTTACATAATTGTTAATATACAATAGATTTGCCCACCAATTAGTGGAACATTCATTGCCCTCCTGTATGATTTCTTGCTTCCAAAATGGTCCCGAACCAAGAAGCGGTAAGATCCAAGCGTGGAAGAAGATTATTATGGCATAGGATGGTGTTAATCTATTAATTTATAAATCAAAATATGTTTTTTAATAGAATCACGCAATGATATGGTTCTTTAGATCTAAAGAGTTAAATTTACGATCTTAATATTTATAATTATTATTTAATTATTAATATTAATATATGTTTAATATTTTATTATTAACTTAATTTTTACCTAAAATATCTCGTTATAATATCACTGAAAAAATTGAGTTGCTTCCTTCGATCTAGATCCGCTAACATATGATATGTGACTAAAAAAGCGCCCAAAGCAAAAAACACGTCTATCACAACTTTTCCATTTAAATAAAAGACTATTACCGGTAGAGAAAATAACTACAAAAAAGATATTATTAAATTTACAAATTAAACTTTAGTAAAAAAATTAATCTATAAAATGTTTTAATAATTAAAAGCTATAGGATTTTTCAAATAATTGAAAGCGAATGAGATATTTACAAATAAAGTAAATCGAAAATATAAATATATTTTTGTTCAGATCAATCAAAATTAAACGCTAGTGGTGAAAATAAACTTGGCAAAATTGATTTCGACGTAACCAGCAATTTTATTCAATACTTTCACGACGTTTCGACCATTTGGTTGTGGTCCTTATCAAGTGAGAAACGTCGTGAAAGTATTGAATAAAATTGCTAGTTACGTCGAAATCAATTTTGCCAAGTATATTTTTGTTCAATAAAGCAAAATATAATTAATGTTATAATAAAACATAATTTTTAATATTATTATATTATAAATATTTAAATATTATATAATCATGAACACAAAATTTGTGTACAAAAAATTCTTTTCGATGAATTTTGAACGAGGACGATCTCGAAAATAATATTATTTATATATTATAATTATCATAATTTTTCTTCGTGCACACTTTAGCCTTTTATTTAATATTGATAAAATAAAACGACATACTATAAATATAAAACATTAAAATATTATAGAAGTAACTATTATTGCTTCTATTATATTATATCCATTAAAAAATGCAATACTTACTCTTTCAAAATCTATGACATTAACTGTCGGATTAGCATAATATTGTATTACACGATGTCCATTTAGTACAATTAATGACAAGATAAATCGTATAAAATGTATGCTGTCGAGCCCCGGATTTGAGTAATTTACTTGCAGAACACTTTTAAAATTTCTTCGAAGTGAGAAACAAAGTAATGCACTTCGGAAAGTTGATGTACCTCCGCTACTTAATTCATTTTCATACCAAGTACTGACGAGTATCACAATCACCAAGCTCAGTAGTATAATACTGGAAAAGATTATAGAGATATATCACAACACATATAGTATTATATTTTAAAATGTATAACTTAGCAAAATTAAATTTATATATAAATTATTAATTTTTTCACTTTATATTTTTATAATACGTATAATAAATTATATTTTTTTAGTTTTATTATATGCAAAAATATATTATTATACAATATACTTTTAGTACGAAAGATATACATGTGATAAAATATTTTTAAAAAAAGACCAAGAAAAACAAAAAATAAGAACTTATGAAAAAATGTAAATATTATTTTTAATCGTTTTTAGCAAAAATAATATATATTCGTATATGACAAATCTCTTAAACACGCATTTTTAATATTACTCACCAATATATTGTTGCAGCGAGAGTAAATTTAGGCGCTTCATCAAGCGTTTGGCAAAAATTTATCTGAACGCCAGTCTCTATATTAATATTATTATTTGCACCGATCTTTTGTAGAGGCCTTTTTAAAGCTGTTTCTATATCTTCTGCACTACATGTTGATGGTACACACAGAGCTAATTGCACCAAATAGCGACGAATACGGTGAGTATTTCCTCGTTCCTGTTTACAAATCACCATTACTACAGATAAAACTAATTACTTAATAATAAAAAATAGTATTTAATATATTATTACGCAAATTTTTACAACGGAAAAAATATTTTACTAATAATATATTTAAATAATTTACTGATATAAACTGATAGTAAATTTAAATAATACATAGTATTATAGCATATATAAATAATTTATATATAGCATAAAGAATAATAGAGAAAGAGAAAAAAAGAAAAAAGTAAAATCAGAAAAGAATGTTTTTAAAAAGATTATGTAAGCACAAATAAAAAAAAATCTTTTCTAATCTTTTTTCTTTTTATGTCTTATTTTTTCCTATTGGTCTTTATTAACAAAATATTGTAAACAAAAGAACTCCCGGCAATCTATTATGTATATAATTAATATTACCTCTACTGCTTCCCAAAAAGACTCATTTGGATTATATTCCATGGTTTGTTTATGAGAAATCGATTCATCTTTCCTTTTATATTCAAGATCGACTAAACAATATCTACCAGCAACTGCATTTTCAACTTCCCCGGCATCAGTTTGTAAATAGTAACATTCATCAAAATTACCCAAATGTTTTGTATGACCGTATAATACACCATCAGGATATTTCGATGAAGAATCGAACACTAAAATGAAATTTTATATGATAAAGTCTATATGCGTGTGCCTATTTTATATGCAGATCATTTATTCCTGTTTTGATATAGATAATATTTAAAAAAAAGTTTAGTAAAAACTAATAAAAAATCAATTATTCAAATAGCAAAACAATTTTTGTTAAGTTTTATAACTCTTTTTTATAATAAAAAAAAATATAATTCCTCGAATAAAATTTTACTGCTATGTATATCAAAAGTTAAACAAAATATTTTGTGTACTTCTTCGAAAAATTCTAACTTAAAAATATTAAAATAATAAAGCACTTCATCAGGTCTATGAACGATCCAAAATAAAGATTGTATATAATTATGCATAAAGATACGCATATAAATGTACGCATAACAATCACTCTATTAATTTTTATAGTTTATTTAATATTTTTATTATTCAACTAATGTTTTGTTTTTTAGTTATATAGTTATGTGTGTAATACTTTTTAGCTATAGACAATAGCAATCATCATAAATTAAAATTAGATGTAAATTTCTCATATGTATATATATATATATATAATTCAATTATTTTTTTATAAAAAATTTGAAATTTTTAATTCTGATTCTATATCTTGTAGATATAATTTTTGTTTTATTTTTATATTTTTATTTTGTTCTTTAATTCGTTATATGTGGATATACTAATTTTTTAGTTGTTATCACGTAACCGCATATTTTCAATAACAATCATCATAAATTAAAATGGAATGTAAATTTCTAACATGTCCGCTCATACATCTTGATTATTACTTAAAATTTAAGACTAAAACCACCTGATTGTGCTTGTGTGGGTACACGCGAGAATAATAATGCCTTCCGCATTCTCAGAGACTTTATGACATGCGGTTTATAGATTCCTTCCGTTTACAGATTTTTTTACAAGATGAAGTAGTTGAACTATAATGTTTATAAGCAATAACATATGTTTCTTAAATATTACAAAAAATTTTGATTGCATTTATGGGAAGACTTCAATGCTCTTAATTGTATAATTCTGGATCTATATAAAAAAATATTCAAAAAAAGAAAAACAGAATAATATATATGTTTAATATAAAATAAAAAATATATATATGTTCAAATTAATCAATATTAACCTCGTCTTTAAATAATAAAATTGCTCACAAATTATATTCACAATAATTAATCTATAAATTATATTCACATAAATTATACCATATAAAAATTTGTCAAAATATATATAAATCTCTGTAATATATATATAATAATTGCTCACAATGAAATAAGGCAATAAGAAAACAAATTAAAAAAGTAAGCAATAATAAAATAATTTATAATTAAAATATATTTTTTTTTTAACAGATATTCGAGGTACAAAAATGTACAATACAAATTATTTATATTAACTAAATATAAAACTAATATCTCTTTTTTTCGTATATTTAAATTAAAGAAGAATATATATATTTCGATATACTTCCTTTTGAAATAATAATCATCTATAAACCCAAGTTTTTAAATAATTTTGTAATTTTCGATAGTTTACTTACTTTGCACAGCCCACAAAGTACCATTTTGCAATTCATTTAAAAATCGTCGTGCATCTTCTTTACATTTTCCATCTGGCAAATCGTCGGATTGAGCGAAGATGATAGGTAACAACGGTAGATTGATGGGATTTAACGATTCCGTACTTGCAAAACATTGTTCGTTATTAAAACCACCGGTATTTAAAATATTGCTTAGGTCTGCCTGATCGAAGGAATTTTTTTCATTAAATGTCCAGTGTCCTGATGCGGCATGGCTTTGGTCGGCAAAGCTGCTTGATACTCTTAACAATAATGTGCTAACGGAAATTAGCACAGTTTGTTTGAACATTATCAAACAAAATGATTGTCTACGATGAACGAACAGCGATAAACTAAAGCTTGTAGCTTTGTTATGTCTACTTATTTATTCACCTTACCCCACTACATCATAATAGAAGGTTTGTTCGCGTCGCATGCCCCAACTTGCTTTTTTTACTTCAATGCGCTCGTATTGGTCCAATTCGAAGAGCGCACCAATACGAGCGCATTGGAGTAAGAAGAAGCATGTTGGGGCATGCGACGCGAACAAACCTAGAGAGTCAGAAGCTATACCTATATATACAGGGTGTCCGGTAACTAACGGACCAATGATTAAGAGCGGATTCTCTGGCTAATTTGGAGACGATTTTTCCTTAGCAAAAATATTGAGAAGTCAATAATTTTCGAGTTATAAGCGATTGAAAAAAATGGGTCTTTTGAAAACTAAACGTTTTGGAGTTAAAAGTCTAACATAATTACATTCTTCAGTTAATTTCAGGTAGAGTTTACTATAATAAAATTTTAATTTGAGGCTTAGTTATAAAGATACATAATGACAAATATTGGAAAGTTGTAAAAAATGATGACCTTTTTCGACATTTTCGCTGAGGAAAAATCCCCAAATTCCCAAATTGACCAAAGAATCCATTTCTAATCGTTGGTCCGTTAGTTACCGGACACCCTGTATGTATATATATATATATATATATATATTCTCGCTTTCATAAAACATATCTCTCGATAAAACTATTAAAAAATAAATAAATTATTTCTTTCAGATGATAAGATTAATTGCCATTCATATCGTAATTGCACGACAATGATTTTATTTCGCATCTTTCAAAATAATCATTCATACAAAAATGGAATTATATATTTTATTCAATATTATTATTAAAATTTGTGACCGCTTTTTAAAAAATTAATATACATATATAAAAGACCATAAGAGCTAATTTAGTTCTTTTATTAATATTTATTTGTGGGAAAAAGATTTATAACATATAAAATATTAAACAGAAAGAAATTCGAACGTTTCGGTTGCTTTTTCAACCTTCTTCAGCGCATCATTTAAAATTAAAGATGAATAGAAATAAACTATATCAATTATTCATAATTACTGTCAATATAATAAAATTATACAGAAACACAGTTATTCGCATAAAACTTCGTCAAGCTGTTTTTTAATTAACGAAATCAACGCATTAATTTTAAACCTGAGCATTTTTTTATATATTCTATTCCTCGTCATTCTATATAGAAGTTTTCTTATATTGACAGTAATTATGAATAATTGATATAGTTTATTTCTATTCATCTTTAATTTTAAATGATGCGCTGAAGAAGGTTGAAAAAGCAACCGAAACGTTCGAATTTCTTTTTGTTTAATATTTTATGTTATAAATCTTTTTCCTACACACAAATAAATATTAATGAAAGAACTAAATAAATTAGCTCTTATGGCCTTTTATATGTATATTACTCTATTATTATGTTAAAGAAAGAGAGAGCGAGAGAGAAAGTGAGCTAAAAAATTACTTATATTCTCTCTTTTAAGAACATATTTTTCAATAACCTATAATAATAAATGTGATATATTTACATTATAAATTGTAAAAAACATTAATTTAGCATCTTTTAATAGTGTATCTTACAAAATCTTATACAGGGTAGTCAAAAAGTATCGGACCCCCCCAATATTTCCGTTCCCTTGCATTTTACAAGAAAATGTTTCAGACAAAAGTTGTAGGGTTTAAAAAGATCTATTTACTGATCTTATCAGTTTGACCTTGGATGGCGTCGCCAAGGTCAGATCGAAATTACATTAACTTTTTTAAACGGAACACCTAACTTTTTATTGCATATTCTTGTAGCTTATCTCGAGACCTTTCCAAAACACTACAAGAAAGTTTATTTTCGTTGAGTACTTTCCGAGTTGTGAGGCTTGAAAGCTACAGTGTACTGTAGTGTGGGTCCAGCCAGTTAAGGCAAGAGTGGCGTGTGGGTCCGGCCAGCTGGACCCACACGCCACTCTTGCCTTAACTGGCTGGACACACGCCACACTTGCCTTAACTGGCCGGACCCACACGCCACTCTTGCCTTAATTGGCTGGACCCACACTACAGTACACTGTAGCTTTCAAGCCTCACAACTCGGAAAGTACTCAACGAAAATAAACTTTCTTGTAGTGTTTTGGAAAGGTCTCGAGATAAGCTACAAGAATATGCAATAAAAAGTTAGGTGTTCCGTTTAAAAAAGTTAATGTAATTTCGATCTGACCTTGGCGACGCCATCCAAGGTCAAACTAATAAGATCAGTAAATAGATCTTTTTAAACCCTACAACTTTTGTCTGAAACATTTTCTTGTAAAATGCAAGGGAACGGAAATATTGGGGGGGTCCGATACTTTTTGACTACCCTGTATGTACGTGTGTGTTCTCATTGTTTATAACCTTTTAAAAAATCACCAAACTTATTAGCGAAAAATATATTTCCGCAAAAGGTAAAAAGAAATTAAAAGATGAAAATAACTTACGGCTTTAAACTTCACGATTAAATAAAATTAGTAATTAGCTCTGTTAAATTAATAATTGTAAACAAAGAAGGGCTATAAGAGCTATTAAACATAACCAAGTTGTCAGTTGATATTAAAAAACTTCATTTGAACGGAACGAGAAATAAATAAGAAGTGATCATTTATTCATATTTAAACAAAATAATATATACATAAGAAATACACATTAAAGCGAACGTTTCGGCTGACATTTCGAGCCTTCCTCAGCGCAATATAAATGAGACAAAAAACTGACTTTTTATTATCTTGACATCGTTAATTGCCGTCTTTAATGTTCAATATTACATTTTAATTTATATAATATTTATATTGCGCTGAGGAAGGCTCGAAATGTCAGCCGAAACGTTCGCTTTAATGTGTATTTCTTATGTATATATTATTTCGTTTAAATGTGAATAAATGATCACTTCTTATTTATTTCTCGTTCCGTTCAAATGAAGTTTTTTAATATCAACTGACAACTTGGTTATGTTTAATAGCTCTTATAGCCCTTCTTTGTTTACAATTATTCACGATTAAACTTATAACATCAGGAAAACACTTGTCGAAGAAGATGCAAGTATTTCTTCTTCTCGACTCCTTCCTCCTCGTCCTTCCGCAATATCGAGAAATTTGCCGTAGAATTCAAATCCGGCAGTTTATAATATTAAAGCCTCGTTTGGCTTGACGCTGTCAATTCTGAAAGCATTTGATCGACCAATGAGAATAAAAAATCCTTTGCCCTGATTGGTCAGGTCGGCCCATCGGGATTGGTCAATTCACTCACAGCGAGATGAACCTGGCTTAAAAAAAAACATGACGTTCGATTATCCCCTCCATCCTTCGCTGACAACTTCACTTCGGAGTTGTTGTATCCTGTTGAAATTGTGGAGTCATTGAATTTTACGTGACGGTGAACAAGTTAAAATTTTGTAATCAAGATACAGCGATGGCTCTTTTAACAGAAAATGCAAAAGGAGGTTTGCCTGATTATGAAGTACAGGGAGCAAGAAAAGTGAGCTTCAGTCCTTATTCTGACAATGGAGGGTGAGTCAAATTAAAGTAACCTTTATTTTTCTGATTTTCATTATTATATTACCGAGCAATTACTATTAATTGATATTTTTAATTTTCATTTTCTTATATTTCTTCGTACGAAGTGCATTGTACTCTTGAAAAATATTATGAAGAATGTAATTTGATCCTTAGGAGTGTAGTGGCTCTCGCAGGAGATGATTTCTGTGTTATAGCTGCTGATACACGTCTTAGTACAGGATTTTCGATTTACACTCGAGAACAGGACAAATTATTCTCTTTGTCAAACACCACCATTTTAGGATGCTCTGGTTGCTGGTGCGATACTTTGACTTTAACTCGTCTCTTGTCCGCTCGTATGCAGGTACAAACTTGTTTAAGACTAAATATAAATCAATTATATAGATATATGATCATAAATTATACAGATACAATATTATATAATCCTTGCTTTAGATGTATCAACATGAACATCAAAAAGAAATGACAACTCCAGCAGCAGCACAGATGCTCTCCATAATGCTGTATCATAAAAGATTCTTTCCTTATTACGTCAGTAATATACTTGCTGGATTAGATGAGAATGGGAAGGGATGCATATATAGTTATGATCCAATTGGACATTGTGAAAAAACTACATATAGAGCCGGTGGTTCAGCAGGTGCACTTTTGCAACCACTTCTCGATAATCAGGTATATGTTTTAATGTGACATAAATATAATTAATCTTTACAAAATACAGTATAAAAGGCTAGTGAGAGACAGGCATAAATATTAGATAAAATTAAATTTTTAAATTTCTCTATACTTATTTTGAACATTTTAGTCCTATAGACCATGCTCGATATATTAAAGGAGGGAAGAGAAAAACAGGAACAAACGTCCTGACCTCCGCAATGAACAAATAATATTGAAAAGGATATTATATTTGTTTATTGTGGTGATCAGGACATTCATCTCTATCTCTGATATACTAAGAATGGTTCAAAGAAAGGATCAGTGTTCAAAATAAATGTAGAGAAATTTAAAAATAATTTTATTGCATTTAATCTGTTCCTGAGGATTTTGTCCTTTTATATCATTTTATATTAATGCCTTTTTGATCTATTAATTTATCCTTTTTAAAATCATATTTAAAAATATTTGTGTACATGTACAAAAATATTTGAGAGAAATTAGCAAGATAGTATGGTTTTTATTCTTTAGATTGGATACAAGAATCAAGAAGGAATTACTCCGGCAGTTTTGACTAAAGAAAAAGCTGTATCAATCTTGAAAGATGTTTTCACTTCTGCAGCTGAGAGAGATATTTATACAGGTGATGGAATAACTATTAAAATTATTACCAAGGATGGAATTAAAGATACTTATTTTGCCTTGAGGAGAGATTAAATAGAAAATAAAAAAAGCATTTATTTCTTATGTATAGCACAAATAAAGTTATTACAGTATCTGTGAACACTTTTTTTATAAACTTTTCTTTTAATTCTTCAAAAGATATAAAATATGCTTGGTGAAATAAAGAGAAAAAGAGGAAAGATCTAATTATTAAATGATTAAAAAAGATCAATGTAAAAAAACATCAAAGTGTAAAAGATACAAATACACAGTGTTATATATACTTGATAGGCGTTCTTTATATATATTTATACACAATTATTTCTACTTTATATATATAGATATCTTAGCAGTACTTATTTTATAGATTTTTAATAAATCTTGCATTACAAACTTCTCTGTACTATGGTGCTCAATGAACAAATATCGGGTCCTTTATCATAAATTAAGAATTTTATTCTGCCACTCAAACATATTTCGCTCTTATTTCATAATTATTTCATAATTAGTATTAGTAATGTACACTTGAAAATCTATAATATATAAACGATTATGCGAAGGTAACTCAATAAGCCTTGTTTAATGTTACACTATATTACTGTATACATTGTATGTTACTTCGCATACATGTGATATCCTAAAATATCTTTCTTTTACCATAAAGGCAAGTTAATTATAACCCATTTTTATCATTCAATATCAATGTAACCAAAGGAAAGAAGAGTAGGGGTTTGTTTGTTGCATTCCATTCTACCATCTTTCATCATAGTTCTTTCTTGGGAAGTATGTAAGGATCGAAAGTAGAGTTTCCCCCCGAGATTCACTTCTTCGTCCCGGGGGTCGTTAACGGTTTTCCACGATCTTTACCGCGCAATTTAATTCCAAGTACTCGTTCGATTTTGCCAATAACCATTTGATTTGGTATTCCACGTCCTGCTTCGTAGTCATTAATCACTTGTGCCTTTTCATTTACTTTCTGCAAAAAAAGATATGAAAATTATAAATAATAATCATAAATGTTTGTATTTTTTAATTCTCTAATAATAAATAATCCCGTTATTAAGACACAAATACTTTACTGTAGCTAAATCCTTTTGGGATAATCCTTTGTTTTGCCGTCCTTGTTGGATGAGTTTACCAAGTTCAAGTGGAATTTGATCATGTTTTAACTCTTCTGTCTCACGATCTAATTTAGCTGTGTTTTTCGTAGTTACATGCTGTCTATTAGCACCGCCTCCCCCTACTCATATAGGTTAATCAAAATTGTTATATTTTTAATCAAATTAAGAAAAATTAAAAGATAAAATTAATCTTACTCTACTAAGTAAAATTTCAAGTATATTATTCTATTTCTAATATCGGAATGTGATAAAATATTTCATTTAAAGTTTGATGTCTTCTGTTTTTCTATCTTCCAGTTATTTACATAAAATAATATCAACTTGTTCTCTGAAATAAATACTGCATGCTTGTGTATATTTATTTGTACATAAAACATGTCAATTTTAAATTAACTTGAGTTTTTTTATCTATATGACATAATGTGTAGATGATGACATGACAATAATTCTGATGACATACTTATTTAATAATAAAAAAAAAAAAAAAGAAACAAGAAAGGAAAATCCAATAAAATATAAATATTCATTAAAAAAAAGAGAGAAATAACACACATAACAAATAATCATTTCTTTTTGCAAAATCCTATTGTATTCTTAAAAAGCTGTGATGTAACTTGAAATTGCTGTTATCATTGATAAGAATATATACGCAATAATACGCAAAACTATCCATGTGGCGAGCAAAGCGTTTTGTTTACATCGCAACGAATAATTTCGGCGAAACGGCCGGGAAGAGAAAATCCAATCTCGTACTCACATTTCGCTTGCGTCTCGACGGTGAAACCCTGTCGTCGCGCATCGTTCACCGCCTGTAAATAATAAACGCGTGGTTAAGAGATTGCGTGCGATAATACGACGCAAATACGGAGAGCCGGGGGAGAAGACTCGCGATTTTTTCGCGCTTCGTATTTTATATTGTGTACCTTCTCGGTTTTGAGCGTGGACGATTTAGGAGCGCGTTTCCGCAACGTGATAGGCGCGGTGTCCCAATCTGACATGTTGTAAAAACGTGGTCGGCGTGTTTATCGCGTTAAAACTGTTTCTCCCAAGTATATAGCTACGATCACCGCTTGGCTCTGTAGTCTACGCTCTCCGGCTGTGCTCGGTCGTGTTGCGCTCTTTCCAGCAGGTTCCTCTTCCTCTCCGCCTCGCGCGGACGTTCCGAGTTCCGAAAGTCATGCAACGCGGCCGCTCGATCGACCGGCGCGAAGCCGCAATTTCGCGAACATCAGATCGCGCCCTGAAGGAGATCAGTTCCGCACGTACTTTCGTCCAATTTTTACGTTCACCTTCACGTTCACGTCGCTATTTTCCATGTGATATGCGTGCCGCTCGATAGATCGTTTTCCGTGGAATCTTCGAGCTCTGCCGACCGCGAAATTTGAGATTAAAATTCTGACATTTACCCTGATAATCGTGTAAGAAAAATAATATCAAACTCATTTCAACCCTAGAACGTCCAACTGTTTGAAATTCCTCTATACAATAGAGAACGAATTGTTGCAATTTACTCCGATCTTGAATTTCATTATATTTATACATAAATTGACGTAAAAATTAAATTCTAGTGAACTTACGAATAAAAGTAGAGATAACGAATGAAATTCTAGCGAATGAATAAAAGTAGAGAACGAATTTATCATTCATCAATTTAAGGTTTATGATAATCTTGACATTTTCCAATTTTGACGTTTGAGGAAATAGTATACATATGTCATATTTCCTGAAAAAAATAAAGGCAACTAAAGAGATTCTACATATATATATATAAATATATATATATATACATATCTTACGGTATCGATCATATGTAAAATGCCACTTGATTTCTTGGCAAATTTGCAGTAACACGCAGATCGTGTGCTACTAAAATTGCACTTAAAAAAAAGGATAGATTCAACTGCAACTTTGTGAAAAAGGAGTAAAAATTTCTTTCGCGAGCCTAAAATCCGTCGTCTATCTAGCTAAGGTGCTTGTTCGACGGACGTGGCAGAAGTCAGATATATTTCATGCTTTTCTTGTGTCATGTGTACGGCCTGATAATATTTAATCCGCATCGCGACTCCGCAGTATAACATATATATTTGTATATACGAGGGGATCGAACCGATTGCGTGAAAATCGCGCGAAATGTCCTTAATAAGATCTCTATGGAAATGTACATTCAGTCCGCGGCTCTTCAAGATATACGAAGTTACATGGATCGGTCATCTGGTTGACGTAAGTACACCTACGTAAAGTGTACACTTATTCATCGTTCTCGCAGAGTTCAAATATCGAGGTTATGCGTATATGTAAATTGAATTACAGAAATCCTACGAGCCGAAGAACTTGGAGCGATGGGGCGATCAAATTGTGATTTCCGTAAGTGTTTTGCAAACAAATTGTTTCAGACGGTCTTATTGAAAATTTACTGGAAAATCTTTTGGATATCAATGTGCGAATCTCTCTTCAAGTTTCACTCATAATTTAATCGTATTTCTGTATTAGTGTAGTCATATGAATTATATTAGATTCTAAGGAGCTTACAAATTTGTTTTTGCATTGTTACAGTTTGCAGCAATATGGTCCATAAGTCTTTACGCTGTACCTGTCATTGCTACGTTTTTGTATCATCGTAGTTATTCCTTGACAGACAACATCTTCTGTTTGAGTAAATTGGCAGCTAGTGTTGGTGCGCTTCTCATTGCTTCGTTAGCTGCACGTGGTTACTCCAGAGCAAACAACCCCTGTTACGTAAAATTTATGGAGACCTTAAATGAGGCTCAATTACAGTATAATGAAAGGACAAAACAAGAGCTTCATAAATATGACTTTGAATTTTGGGCATGGCCTGTAGATTTTGATATTTTGGAGTTAAAAGGGTTAGACACATATCTTTTTAATAAAAACTATGCAGGATGTTCTAGAATCTCAAACTTTTATTTCAATTTTTAATTTCATGAATTTTTTAAATGAATATATATATATTGTGCAACAACTTTTGGTGCCATTTTTAGCTTCTACAAGCTTTTAGTAGTTTAAAATATTTTATTTAATTTTATTATGTTGACTCTAAATTTTTTAAAATTAAAACTAAGAGATTTTAAGACAGCTTACATGTGATCTATATTATAATATATAATCTATATTTGTTTTAGTGATAAAATTACAGACAAATTGACACTAGAAAAGATTGCAAACGCTAGTGAACGTCTGAGACGTCAAAGCGGCAAAGATTTCTTATTTGCTATACCATGTAAATTACTTTCTTATGTAGTAGCACATACTTTTGCAATCAAGGTGATTTATCCTGGCAGTGTATCTTTTATCAGCTGGGCACTCGGTAAAATATTATTACTACTATGTGTATCTTATATGCTAATTATATACTACTTATCATTATGTTAAAGGCTCTACATTAATGAAGGGAAGAATAGATTTAATAAAACAGGGTGGAGAAAGATTCAAGCTGATGACAATTGATAAAAATCAAATTGATACAGTGTTCGTCGATCGACGCAACAAGTAATGTAAACAATAATTTTATCAGTAACTATTGTATCTTACAAATCGTTTTCTAATGTGTAGTTTTTGCAGAAATGCTAATGGCGATATATTAGTCATATCTTGCGAAGGAAACTGTGGTTTCTATGAAACAGGTATTATATCCACTCCTTTAAATAAGGGTTACTCGGTATTAGGCTGGAATCATCCGGGTTTTGGTAACAGTACTGTAAGTATATACATAGACAAGTAAATTTTATGTATATTTTACAATCTGAAGGAAAGAATTGCTGTTACTCTGTAATAGTCATAAAAGTTTATTATTGTAACAATAAAATTTTGCAGTTATTATTATTCATATAAGACAGTAAATGTGCAAAGTTATGTATGGAATAATGGCAAGTCTTTTCCTTCGGGATTGATTATATGTCGTATAACAGTAACAGTAAATAATGACCACAAAGGGTGCACCATATCCAGACCAAGAAGAAAATGCTGTCGATTGTATAATGCGCTTTGCAATCGAGCGCCTAAAGTTTCCTGAGGAACGTATTATCCTGTATGGATGGAGCATCGGAGGATATACCGCTACCTGGACTGCTATGAATTATCCTAATATTCATAGCCTGGTAATATTATATTTAGTAATATTATTACATTTGATTTTACATGCATAATTCTATAAATTAATAAATTATATGCTGCAGGTTTTAGATGCTACATTTGATGATGTACTTCCATTAGCTATTAAAACAATGTCACCGTCCCTAAAAGGTTTAGTCCGCAACGTAATCAGAAGTTACTTTAACTTGAATATAGCAGAACAATTAAACAGGTATATTCTTCAATAAATATTAGTATAAGTATTAGTAGATATATATATATATATATATATATATATATATATATTTTTATGCATTGTATTTTTTTTTTAATTGATAGATATAATGGAACTGTATTGTTGGTGAGAAGAACAGACGACGAGATTATTTGTATACCTGACAATAGTTTAGCTGGAAATCGCGGCAATATGTTACTGACAAAACTACTTCTTAGACGTTATCCACATTTATTTTCTGAAACCTCTGAATCTGGAACTGTTCTATCGAGGTTCTTATCTGCTGAAGCTTCTGATAGAGGTAAGAAATTGAATAATAGCAATGCTGTTTAATTGTAAGTGAATCTTGATTGAAAAAAATGTATTATTAAGTCGATTTTTATATTTTTTGTAGCATCGATATTAGAATCGTCAAGAGTGGATGAAAAACGTTGTTTAGAGCTGATAGCAGCTGATATAAGAAAAAATGATGGGGTGATAAATTATCCATCTACTTTAGGACAAGACTGTAATATTAACACAAAATTGCAGTTGGTTCTTTTTCTTGTACGTATTATATATGCAAAGATAAATTTAAAATAAAAAAAAGAGCAATATTGTAATTTGAATCTATTATTTCGTGTTTTCTAGGCAACAATGTACATGAAAGACCAATCATCATCGCACTGCATCCCGTTAACTGTTGATCTTTTTCATCCAGGTTGGGACCCAGCATCCACAATCACTGTAAAGTAGATTTCTTGATATTATGTCCTAAGAGTCAGAAGCTTTTCAAGAGATTCTTATTCTTATAGTATCGTACAAACGAGCAAAACAATCCTCAGTGCATTTTATCAAGTTTTAATTAACACACATACATAAGCATTATTTATTTCATATTAATATATTCAATCTTTGGCAAATTGTTGAAAAAAATGTTACATATAGATATCTCATTTTTCATTCACAATAAAACATTCTTACTTAGTGATTACTTGCATTTTTCAAATTAATTATACAAAATGTTGAAGTTGCACATCACCAAATATTACTATGTATAAAAAATTATTTTTATTACAATATAAATATTATAATTTTTTATTACAATATAAATATTAAAATTTATAAATTGAATTTTGATATGTTTCTTCACACTATTTTAAAAAATAGCTATACAATATTAAATATACAATAATGTATTACTTTATTATTAAATGGAGAATTATAGAACTCTGAAATTAATATACATCATGTAAGATATAATAAATGTATTTTTAATTTCAATCATAATTTTATTATATAACTATTATTTAATTATATATAACTATTTAATTTTTTAATAAAAAAGGTAGAACTATAATATAAAGATGGTAAAAGTTACAAGCCATATTTGTACTAAAAAATTTAATATTAAAATTACAAAATGTTTTAAAATCATCAAGATTATTTACCTATAGATTTTGCAGGATTTCCATAATGACATCCTAATTCAAATTGATTACACAAAATATTCTATTTTCCATATAATGTATAAAAATAAATAACTATATATTATACTCAATAAAATAATTCCAGATAAATTTATGTAACTTGAATATTGTCCAGAATAGCTTTAAGATCAGCTTTAGAATCTTGAAATGGATCTATTACATTTGCACGACCAGTCTTCACTGGTCGTTCTAGAAATACTTTTAACATGCTTCTTGTTTGTGCTAGAAAATAGTCCCTCTGAGTAATTTTTTCCAAAGCTTTAAAACATCCTTCTAAATTCCAATCAATTTTACCACTGCTTTTATCTTCACCCTAAAAATAGATTGTTTAATTGTTATTTGTCTCCTTTATATGAATAATAATTTCTCATTATTTGTGCTTACTTTTATTAAGCCAAGATTTACTAGTAATCCATTATTCAAATTCAAGATTTGATTATTCTCTATTGCATGAGAAAATAGTTTTGCATACAAAGCATCTGATAAAAATTCTGCTTTTATTCTCACATTCATGTAACCACTACCACATAATGCTGATACTTTCATGGTTATCCGCAAAAATTCCTCTATAAATTTCTGTTCTGTAGTCACATTAGACTGATTCGCCAAGTTCTATAATTTATATGATTAACAATATAAATTTTACAATTAGAAATATGATGAAATATATACTGATATTAATACATATTAATACATACCGTTGCATGATCAACAAAAGCTTGTACATTATCACCTTGCAGTAGCAATAGTTTTTCACCTGTTGGCGATTTCAAAAATTCTGCTACTGTTATCGCTGTACTTTGTGCAACATTATCTTGCACACTCTTATCTTTGTCATTTGTCTCATCCTCATTATTATCGCTCTCACATTCTTCACTCGTTTTCTCTTCATCATTATCTTCCTCATCTTCATCCTCTTCTTCCTCATCTTCAGTATAATCTTCATCTAAAGAATTTAATGCGTCAATTCTTCCCAACTTCGTAAGAATTTGTCGAAGATTTTCGCGTCCTTCCGTTCCAAAACAATTTCCATCTAACTGTAAATTCGTCAAAAGAGTTTTATCATGTGTAGCTTTAGCAATAGCATTTCCAGCATCTGCACGTAGTTCATTATTACTTAAATCTAAATATTTAAGAGATGTATGATTGCCGTTAATCTCTAATGTCTCTGCTAAAACTAAAGCCCCTTTAGTTTTTAGTAAACAATCTCCGAGATTTAGTTCCTCGAGACCTCGGAAAATTGGTAAAACCTTGGCGAGCGCTCTAGCCCCTTTCAATCCAATCGTATTATCGTTCAAATTTAATACTCGCAAATTAGAATTGGCGGCTAATCCCTGAGCAATTGCCGCAATACCTATGTGGTATATGCCATTTTGTTGCATTACAACTTCCTCTAATGTCTCTAGTTTTTGAAAGACAGCTGCTAATGCCTGTGCACCCTCATTTTCTAATCGATTTCTACCAACAATGAAAACTTTCAATGCAAGTGGTCTACCTATAATAAAATACATTTCATGAATATATTGTGGAATGTTCATAATTATACATTTATATTCTGTAATATCTCATTACCTTCCTTGGAGCTATTCTCGAGACACTTTTCCAATGCCTTAGCTAACATTTTTCCACCCGATATACCAAGACCATTGTTGTTCAATCGTAATTCCTGAAGAGTATAGCATGGACTTGATGTTAGCAGATTTGCTAGCCCCTGAATACCAATTGGACCAAAAGCATTGTCACTCAAATCAAGTTCGGTAAGCCAGCTACCTGCTGTACACAATGCTGTTCCTAGATATTCCAATGCTTTTGGAATTTCTGTTTTCAAACGACCAGTGAACATATCCTTCCATAAAGCTACCTTTAATGGAGCTCCCTTCTCTTTTAATGCCTCGGCTATAGCCTCCGCAGCTGGTGTACCCAACGTATTTCCCTCTAAATCCAAGTAGTTCAAGCATGGACATGCCCTTATTGCTTCCACCACTTGAAGAGCTGTAATAATCCATTGATAAATTGCGTATTATTGATATTACAAAGAACCGACATATTAGAATTGACATTTGTAGAAAAGTAAAATTTGGCAAATAACAGTTGTAGTATTTTATAAGTTAAAGAAATTCTATTAAAAAAAAAAAATTTTTTTTTATAATTGCTTACATAACCTCATGCTTTATATGTGTATAGATATACATGTGTATGTAAAAAAAATTCGGAAAATTATAGATATAAGAATAAATTCTATTATTTTACCATCATTTGCAGTATCTAATACGAGCGATTGACCGGCAAAGGAGACGCCAACCGACTTTCGGCTGACATCTTTCAGTTGTTCGCTAATTTCACCCAGACTGAACATATTGTCCGTGTATATATCACCAAGATTTTATAAAACGATCCTTATTAATAATCTCTCGATATATGCTGCCGAACAGTGACCAGTGACAAGTACTGATAATTTATCTACTTATTGATATCGCTTTCATATCATTACGCACCGCACGTCTCCGAAAGTAGTAAACAATGGTAACGTAAACTATGTGCGCGGGAAACCTCTACCAACATATCGGAAAGAAAATTTCTATCGTTAGAAAACTAGAAAGAAGCGCCAATTCAAGCAGCTGTTCGCTGTTTGTGATTGGTGTATACTCTGTTCTCTTGTATCATTTTGTGATTGGTGTATTAAATTTATTAGAGAATAGTTTTTTTTATATCATATTTTTATAAATTCATCTTTTTTGAATTATCTAATAGATATATAAATATATATTTAAATATTGTAAAACACTATATATATATATATATATATACATTAATAATATTACAGAGATAATTTTCAAAAATTTTGTTTCTTATACATATTAAAAAAAAGATAGAATGTGCGATATATATAAATTTCCAATTCATTGTAATAAAATAATTTATTTGTAATAAAACATTAATTTAATTAGTTTCAGACTTTCATAAGATCTTTTAATTTTTTCGCACGTTTATTTATATACAAAATCAAAAAACTATTTTGATATTCCCAGCAAAAAAAACAGCTGTTGATTATAATAACTGATATGAATTTAATATATGATAGAGAATCCAAAACATTCGATTGAGAATTACTTGAATTTTCTTCTTTAAAACAAAATCCACATATTTATTGTTAATATATGTAGAATATCAATGATGAACAATAAACATATAGAATCAAATTCACACGCTTTTTCAGGTGCTAATAAAAGTGTTTTATTACACTGAATGTTATTTTTCATGATCTGTGGCCACAGCATATTGGTTTTCTTTTTTATGTTTGCTTTGATTATACTAATATATATTATAAATAGGTTTTTTTCTGTGATTTGATTTTTTTAGATCTAGGTAATGTGTTTAGAAATACTTCTCTTTGTTATCTCTTTAGTTTGGTTCTCTCTATTTTGTCTAATTTAGATAAAAGTTTGTTGTAAAATCAAAATTTATAATGAACATATACAATTTTCTCTCTTGATATGAATTCTCTATGATTTTTTTTTCATTTTATTCAGAAATGCTATATATGTTGCACACATTTTTTAATAAATTAAGAGAATAGAAAACAGTTCTATTTGTTTCAAGTTCTATTTGTTAGCATATCAAAACAGATAAAGAGAGAGAACAATATGTTAATATTAGCACAAGTCGAAGTTTTCTTTTAGAGGATTTCAAGCAAATATGAAAAAATTATTTAACTATTTTTAAAGTGGCCGTTTTATACTCCTTCACAATATATAGTCAACATTTAATACAAAAATTACCTATTATATCTACATTTAAATGTAAATATAATAAATTTATATAGTAAATTAAACTATTAATAGCGACATTCCAAATGCGTCCGAATGTAGATTACTGTAAATTCTACTATATTAAAAATTACTTAAAAACTAAATTTTCTCTTAAATGTACATAAATAATCTTTTTATTGATTAACTATGATTTTTTGCTGTGTCTCAAGCTAATTGTCCATGTTTAATGCTTTTTTTCGAGCTTAAGCATTGAAAGTATTCAAATATTCAATTTTACATCAAACAAGCTACTCTTAAGTTTGTATAAAAACTTAAATGTTTTAATATATTTCTTCTGTATCTTAAATGAAGAATAGAGAGTGACTTCTCACAATATTTTATGTGATGTAACTTTGATGTGTGAAAAAGTGCCAAAGTTCATTATGCATGACAGAAGCAGATTGACTGAATACTCTCGACAGTTTTCAAACATGTCTAAAGTATATAGAGGTTAGAAGCCTTCCTGATACTGCTTTGAATCTAGTTTTGCCTGAATCATTTCTAATTGCCGTTTTGCTTCACACTGAGGGAAATTTTGTAGATCATAATATTGCGGTGCTATCATGAGCAACCAATCAGCTGTAAAAAAACAAAAATTTAATAAGAAAAATTATCTTAAGTCAATCAAGTAATAAAACGTAAATATGCATTTGGTATAACAATTATATAATAAGAAAACTTACGTTTAATGTCAGTAACAGTTCTGATATAATTTTTAGTAGTAAGCACGAATTCATTATAGATAACCCACTCTGGTTTGTGATCCAGACAACTGCTTGGATGAAGCTGCACTACTTGATTATCCTTAATAGTTAGATAATGTCCTGTTCTCTCTAAATGTGCTACCTGTTCATATAATAAAAATAAAATATAAAATAGAGTATAAGATAAAGAGAAATTAATACACAATCTAATATTAAATTATGATTGTATATATTTGTTTTAAATTGTTACCATATTAAATTACCTGCATGAAAAACCCATTAACAAGAGCTTTCCTGATATTAATGTAATAATCTTTTGAGTTGAAGTCGGTTGAAGTGCGTTTTAATACAAATCTGTCCATTATTCTGCTCAATTGTTGTCTTACATTATCTCCGCTCTTTAATGATCGATAATTGACGTAATTATCGTAACACCATTGGACATCATCCATATCTGTACACAAAAATATGTAGAAATATTATAAAATACTGACATATCTCATAAAATAATAACAAATATACTCACGTTGTTTGAAGGAATGATATACATTAAGTAGCGTCAAATGATCACCATCAATATGTGCAAATTTCATTTTTGCATCATCCGCAGCCTTCTTTGATTCGTTTGGTCTCACAAAACACTGTGGGACTAATACCACGTCAATCATCAATATACTACCATGTTATCTTACCACGATTCGAACTCTATTATACTTTACTTTTTTAAAGTTCTCATATATTTTACATATAATTTTTATAACAAGATTGAGAATGATTAAAACTATATTTCAATTTTTAAAATAGAATATTAAGATAAAAATATTAACATAGCAAAAAATAAATATTATTAGACTAATTAAATGGTTATACGGATATTATCGCTTACAGCAAACCTCGATACGTTACCTGAGAGCATAGCAGTAATGCTGAGTATTTCATTGCTGCAATTATGATTGCAAGAAGCTATAAGCATTTTTGCCAATTGAGGATCCAATGGAAATTCCGCCATCACTGCGCCGAGATCTGTCAAATTTCCATCATCATCAAGAGCAGCCAAATAATTTAGAAGTTCCAAAGCTCTCATGAGGGTTTCAGGTGCAGGTGGATCCATAAAATCAAAATGTACCTGTAAAATCATATATGATAAAATTAGTAATATATAAAGAATATAAAATTGTTTTCCTTAATCAAAATAATGAATCTACCATACATACAATACTTAATAATAATACATACCATACATACAATATTTAATAATACAATACTATTAATAAAACATACCAGATCATCGATACCAAGTTTCTTCAATTGCAATACAACACTCCCAAGATTGGAACGTAAAATCTCAGGATAGGTATTATCCTGCATTTCATTTTTGTATGCTTTTTCTGTGTACAATCTGAAACATTTTCCAGGCCTTGTTCTTCCAGCACGACCGGCTCGTTGTTGTGCTGAAGCTTTACTAATAGGCGATACTAAAAGAGACTCGACACGAATTCTGGGATTGTATACCTATCAACAAAAAATATTTTGATATTAATAATAAACTTATAATAATATAATAAAATTCTCAATGAAAAAATAAAAATATATTTACTTTTTGTTTGGCAAAACCAGGATCTATCACAAAAACAACCCCATCGATAGTCAACGATGTTTCTGCAATATTAGTCGAGACTACGACTTTACGACCTATAGCACCATTAGGTTTCGTAGGCGGAGCAGGTTCGAATATTCTCTGTTGAAGATTCGGTGGTAGCGTCGAATATAGTGGTATACACTTTAATTCACCGACTTCGGGTCCCAAGTTGTCCATTTCTCTTTTAATTCTCTTGCAAGCTTCCTCAATTTCCTCTTGACCAGTTAAAAACAATAAAAGATCCCCAGCAATTTCTTCACACATTTGAATTTGAATGACAGTTCTAATTGCAGCTTCCAAATAATCCCTTTCTGGCTCGGGTGTATAAAATATCTCAACTGGATGTGTTCTACCAGGTACATTCATAAGTGGTGCATTGTCAAAATATTGTTGAAACTTTCCAGCGTCCAAAGTGGCACTCATAATCACAAGTTTCAAATCTGGTCTTTGCTTGATCACTTCTTTCAAAACACCCATAAGTAAGTCGGTAGCTAATGTTCTTTCATGAGCTTCATCGAGTAGTATCACTTGGTATGCATCCAGCATAGGATCAGACATGCCTTCACGAAGTAACATACCATCAGTCATGTATTTTAGCACAGTCCTTGGTGAACTACAATCTTCAAAACGGATACTGTATCCTACTTCTTGGCCTGTTTATAAATTATATATATTTTAATTTCTTATTGCACTGTATTGTTTCTGATATAATATTATACAATTCTTATCAAAGATCAAATAAACTTGAAAGAAAAATATCAAAATTATTTAGCACCTTTGTAAACATTTTAATGTATATATTGTAAATATAACAAAATAAAAAGTAAAAACATTTATTTTTTAATTTTTAATATAATACCTAATTATATATATATAAAATTATATATGGACACATATTACCTAAGGCAACGTCCATTTCTTCTGAAACTCTTTGAGCTACACTCATAGCTGCTACTCTCCTTGGCGATGTACAGGCAACTCCTTTGTTTCCGATACTTCTTGAATACTCCACACACCATTGTGGTATCTGTGTAGTTTTACCAGAACCTGTCTCTCCGACAAGAACAATACATTGATGCTGAGATAATAATCTCACAAAATCCGCACGATATTCGAATACAGGCAGAGTTATCCTTTTCTTGTAAAGCTCATAGTATCTCGGTGTGTATGGCAGCATAGTGTATGGATTGAACTGCACTTGACTCTTTGTCGCTGTGGATGCTGTGGTTGTCGCATTGTTGGATGTTGAGCTATCCCTGTAAAATGATTATATTGACATTTTTCTAAATACATGAATGATCATCTGTATTTTTTCCCAATAAACGCATCGAAAAAATATTGCTTTTGTTTTGCGATATAAAGGTGTACGAAGTTAATGACAGAATTCTGATAAAGCGTACAAAATTCTTGGTACGCACTGATCGACGAGGTGATTAAAGCTGTGTCTCTTTTGTCTTTTACAATTGCAAAATCACGAAGCGAGACACAAAATTAAGACCCATTAAGGAGCAAGGAGTCCTTGTCGCCGAATGATCAGAAAGATCTCGACTCGCTATAATTTATAAACAATATCTACGCGTGTGTAAACACATAAATGGTACTGATATAAATTGACGTGAATGTTGCACAGCCCAATAATGCCGCGAATAATTGCACATGGCAAATGGGGACTGTCGACGGATCCGTCGTCGCGTCGGTCGAAATAAGGAAAAACACGCTGGCGCACTTACGTAGCTTTTCGTTTGACATAAGGGTCCACGACTTCGATCCTACGCTTCGACATAGCGTTCTCGTCACCTCAAACCTAGTCGAGCAGAAGCTAAAACTGTTTACGAAATTTCAGGCAAGGCGTCAGTCAAAATGGCAAGCAAGCGCCAGCAGCGGTTCCGAAGCTTTCTTGTCTTTGTGGTAATGGTAGGTGACAGCAGATGGCGATGCGATCAGCGATTTTTTTTGGGCGCGCATACAAAAGTAAAAAGAAAGCAATTTCTAAAAAAATTAATTTAATAAATCATGTCTATTATAAATAAATTTTATAAATAAATTAGATAAATGCTGTTCCCTAAATAAACATCAAGTAAATTTATTATGTACATAAATAGCTTTTAACAATAACAAAAATTTAAAAAATTCAAAATAGATCTAATTAATTTTTCAAAATTTAAAGATTCAATTAAACTTTTAACAAGATAAAATCAACTTCTTAGATAAAATAATTTTATATATGTGCATCATGTATATCTGGAAAAAACAATTTTTATAAAAGAATAGGTTGTATATGTGTAATTGTTTATTAAGCATAATATGAAGATATAAAACCAATATATATTCACACAGATTCTTGTTATACAAGTACATTTTTTACAATATACATTGCTTCATTGTCACATCCAAAAAGTAACGTTGACCTGTTAATATCAATACTGTTTATCGGTTTGTGCATAGCAGCACATAATGATGTCACATTAACTTTTCCATTCGCACTAATTGTATTTAACCAATGTGTATCTGCAGTATCTGAGTCATATCACAAAAAACAGAATGTTAAAATCAGCTTTTTTTATGTGTAACATTAATAATTAATTACAACTCACCAAGTTTTAGTTTTGAACTTTGTGCATTGTTCCAATGCCACAATTCTCCACTGATAGAACAAGTGAAAAGATTGTCAGGTCTGTCTTGATGAAAAAGTATTTCACTAACAGCTTTGGCATGTGCATTGAGTTGCGACATTGGATAAGTATTTTGCCTTAAATCCCATACAGTTAAACTGCCATCATCTCCACCAGCGACTACAATATGCCTTTGAGTAGGATGATGCGTAATACTTGTAGCTGCTGTCTATAAAAACGTTTTCATATTTAAAATATTACTTTAAGCTATTTAAAGAGACTTGTACATTAAAAAAGTTATTAAAAATAATATAAAATTTTTCTAACTTACTTTAACTTGATCAGAAAGCATAAAAGTGGATGCAGGTATATCTCGATCATTTCTTAAATCCCAAACTTTCATGTGGCCTCTTGAATTTCCCGTAAGTACTTCATTGTGTTTTAAAAAGTTAACGCAATATATGGAACAACTATCAGCACTTTCTGATAAAAGATAATGTTTTGCTTTTTAATATATAATAATTGGATTATGATTATACTATATTAGCAGATATTTTTGAACATGTATCATTTACCAATAATTCTAACTGGCTTTTTTTCTATAGATGTAAGAAGATTAAGCTTTCCATCTTCTCCCACAGAAGCTATGTCCTGTTCAAAAGTAGATAATGCAGTACAAGAGGCATAATCTGATGTTCTGTAAAAATAATTAAAAACATAATATTTATTTAATAATATTTTAGCTTGAACAAAACCACTTTTAAATTTTTCACTTACTTAAAATTATGTATAAACTCCCATGCCATGTGCTCCTTAAATTCAGTACAAGTATCTTCGTACACTTGCAGTAATCTTACAGAACCTAAAGATGAAGAAGCCACAAAGAAATCGTTGCTGATAAACTAAAAAATGTATTAGAACATTTTATTAGAATTTTTAATGCACAAGTTAAATTATTATCTATATCTTAAAAAAATGATATATCACCTTCAATTCAGTAACATCTCCAAGGAATGAGTATGATGACAAGACTACAGGTGATGGTTCTTCATCATAATTTGTCCTAAATGTCCAATACGTTATTTTATTTACCTATAAAATAAAATTGACAAACAAAATTATTTGAGCTTACTGAATAAAATAACTTGATTTATCTAATTACTGAATAAAACTAAATGAGGATAAAAGTTTAATTTAGAGGTTAAGTATATCATATATTGGCTTACAGGATTATCCCAGCTGCCAGTTAAGAAATTCTTTGCTTCTGTAAAATCTCTATGTTGCCATCTTATTTTGGAAATTTTCTCTGATACGAATGTTCCTTGTACGTTCTCGCCCATTTCTGGATAAAATCAGAGTAAAACAAGAGTCAAGTAGCTCACACTTGAATCAGCTGACTGAATTGCCCGCCAAAACATTACCATTGCGCATGCGCATGAATATGTTCTAATTTAAGATGAGTTTACGCAGTCATTCACAGTTGGTTCTCATATTTCAGATCGTCTTAAGGCCTCGTTCAAGCAATTCTTAGAATACATAGATATGTTCTAAGAAGCAATCAAATGGCCGCATAGCGTCTTTTGATTGGTTGACTGGTTAAACGAGGTTTTAAGACGATCTTAATTATAAGAATGGACTATGAATACCGCCCACAGAGTCGTAAGTTATAGAAATTGACTAATCACAGTCTTCTTCTTCTTCTCTTTATGGCTGGTTGGGCTTCAGCTTTAGAGCATGCCCATACGCCATTAACTACCGACTAATCACAGTCGATTATTCTCCTGAACTTCAACTGTGATTGATCAATTTTGACGATTTACGACTTTACAACTCCTATTATAGACCTTGCATTATGTCACAAATGTCTTAAATAAGAACGTACTATTGATCGACCAATCAATATTGACTTCTAATTGGTCCAATCAACGTTTTGAAATTTTCGTAGCGTCAAACGAAACGTACCCATTATTTAGGAAATTGCATTACTCCTACATACTCTCAGCTGCTGTACATGAAACTTGTTAATTGTAAAAAACAGCAAAGCATAATGTAAGTATATATATTTTGACTATATAATAAAATAGATAATTAATATGTAATTCTGTTGAATACATATCGTGAAAATAAAAGCAACATATATATATATATATATATATATATATATATTATATCAATATATTATAGAATTTAATACATGAGTATTAGAGTATAACGAAGTAAAAGTAACCCAAATTCGCGCATTATAATATATATATATATATATATATATATATATATATATATATATATATATATTTATTAAAGAATGTTAATTAAGAAAAGATATTGCATTCCTTACACACATATATGCATATATACGCATGCACATATACACACATACACATACATATACACACACATACACATATATATACACACACGCACACACACATGTACACTTATTTTTATTTTTGATATTTAATATTTTTTATATATGCAACAATGATTTTTTTATTTTTCATCTATTATATCAAATATTTATTCTTTTTTCTATAATTTTTATTAAATTACATTTATATAAAATTAATATAGAAAATATTTTTTGCATATAAAATATTTATTCAACTTTACTTATAATAATATTAATATATATATATAAAATAAATATTTTTTTATTTAATATTAAAAGTGTGTATATATATGTATAATAATATATATATATATATATATATATATATATATATATATATATATAATATTGAGACATTATATATAAACATATAAAACAATATATTTTATTATTATTGAGAAAATTTATGCTTTTATTATTTGAAAAAATATACAATTTATATATAAATCTCGTTTAATTTTTATTAAAACATATATGTTTTATTAATGATTTATTAATTTTATATTTCTACATTGCGCTTCCATTGGACAAGGAAAAGGACAAGAAAAAAGACGATAAAATCTATTTTTGAGAGTGAGTTGAAGCCATCATCGTTCGGAGCATTCAAGCGGATTTTAATTTATTCGATCACACGAAGACGAACTCACAACGTGTGCTGTTTACGCGCGCGCGACAAGTATGTCGACAATTATACATTACATTATATCATTATTGTTATTTTACCTCAGTACGTTCTATTTATCATGCAGTGGTTTAAGCGAATCTTTGCGAAAAATACGTAAGTGTGAAATATATTATTTATATATTTTACAATATATATTTTGCATCATTTCTAGTTAAACTTGACATGATCAAAACGATTAAATTTTTTTTTTAATATTAGCTATCGACAAAACTATTTATAAATAAAATTGAAAAATAAATAAATAAAATTTAAATATTGGCACATAATTAAATTTTCAATTTACAAAGTTAAATTAAAAGTTGATACCAATAATAGAATTACAAAAATATTACAGGCATATTTATTATAAAGTTTTAGTTCTTATATTTATCTTTTGCATGAATGATTTGAATACAGATTTTATTATGAAAAAGAGTGTATGGTATATATATATATATATATATATATATATATATATATATATATATATTCATAATTATACAATATATACATATCTTTTATATTAAATAATAAAATTTTGTTTGATTTATCAAGAGAATTTAAAATAAAAGTGGCTAAAAATAGAAGAAAATATATATTAAATTGAAAAAATAATAGCAATGAAATATTGTATTAATATATTTTCACAATTGCAATCTCTAATTTTAAAATACAGAAAAATTTATAATTAAAAAAAATCAATTTCTATATATATATAAATAACTTCTTTTTCTTACAAATTAATTTTTTTATAAAGTTATTTTGTGCATTGCTCGTTATTTAGTAAATATAGATCTATCTGAGATGCATCTTACTGTAATTTTTAGCCGCGATTGAGGCCAATGTCACCAACGACGATGTCACGGAAACGCAGCATACCATTTGTAAGATTGCAACGGAGGATGTGGTAGCAAACGCACGTGCTACTGTTACAACAGTACTTACTGGAGCTTGTAAAGCAAGTGAGCAAAAATCAAAATTAATATTAAATATAATTTTATATTATTAGTATACTAGACGTATTTACTTCATGCATTGCATTAAAAATTTTAAGATTTTCTAAATTGATTTTCATATATATGATATTGGATAAAAATGATAAAATAATAATTGCACACGTAAAAAAATCTTTTTTAATTAAATTTTTGGTATCTATAATAAAAAAAAATATCTCAATTTTATAAATTTAAATAAAGAGACAATCATTTTCGATTCAATGCCAAATTAAATTTTTTTTTATTCCAAGATATATATATATATATATATATATATATATATATATATATATATATATATATAGATAATTTTGCTTTAGTACATAAAAAATTAATTGTAATTTTATAACATGTATACTTCCAGAGGCGATGGATGAAAAGTTTGCAAGATTAGAAAAAAAATTAATCAAAGAATTCGCGGATATTAAATGGTTACTGTACAACATTTTGGAGCAACAACCGGATTATCTAAAAACTGTACAAAACGCTAATCTTTATGATGGAATATCTGATGATTATTTGTCGCCAAGGCAAGATGAGATCAATAAATTCAACAATACTGTACAAAATTTATCTACATCAAATGGTTAGTGCAAGCATCATGAATTAATTCTAGAGTATACATTTCAAAGTAAAAAAGTTATTATATATGTATAAATTATATATAAATTTTTGCAAATTTCTGATAACAACAAAAATAAACGTGTTTATTTATTAGTTCATAATAGCAGTAGTTAACACGTTTATTTATTAGTTCATAATAGCAGTAGTCTAAAGTTAACTTTATGCTCTCAGCTAAACAGAGAGTATTTTAGTTCTTCAGCAACTAATAGTAAGTCTAAAGTTCTCAAAACTTTGCAAGTGCTTCTGCTATTATATAACAATTTGCAAGACATATTTGAATGATATTAGTTGTACTTATTGTTGGTTAAAAAACAATTTTACAGTGACTGCAATTAAATGTGTAGTATAATAATATGTATCTCAAAAAAGTAAGAACTAAAAACAAATTTTTATATTTTATATTGATTATTGAAATTAATTTCTTCAATATGTTTATACATTGCAGAATACATTTGTAATTTTTTAAATGAAATTTTTCTTAAATATGAATCAAGCTATTATTTAATGCAAAATTTAATATTTAATATGAAATGTTATATGATTAAAACTTGAGTTAAAATTTTGAACAAATATGTTTTTATAATTTGATTCCAAAAGCTTAGTAGCAAAAAATTAAATTAACTTTATTTTCAATTGCTTATAATTAAAATGAAAATGTATATTTCAGTTTCTTTAAGAACCTAAAATTAAACGCACAAAACATATTATATTTTAACTTCGTATGCGTTACCGCATAATAATGTAAATGTCATTCTAGAATAATGATCAAAAATATAATGCGGATTTTGCGTGTGTAGAATTCTTGCATTTCTTGCATAATATGCATAATATGCATTGTTACTTCCTAGTCTAAGCTAAGTATTTGTATGTAAGAGAAATGTGGTTTCATGCAAATGTAGATCTGTTGGAGGTGCGTTGTGGAAAGTTCGCCTTGTCCATGGAACGCGCACGTGACAAAGCTAAAGCTTAAGTCGGGATAAACATGATTCAATCGAAATGAATGGTGCAACAAAGTACCCAGATTTATTCGCGTTACAATATATGATTAACTCTACTTATATCTCAGTTACGTTTATACACATAATAAAAATATCGTGTAATTCACTGTGGAATCTATAAAAGCTACAATACAATTACTGTTAAATATAATTATATTATGTTATAGTCGCAACTTTTATTACATAGTGATTTTCGATTCTTTAATTAGCTTCACAATTAAAGCTTTCTCATCAAACTCTTGCTAAAAAAGACAACTTTTAGAGATATACATTAAAGGATACATTATTTGATAATATAATAATAATCATAAAAATTTCCATTAAATAAAAAGAATAATGCATCAAGAGAAGAAAATGGTTAAATATTACGTTAATATATAAATTATATAGATTGTTAAAGACTAAAATTCAAAACTAACAAGTATATATAATTATTTACAGGTACTGCGAGTGCATTTGTTTATTATTGGCAGATAAAAAACTTCGACGAGATGCTGACGAGCTGGCAAACCGGTCGATCAATGCGCAGCCCTACTTTTTACACGGGTCAGAGTGGTTATGCTATGTATCTAAAAATCACGCCGAAATATTTTCCAGACGGCACGATTTTTGTAGGAGTTGGATTGACACGTGGCCGTTTCGATGCCGTTCTCACATGGCCCTTTTCGCAAAAAATTCGCCTCGAGGTATGTATAAAAGGCACAACGATGAAAGTTCTCCGAGTCGGGTGAAGAAATAAGTCTTCGAAAATAAATCGGTAACACGCCCAAGTAAAATAAGATGTCACAAGGGATTTTCGAATTGTGCGAGTAATACAATTGTGTAAGGGACAAAAGAGAAAGGGCCTGCGGGCGGGTGGCCTTTCGATAGGGAAAAAAAGAAGAGCGCCGAGATGTCGTACTGAATTCTCATCCACAGTTTTGCGTACGAAAGACTATATTGATCCAGGCAACACCAAGTTCAAAATTAGTGCATAAGATATATCTTTTTAAGATATCTTTAAGATGTCTTTTTGATATCATATCATAAGAGATTTTTTAAAGCTGTCTTAAAAATTTCTTAATAATGATATGCGCCAATTTTAGACTTGATGTTGTCTGGGGAGAAACAAGCTCAGGCGAAACTTTCTAATGCGATAGAATGATTTCAAAAGAAGTTATTAAGTTGCGACTACATATGACGTATTTTATTATTTTTTATAATATTATAAATAGGATAGACCAACTTTTGAACGTCAAGAAATATATTAGGAGATATAATGGAACACTATATGTATATATTCCTCGACGTTCAAAAAATGATCTATATGTATGTATTTTTTTAATATAAAATGTTTTTTAAGTATTTTTTTCAGAATAATTATTCAAAATATAAGCGTAAAGTTAATGATAATTTTTTAGAAAACTTTGATTTCCAAATATTCTATCTGTATTCTATAGATGTGACATATTTTTCATACTAATTAATATTGAAATTAAATTAATTAATTAAACGATTATCTATAATAATTTATGTGATTCGACAGGTATTAGATCATTCTCTGGAAGGAATACGCGAAAATCGACGATCTCGAATTTGGGATCCAGCTACACTTTGTACAGAAAATTTTTGGGGTAAGCCCGTGAAAGATAATCCAGAGTGCGTCGGATTGAGTATTTCTAGACGTGTTATTCGATCAAAATCATTATCAATCATATCTCAACAAAATTTGAGAACTACAAGATATATGTGGAATGGAAGTGTGCTAATAAAACTTAATGTTTATCTACAAATTATTTAAGGTAAGCTATTTAATTAATTATCAAAAAGCAGTATTTCTCTTTTGCAAAAAATATACTTTGTTATTATTGAATAAAATATATGTATTATGATTTATTTTAAAAAAACAAAGAGAAAGAACGAATTAAATCACATCATTATATTAAATACTAATTGACCAGATAATGGATTTTGTAAAATTTATTGAATTACAAACCAGATCCAATTTAACAATTATTTCAAAAATATCTGGCTTTTATATTAACAAATTAATTAAGATTTTATATTTGAGAAGGGATAAAGGTACACATAAATAAATGCATAGCCATCGATCAAGATATCCCTATAAATAAATAAATATTTCTAATTCTATTCTAGCTAGCACCAATATTATGCTGATTACATGTTTATATTTTACATGCTTTCTTCGTGGACAATACATTTGTAGCGTTAAAATTGCCCTGAAAGTTGTGTATAAAATAAAAAGTAATTGCATAATTATATAATTCTCTCAATTACATTTACATTTGTTTAATTACGAAGCAATAAGCAAAAGTATAATAATTATAATAAATATTAAGTCAAACATATCAAAACGTAAGTGTTGTAAAGTGAATGCAAGAGAATACAACTACGTTCTGCCAGTTTTTTTTAATCACTTTCTAGTTTTGATTTATAATATGTATAAAATCAAATAATATAATTTCAATAACATAATTCTTATTAAATCTGTTTGGTATTGATATTATTAATTAATTAAATATAAATTAATATGATAATATACACTTAAAAATAAAAATATATGTATATGCACATTCGTCTGTTAAGATTGAAATACTGGCGGCGCTCAAACGTGTGTCAGGTTGTGTCCGTCAAAATTAACTTTCCTGTCTGTTACGTAGAGGTATCTGATTTGAGACATACACTCGCGGCATCTGCTGTAATTGATAATTGTATTCCTCACGATCGATCGCGTTCCAAGTATTTTGTTTAGCGGTATTCAGAAGAGTTCTGAATAATTGAAGCAGCGCAGAAATACGTGGTTCTTTCTTCTCTTCTCCTCTTTTTTCCTCCGAAACAAATCTGCCACATCCTGAAGAAAAAGTATTCGATTATTAAAATTTTATTTATTAAAATTTGAAAGCATTGCGTTTTATCATTCTATATCAGTATAGTTCTTACAAAACTTAGCTAAGAATTTTAGTTGTAAAAAATTTTTAATATTATAATAATATTTGTATTATACTACAAAATTATAATTTCTTATTATAAATGCTAAAAAATGAAAATTACTTCTTACCCGTAAAAGCATTGCAAAACGGTCTCTTTGGTTTGATTGTGTTCTCCATCATAAGAGCGTTTAGAAGCTGTCGGTCAAACTGCAGAAGTTAATCGCATTCTTATTAACGCAGTTTTTATTTATTTATTTATTTTTTTTTTGAAATATTAAATTCGAGTTTTCAATATGCAGAATGTTTTCCAGATTCGATTAATTTATTTATATATGACCAAGATGTATGTATATATTTTACGTAAAACAAAAGATTGTACTATTGCAATATTTCTGTCATATTCTACTAAATTTTAAAAGATTTTTTATATTTATAATAATTATATTTAAAAACAAGATATATTAATATGCATTGAGCAAACAATTAAATTGAAAAAATTATTCGTTAAAATCTGTCTCACCTTATCTCTTGAAACCTCAGTATTTGCCACTTGCAGTAGACACATGCAAACCAGCGTGCAACAAAGATATTCGGTAATCTGTGAAACAAAAAAAGGGATCAATAAATTCAAAACTATTTCAATATATTTTATAATAGTATTATGAATAATGTAATTAAAAAAATAACAGACACACACACAAACGGTGCATTTTTGTGATTCGTTTGCAACAAATATTTACGTTATATAAACATCATAGCCCGTAAATCCGACTCTTAAGCCGCTTAGGCATTCTAGATTAATTTACACAATGTTTAATTAACAATTAGCGTAGCTATGGCATTATTTGACACGCCATATAAAATGCATTTGATTTGGTTTAATTAACTTAGCGAAGATAATCGATAATAGTTTTTTTGCAGAAATATATCTTAATAGAGTGAAAAAATAATTTCATTATTATTTATAGTACTCGATATACAGCTATTTTTGTTTAATTTAAAAAAATTTTTGTTCCAATTTTCCAGTGGAAGTGTTGACAGCCATTATTTATTAACATTATTCCAATAATAGATATATTCGTAACATTTTTGTTTCAACATTTGCGTATTTTTTAGAGATAATTTTCTTTTATTTATAATTATAATATATTATTGAAGTACATCGCATATTATTATTTTTTAAATCTTAATGTTAAATGTATTAAATAAATTATTAAATTAAATTTTTTGTTAAAAAGTGAAACTTTTCTTAAATTATTGAAAATATAATTTCTTTAGAGAAATAATCTTAGAGAAGATAATATCTCTTTTATTTTATCTGGCTGTCTATATATATTTAAAAATACATCTCTTTAATTTAATCAGAAATATGATCTTGCATATTTGTATTTACTAAACTGAAAGTTGTTTTATAGATTTATATACTCGATAAAAACATCAAATATTATTGCAAGTATATTTATTTAAATAATTTGTGCTATTGTATATAAATGTTTAAATTTATATATATATATTTTACAAAAATAATAACTTAACAATGAAAATACTGCAGATATTGCATTCGTAAAAAACATGAAAGAATTCACACATTTAAACTAAATTCTAAATTATTTTGTAAACACGCAAGTTTATTATCAAGTTTTTTATAGGTATAAAATCAATTAAAAAATAAATTTTTCAAATAAAAATAAGTTCTTTATAAAAATTATTTTCAATTATTAATTATATAAAAAGTATTATAATATTCTATTTATAATACATTATTTTTATCTATAATAAAATAGATTTGTAGAATCTTTATAAATAAGAAATAAATTTGTATAAATACTTTTACATATATATATATATATATATATATATATATATATATCTTATACATATATCTATATATACATGCATCTTAAGTTGTATATATGTATATATAAAATTGAATTTAATAATTTATATCATTGTTACGAAAACATTCATAATAACAAAAAGATTATAAATATAATATTACCTTCATATTGCAGTCTTCTTAGCAGAGAAGTTTTCAAAACTTCAAAATTCTTCAAGATTCTGAAGTGCACTCCTGAAACGATGCCTTTTCAATAAAAATTATGATCTTGATCTACTACGGTCAGTACGGATTTCACGTTTGCAAAGAGGCTGTCACACGCGGTAGAAACCGTGGCTTCTTCCTCACGTTTGTGGGGTAAAATCGCGCGACGGCTCTTCAAATACAAACCCCGTTAAACCCCCTCCATTGCGATAAGCGCTGCGGGGGTGAATCCAAGCCTGGAGAACGCATGACCGCAAAAGCGCAGGTGATGATTATATTTGATACCTCAAAATACTCTTTTATCAAGGCTGCACCTAGACTTTGTAGATGACTTGCTAATGTACTCTTACAATTACAGTTTAATTCCAAAAGAATCCTCCTTTTGTTGAATTCTACTAGGGATGCATATAAGAGTTTTGCACAGAAATGCAGTTAGAAATTAGAAAGGAAAATAAAATAAAATGTACATAGTAATATTATAATATTATAATAACGTTTTAAGTATCAGACTATATTAATTATCTTTCTCTCTCTCTTATTATTTCTATTAAGAAAAAATTATTTATATTATTATTTATATTTATAAATTAAATTTTTATTCTATTTTTCTAATACATTTAAATATTAAATAATTAGCTGCATCTAATTGTAATCCATATTTTTCTCTAAGGAAAGATATATTTTCTTTTCAGTATTAAAAAGCCTATAAAACTTTTAATATTTATTTTCTTAAAGATATTAAATTATTTTCAATTTCCTTTTGTCAGAAGACATTTACATGATTTTCTAGTTCGCATAATTTTCCGTTATCTATAATATTCGTGACTATTCACGGGGTATGCATCTTATACAGTTCCTTAGGCAGATCTCGTACATGTTGCTCCTTAAGATTCACGGATCATTAAGTTATGGATTACACAATTTAACAGAAGTTTCATAACTATATTCTACTATATTTTACTGCATATCTGTGAGAGAACTCGTTCTCACTCTTTGTTATGACACTATACTATTTGATTGTATATTATAAAGCAATATTTAATACAGAGCGTTTAAAACTATTGAAATACAATAACGAGTGATTTTTTTAGATTTTTTTATATAGCGCGTAATCTATAAAAATTGAATTATATGCTGAAAGAATGTAGGAAATAAAAATCGATGTATATTGTATAAATTGTTGAGGGTGTACGTTACAAATAACAAGCGTCAGTGTATATAACGTATTAATTGTTTTATGATTTAATTTTAAACGTTATTTTAAAATGTTACGTTATTATTGATTTAATCAATTTTAATCTCGATTCGATCTCTATCTTTAATTTATTTTTTACAACTGACTTTTTATTAAGTGTAAATACTCGATCAAATATATAACATATTTTTTTTGATTGCAATGAATTTTCATATAAAATTCTTTGATTAATTTAATATTAATACTTTCTAAAAATTTCAAGACATTAATAGTTTATAGACTTGTATTTAAAAGAAAAAAGCATTTTTGTAAATGATACTTTACACGCGTCAGCAGATAACAAAATCCTATTTTTAATTTACATATTCAAGTAAATGCGTTGCATTAATACAATTTTAATTTCATATTTAATTGCGAACATATTTAATGAGTTGTGAGTTAAAAAATTGCATCGCGCAAATAACAAAAAGGTCAAAATGAAGCTTCTCTTAAAAAGGAAGAACATTTCGTTCACAAAAATTCACTTGAAATTATCAAAGAGATTGTCATTAAAATTTACAGTAAAAACGAAGCATCACGTATGCGCATCATGTATAAACAACATCATAAATAACGAAGTCACTCTCTTACGAAAAATTTACGTTAAAGTGAAATGTTAGTTTACGAATTTTTAAATTTGGATTAATTCTGTCTATGTACCAACGTTAATTATATTGCAACGTGTTATACAGACTGCATCATAAACAGAGATATATCAATTTCGTGACATAAATTTTACAAACTACACTTTCAAGCAATTATATTTTATACTTTATTTAATTGTTATACTTATGTAATATATATATATATATATATATATATATATATATATATATACTCAAACTATTTATTATATATTATCTATACAATAATATAATTTATACATAATTATAGGCAAATTAAAAATAAAAGATGTAATAATATCTCAATATTGATAAGATAATAAGAAATATTTTACTTAAATTTTATATGAATTAAATATAAATGCATTATCTTCTTTTTAGCGTTTAGCATACAAGGAATTAAATATAAATGCATTATCTTCTTTTTAGCGTTTTGCATACCTACGATTTTAATATATGTATACAACAATAAATGAGGACTTGGATTATGCAAAAAGATCAAAATGAAGTGATTGGAACTGAGGATTAGTATTGATTAAATCGATGCCAGGAAGCGAAGTATAACAGGTCGGGTAAGAGTCTTCGTGTAAAAATCGTAGAAAAAATAGTCGAGCTTAAGTACTTACATCGTTCCCACATCAGAGCCCGCTGAGTTAACGATTAGATCGTTCAACCTAGTTCGCCAGTGGTTGTACATTTTTTCTTTTTTTTTCGTTGAAATTTTCGACTACATGCTTATCTGACGTGACAATAAATATTTGGAAACTGCAAAAGATGGACCGACGAACTAAACAATCGTCCAAGATCAAAGATTATATACTCATTTCAATCACATATATGCGCAATATATATATTTAGGGCTCTATTTATATATAATAACAAATAAATATACGTAATAAAAATAAAAATAATATTTATATAGAAAAAATATATACATATATATGTAATAATAACCATGGTTAATGCTTCTCGGTAAAAAATTTTTTGTATAATATATCATATATAAAATATAAAATTATATAGAAATATATAAAATTCTATGTAAGTTATTATGTATATAGTTATATATATATATATATATATATATATATATATATATATAATTATACGTAACTTATATAGAATTTTATATATTTCTATATAGTTTTATATTGTTATATTGTATATAATTATATATATATAATTTTTTATGGGGTTAAACAATGTGAAAAGTTATTGTTTTTTCAAATAAATAGCGATCTTTAATTTTATGAGAAATAACTGCTGAATATAAGCGCTACTAACAATAAAGTTAACTCAAGTATAATCATTATCCTGATCCTTGCAGTTACTGGATAATAGATCACTTATGAATAAGAGATGCGTCTTATGCAAAATATTGAATATATATAAGTATAGCTGTCTCACATAAAGGAGCAAATAAATACATATATTTATAGCAGTCTGCATTATATGTTAAATACTCACAAGACCATTCTCAAAACGTTTACTGATAACCATTATTGAAATAGTGAATTAAAAATACTATGCAATTTTAAACAAAAATATTAATCTTTTAAATAAAATATTAAATTTTTTACTTCTCAGAGAAAATTAATTTTTTTTCAATTTTAGATAATTAAAATAAATATAAATAGCAAAATTTTAAAAACAATTTCTGATTTCAAAAACTAGAAATTTATAATTTAATAAAACAAAAATTGTGCTATTAATTTTTGTTAAATTTAGTTTTACGTAAAAAAAACAGAATATGAAAAATATTTAACCGTGTATATCATTAATATAAAAAATATCAATGAAAACATATATATGTATATATAATATTATTTTTTTTTAAATTTTATATTATCAATTATTATTATACATTATGGCATAATATATATCATTTAGAGAGTTCAATATTAGTTATCATGGTTTTATGCATATATATATGTGTATCTATATACATATATATTTTTTATCTATAACTAATTGTAAGCGAAATAGCAATACAATATTGACGACACAGTTATCTAATTCGCCCGGATAGCTCAGTCGGTAGAGCATCAGACTTTTAATCTGAGGGTCCAGGGTTCGAGTCCCTGTTCGGGCGATTTTTTTTGTTTGCGATTCGTAATTTATATATATACATACACACACACACACAACTATTTACTTTCTTCCTCTGCAATATTTAATATTTTTTGTAGATGTTTTACATATAATAATACTTAATAAGATAATATATTAAAATTTATTTCTCTTTGCTTAATCCATCATAACACAATTAGCATATCTTAGTTTTTCATCTATTCAATTTAATGTTTCAAAAATTTTATATATATATATATATATATATATATATATAAACTAAGAGATAATTTAAAGAAATATATATATATATAAAATATATAAACTATACGAAAAAAAATAAATCTTTCTTTTTTACATCTCTCATAAAATGCATTATTTTTCTTTAAATATATAAAATTAGAAATGTATTTTGTAAAAATATATATGTATTTTTATTTGAAGCTTTTCATTTTATAATTACATGTTATACTTTGAGGCGAGTCTTTTTTATATATTTCATACATAACAATGTTTGCTTATTTTACTGCTACAAAACATATTTTTAAGAATATTGAGCAGTTTATTTTGAAGACATAAGTTTTAATTAATTATAAAAATAATTACAATTTATTTATACAACAGTAAAGAAAAATATTACAAAATTAAATAATTATATATATAAAATTATATAATTATTATGTATCTTTATATAAATTATATATATAAACAATTCAAAGGAACATAAAAATAGGAATATAAAAAAGTGACAATATAAAATAATGCATAATAAACTGAAAATTAATATTCGAAAGAAAAGTTAATCAAAAGCTTTGCTGATATAATATTATCTATAAGATTCTTTATATTTGATATATGTAGATATATTATTTCCCAATGATAGAAAATGTAATTTGCACACTGATATGTATTAAGTCTTTTGAATATTTAAACTTTGTTCCTTTACACTACCATCTGGCATACCAAAAAAAGCTTTTTCAGCCATATTTATAAATAGACCAGTTTCTACAACTCCAGGTATTAGCAATATTTCCTCATTAATTTTATTCCAATTAGTTAAATCTTGCGGAAAGTGCCAGTCCAAAATAAAATTACCATTATCAGTTATTACTGGACCCTGTAAATAAAATATATAAGTTACCTATATATTATTTATGTTCATTTAATGATAATTTAAATAATGAAAATATGCTTACAGCTTTGGCCAGAGCCATTCTAATTTTTGCAGTCCCTCCATATATTCTTTCAATTCTCTGCTGAATCGGCACATATGCCATAGGAACTACTTCAATAGGAATTCCTTTTTTATACTGCTCGCCAAATTTTTGTGAATTTTTTCTGAAATGTTAAATATGTAAAGAAATTATATAATGTCTGGAGTTAATATTAAAGTAAAGATTATACTTACGTATAGTCTGCTATGACAAGAAACTGTTGAGCACAAGAAGCAACAATCTTTTCTTGCAATAAACATGCTCCACCACCTTTGATGAGATTCAATTCGGCATCAACTTCATCTGCTCCATCGATTGCACAGTCTACCTGCAATCATATTAAAATCATGTATATAAATATATAGTAAAATATATAACAAGTTAAATATATAGTATAATAAAAAATATAATGTATAAAAAGAACATTTCAGAATTACCTTTGGATAAGTTTCCAAGTCACCTAAAGTTAGATGATTATCTAATATAAGTTGACGAGCTTGAAATGATGTAGGAATACAGACTACATTGAGTCCTTCTTCTTTGACACGTTCAGCTGAAAGCAGAAATCTTGTAAGCACATTTGCGAAATCTATTAAATTTACAAAATAATTAAGTGTAATATATATATTATTAAAATATTTTACTAAAAGAATAAAATATTATTACAAATTATATGGGAAACTCAATCTAACAAGTAATTTTATGCAATAAGAATAAAATGATGTAATAAGAATAAAAAAATATGTTGACGTTGATTGATGAAAAGGTCAAATGTTAATTTAGCCATTTGCATTTCAATAAAACAATTCAGAGAATAATGCATAAAATATACTGTAATATCAGAGTTTAAATTTTAAAATTAAATTAAGTTAAAAGTAGGAAAATAATCTTCTATCACAGCTATGAACCAACGCATCACAATATACGTTATTAATCATTTATTTTAAAAATTATTTTATATTAAGAAAATGGATTTTTCCTGTATACATGTTTTTCTTTATAAGGACATCATATATTGATGCACAGAAAATTTGATATTTAATTATGAAAAAATGCTCTTTTATATACAGTTTTACTGACAACTAAATGTTTTCTTAAAACTGTTTGATAACTACCGATTGAATATTTGTAATGTTCCAAATGTATATTATATTATTCTCGAATAAAATAATTTCCAAATAATTAATATGAAATAAATAAAAAAGAAACGTCATCACATTACCAAGTCTATGAACGGCATAAACTACAGTAGATCCGCTACCGATTCCGACCACAGTATTATTCTGAAAAAGGTTGGAATATTAATATAACCTCACTTGAACAGTTATATATAAATCTTTTTAAATAAATCAGCTTGCCTGGACATATTCGTTCACAGCTTTGTAAGCCGCAATTTTCTTAGCACTTTCGAGCGGACCCATCTTTAATAAACTTCTCGGTATACCATGCCATAATCTGGCGGCTATTTGAATGGGCGAATGAACCATGTAAACTGATGTGAACACAAATGTCCATTAAATTATCTCTATTATCTCATATAAGCACTTATAAGCACAATAATAATAAAGAGTGATGGCTATAAAAGCGCATCATATTTTTTTATATTATATTATTATTATTATTATACGAATTATGTGCAAACCTGCATGCATAAGTATTCGATTATTATTAAATCGATTGTTCAAAGTATCGAGAAAAATTGTTCTTTAAAAAAAATCGATTTTTGAAATTTGTATTTATTTGCGAATGGATTTTTCTAAATAATTTTGAGATTTCATGAAGACATATATATAAAGTAGAACGTATATATAATTAATGATAAGAAAATATTGCAAAAGAAATTGTTAATTGTTTCAATAAAAAATATATAAATTATTAATATAGATAAATAAATATTTTCCGTAGTATTTGTTTTATTTTCCTTACTGTTCATTTTTGTAATAGTATATTAATTTCAATTTTTTATACTCAGGTTCTAATTGTTATAAACAAACACAAAAATTCCTAATTTCTGGATATTGAGATTTTCTCTCATATTCTATACATACTCTGATAATAAAAATACATATATTGCGCTATAACATAAATATATACGTCAAATAACTCATTTCAACAAAAAGGATATGTGTATTATATAAGAACTATGTGTTCTCACGTTTATATTTATATATAATATATAATTATTGCGAATGAGCATGAGTTAAATTCGCTTTATCTCCACTCATACACATTGACAACGCAATATTACAACGCCGACACGACATTCCCTTCATTATTTTAAAGCGATTGATAATTGTCTAATATATTACAATCAGGCATCCCATGTTGAGCCATCAATAAGATATACACAAATCTTAAGATTACTATAGATTATTAATTATTGATTTTATAACATTAGAAAAGAAACATATATTAATAATAAAGAATGTAAAACAAACATTATATTAAATTTAAAGATTTGACAAAGGATTTTAGATTTTGTTTTAATATTCTCTTTATAAGCTCTCTACTTTCTTTTGAATTCCATCACATATCTATTGTATTATCATCTACACATATACAACTGTATTATTTCAAATTTACTTCGACACGTGCGTAAACATAATATATTGTATGATGTATACTCATAAACGATATGCTATCACAAGCATCATCTGTCTCTTACGTATATGTTATTGTATAAATATGATTATAATTGGTTATTATGCATAATTATCAATACAAAAATAATTATAAATTTCATTAATTCAAATCGGCAATCTTACAATCTTACATAAATAAGATTCATAAAATTATATAATTTTATATTTTATATATATATATAGTTATTAGATCAAATATATCAAGTATTATTAGTTATATCGCATGTATATTATATAATTGTCATAACTGCCAAATTCAATCAAATTTATAGTAATAACATATATATATATTTATAAATATATAATCCATTTATATGACAATGGTACATAATAAAGGAAAGAAAATATAATTAGGAAAAAATGCTGAAATAGCTTTTATAAAATCTAAACTTTTTAAACATTATTTTATGTAATATATATAAGAGAGACCACAATTTCTCGAATATAAATAAAATACGCAATGTGTCACATTTGAATTTAATAAAAAAAAAAAAAGGAATTTAATGTCTATTAAATGGAAAATATTAATCACTCTGAAAATAAACTAAAAATAAAATAAAATTAATTTGGAGTTTTTTCTATTTCTGAATACAGAGACTTCCACAGTTTAGACATGAATTGTTAAGAAAATTCAATTAGAATTGATTCGGTCAAAAATATAATAATATAATAAATCCGCTCAAATATTCGCTATTTGATAATTTTACGTATGCATATGTTTATTAATTAAGATTAGCTCAGTACAGTATTAACTTCATTGGAGCATCATGCGCAAGATTTTCGCAATGCAGACACATCCATCTCTTAAAGAGGGTAGTCGATCTCTCTCATTAATTTCTCAGGCATCCTGCATTAAGGCAATTCAGTGCATCCCGTTTAATTTGTTTCGGATCTATTTCTTCGTAAACTGCAACTAATTACACAGCATGAAGTACAGGAGTGTGAATAGCTATCCGAAATAACACTCGTTTAAAGTGTACACACATGTCGAATATAGATAAAGAGATAAGCAAAACATTCAGGAAGATTAGAATACATCAAAGAAACGGTAATTAAAAAGTTAAACATGTGTTCCTTGCATACACAATTTGTCTTCCTAATTTTTTTTAAATTTTTAGTTTCGAAGTTTCTCAATATCTCGCGCACAGAAAATAAGATGATCAAGCTCTGAAGTTCACACTATCATAATATAGATTCACACACTAAATATTTTAACTCTTTTTTTTACGGATCTCTACACGATGCGTGTATATATAATTTTTGCACATTTTTTTATAAAATGTTACACGCTTTGCAGAACCACCACATCTTACTGATACACGCTCACACGGGATATTAGGCGAAAGATATAATTTAAAAATTAACAAAATTAATGACAGGACAGAAAATTATGTATGCGACAATGAGCATGCAAGAAAAAGGGCAGTAAAATATGAGAAAGCAATAAAAATTTGAGGAAAACAAATAATGCTTATGTATACAAATATTTTCGAAATCTACTCTGATTGTGAGTAAAAATTTTACAAATGCATCACATGCATACTTTGATAGAATATATTACCGATGTCTCTTTGTTGTGTTGAAAAAATAAAAGAAACAAATATATTTATATGAAAAATATTATATATATACTTGTGAGATTATGCTTCTCTTGCTTTCAAAAAACTTTGAAAAAAAATTAAAAAATGTTTTTCCATTACCGCGATTGATTCACAATAAAACATTTTATTCTATGCTTCTTAAATATGTATTAGATATATATCCCAAGTATAGCTTTAAGAGAAAACAATTATTTTTTAAATATTACAATTATATTTTTTAATGCCTTAAAATGGAGTATTTAATTTTAAAAGAAACTTTATTCCACAACTATATCGAATTATGATGTACAATTACATAATTTACAATAATCCGAAAAACAATGATCTCTAATAAAGCATTTAATTAAATATTAATAAAACATTTAATACCGTTTAATAAGAGCGCCAAAGGCTAAACTATCTCGAGATATTAATTTATAAAATTACCGTAAGATAATAATTTATGACAAATAAATGTAATCTCTCTCCACTTTATGACATCATCTTCTTATGCCTTGTATAATTGCCAAGGGATGGTCCGCGATTTATTAAACAAATTTAATTCGATTAAACATCTGTTTAATTAAGACAGTCTAGTATATAAAATTTTATCAGCATATCTTTATCCATTTTTTTTCGTAAACTTTTCGCTTTTTTGACATGTACAAAGTGCTGCAACAAGTAAATTTTATTTAAAACAAATTGAGAAATAACGGAAATTTATAATTTAAGCTACAAATAATAATTGTAGACTATATATATAAATAATATTTTCTTATACATTATACCAATGATTTATTGATTGTAAAGCATACAGAGGAGTCTCTCTCTATTATAACGAGGTTTAAATCTATGTAGTCATCTGAAAAATATGCAGTAACATTGTTCTGCATTGTTATACCATTCGTGACAATTCATTTATTTATCTCTACAATAGTTTTGTGTATTAATCTTTCACTATTAGTGCGCCGGAGAAGTTATCTGAAGATTAGTTTTTAACAATTTAAAAGCGTTAATATTACGGACCAACCCAGGCGTTCATATATTTTTACTTGAAAAAGAGAATGCATATCGTGTTTTAAAGTACATAGCACATTAGCAGTCGATCGTTCGATAGAATTTATGCCGCGTATATAAATTAACAAAGTTGTTAGCATTTTTTCTTATATTGTAACAGCAAACATATATAATGTACATAATGTAATTTTGAAAAATTTCATTCCTGTACATATTCGTCTAGATTTGCTAGGTCACAATACATATTCTCGTGTATTCATCCCTATTCTTTCGATACTTTGATAACTGAATAGTGAACGCTAATGTCGCTGTCTTCGTAAGGTCTTTCTTTTTACAGCACGTTTATTCGTCAACACCTGCTCTCCAACGGGAATAAGAGATAACGCCGTATCATGTAGTAGAATGTCAGTGTGGAAGAACGTGGCAAGATTCGTTCGAAGAATAATATCCACGAACGAATTATATATATTCCAAGAATGACTGCAAGAAGTGAGTTATGTACATTATTATTCCACAGATATGCCACAATGGCCAGCACAAATCAGTTCTTGCCCTTATTCCATGTCACATAACAACAAAGATGGCGAGATTAAAGTTCGGAAAAGTAGTAATAGTAGCAGGGCACAAGAGGATGAGGATGAGGAGAAAAAGGAGAAAGAAGGGAGGAGAGGGCGTTTCGAATAATTATTAATATATATTATAATAATAACAATGATGAGGTGTTCTAAACAGTGCTAGGACTAGTGCTAGAGGGTCCTGTGTGAGGAATCAGGATGGGTGGGTATACAGGCTAAGAAGGGGTTAGTGTGGGGGTGGTGGCTCCGTAGATTGGTTTCTTCCATCTACAGCCCTAACCGGCTTCCTACGCGAAGAACCTACTCCACCTCTGACATAAGCAGGCGCCGGAGCTGCTATCGGTTCCCTGATAGTTCCAGTACCAGTATTCCTAATTGGTGGCGGCAGTGGTGGCTGCAGTACCTACATTACACGAAATTCTATAAGGACTCGACGTTACTATTTGTGTATCACATTGTGATTTTCTATTGTATTGTATTAGTTATTGTTTTGACATACTATATCTAGAACTAGATATAGCATGCCAATGAAATAAGAGGAACATTCTATGGCCAGCATTATATATATATATATATATATATATATATATATATATATATATATAACAAATCTTAAATAGGTAATTATTAGAAAGATAAATATTAGATATAGCTACATCAAGTTCCAAATATATCATATATATATTACTTTCATTCTTCATACATTTTTTAATAAATTAAAACAGAATTAACTGAAAGATATAAAGTATGGGAAAGATAAATATTAGATATAGCTACATTGAGTTCCCAATATATTACATATATTACTTTCATTCTTCATACATTTTTTAATAAATTAAAACAGTAAATATTTTAAGCTGTACATATATTAAATGCCAGAAAAATGAATGCTTACCAATGGAGGCTGTGGAGGTAACAGAGAACTTTGTATCAATGTTTGAACTATAGTTGAATTTTGCGTTGCAATGCTATTAGGATTCAGGGGTAAGCCCTGATTTTGCAGACTTGAGCCCATGCTACTAGTTGTTGTAGTAGCAGCAGCAGCAGCCTGCAGAATATGTGATTCTTTTTGTTGCACAGATGTTGTCATGTGTTTACTTGTAGCTTGTTCCCTCTTTGCTTCCTGAGCTAAACTTGATTTCTTCGTGGGGACAATGGAAGTATTGGCATTTGGTGTTTCAGGGCTGGTCGTGGCAGTAGTCGCATTTGATGCCGGCGTTTGCACAGTACATTGCTGTTGCATCAACTCTGGCAATGTTTGGGAAAGCGTTGCAACAATAAGTTCACGTGCAAAAAGACTCCTATTTGCACTCTCGCGTTCAATACTTTGCAATTGTGAATCAGACAGCGTAGTCGTAATGCATCTACACAAATGTGAAAAAGAACAGTGTAATTATCAAGTATAACAATAACCAAATTTTACAATACTTATTAACAGCAATTTGCTAAATATATACATATATTTTTTGCTGTTTATGGGTATATTTAATTTTACATACTTATTTAAAATTATTTATAAATTAATATAGATATTAAATAACATTTAGTAATATTAGTGTAATAGATAGTAAAACATTATATTGTATTACAACTTGGAAACATAGATGTGTATTTAAAAATATAAATATAAAAAGAGGAAAACATACCTGGGTAACAGGAACATAATGTTCTGTGAATTAATAGAAGATATACCAGGTGGATTGGCCGCATTAGTCGCATTATTATTACTACTGGTATTTGATGCCCCCATAGCAGTAGAATGACCACCGGTACCACCACTAGCACCTCCACTGCCACCACTCACGGAACCAATCACTTGTGTCTGTCTTCTACTAGGTAATCGCTCGAGTTGTTGTCTAGCAGCCTAAAGAAGTAATATTTTATTTAATTTTGTTGCTTAATTTGTAAAAAGTTATTAATTCTTCCACTATAAAGAATATTGGACAAATATAAAAAAGTGATTTTTATCTCTGAAGGCTGATCTCTTTTTTTTCTTGCATAAAAAAACAAGGGCTCATTAGAATATAAATAATAATTATACAGAAAATTCATCAAACATAGATAAAAATTATGAAAAAAATTATATATATATATATATATATATATATATTTTTTATATATCATAAACTTAAATTCTTACATAAAAGTATTTGAACTTAAATTCTTTACATAATCTTAAGGTAAACGTTTCGACTTACTTCTTGGTGGCTTCTTGAAAATTACACTATTGTTAGAACATGTATTGATAGTTTGCTCGTCATGATCGCTATTTTTAATATACCGTATTAATTAATTTAGTTTATGTGGGGATAGTTTGTATTATTATACTAAGGAAGACTAAGTAAGTCAAAACGTTTACCTTAAGATTATGTAAAGAATTTAAGTTCAAATTTTAATTTTATGTAAGAATTTAAGTTCATGATTTATAAATAAATTTGAATTTATTATATCACACCTATTCGTTTGCTCGTAAGTTGGTCTTGTATTATTTTTATTTATTGCATTATACACACACACACACACACATATATATATATTATATATAAATTATATATAATTATATATATGTAGAATATATCTAAATCACATTAACTAATACAATCACACGCATTAATCATCAATATCTTACCGTAATGGAAAATGTAGATTGCCAAAAATTATTAAATTATTAATGCACTATTATATTTCGCTTATTATTGTCAAAATTATTTCTCATTCTTGTTTAGATTAGTTCAATCAAAGTTGAAGTAAAAATTAATCAGAATTCTTAACAGTTTATGATTATAGCCTGTTATAATTTTGTTTTTTCTATTTTTCTTTATTTGCCCTGCCTATTTATAAACATCTACTCTCGCATTTAGAACAATACTTGATAGAAATAATATCATATCAATGGAAAAATTTAAATTGACAATAAGTACATATGAAGGAATAAGTTCTATATATTCTGAATATGATTGTGAGAGCAATTATCAAAATTATTTTTTATCGCGGTTGATTTAATACTTCATAATTTCTGTTAATTTTCTTTTATGTTTAATGTTTTCTTGTTTTTTGTGATAAACATTTATAACTATTAAAATGCACAGCTCTAAGTCCTAATATGTTTTAATGTTTGATTATGATGCATTCTATTACGAATTTAATAATCAAGCTTAATGCATTCAATCCAAAAGACACAATATTAGATATAAAGGATATGTATGATGTAAATTGTATATATTTGAATAAATATTGTAAAAACATGCATATTAATTTTTGTTATGATAAAAAATAAATTTGTTTATACCCGGACTTGTTGTCGTTCTAATTGCAATTGCATTTGTAATTGCTGTAGTTGCGAAGGTGCCGATGAACTTTGTCCACTTCCACCTCCGCTTCTACGTACTCCTGACAATTGGGACAGCAATTCCGCAATTGGATCTATACCTTCCCGATTACTCGGGCTCAATCCTCCAGATGAACTGAAATGCATATTGGACCTGCAGGTCCAATGATAGTCGAATGAACATTATCTAAGATGTGGTGATGATAAAATAATGATAAAAACTATACTTGCTAATCATATAGTAGCTTGTTAAATTTTTATCAAAGAAAAAATATTTAAAGTTAATTACACAATTGCATTTTCAAACAACATACGATATTTAAAAAACTGGAATAGTTTGTATATAAAAATTCGTAAAGAAGATCTAATAACAATTATTATAAAAACTTGTAAAACAAAATTATAAATTATAAGAGTTTTTACAAATAATAATCATAATGATGAGCAGTAATCACATGAAATTTTATCCTAATTTATAATTTACTATAGTACTATTTGATAAAAATATTCGATAAATATACTGATATAATAAATTAAACATATTGATAAATAAATCACAATTATTTAAAAATATATCCGTAATGTTTATTACATACCGACGTGCGCGCGGTGCTCCAACAGCTCTAGACGGATGAGGTATCCGTCTAACTCCATGCCTACTTGCAGATGGTTCATCCAGGAAGGAGATCAGGTCCCTTGGTCCGCTACGATGCTCTAGTGTCAAGTGGCCAGCAAAATCATCAGTTACATGATTAGGATCTCCACCTGGCACTGCTGCACATACTGGACAAACCTGTGATAAAAGTGCACAAGTTTTATTATACTTACATATAATCTTGTATATAATTATTACAATCGTTCATAAATATTATATAATAAAATATTTGTATTTCTCTTTAAAAATATATAAATGCACGTACTTTAAGTAAAGATATATATACATACAACTTCAAACGAAGTATCAGGATGCTCAGCAGCAACATGCTCTTGTAATGTAGCTTCAGTAAAACCCATTTTCGCACAATAAGGACAAGTTAAAGATTGAGGCTGCTCCACACTCACTCCTTCACCACCATAGTATAATTCTATTTGAAAGTCGTTTAAAAATAAATTAAATGTTTGATAATTAAAAATTGATAATTGCCTCCCATTTCTCTATATAAATTGCTTGAAAAACTTGAGGCAGAATGTTTTTATATTTACAAATCTCAATATTCTTAAAGTAAAATTAATGAGCAAAGTTAAAATAATTACATAAATAAATTTTATTTAATTACATTACTAAAAAAACTTCTATTATTTTTCGTTTTTCCATTATTTAATCAATTATTAACATTTAATATATTTATTGAAATAATCTTTCTTAATTTGCTAATATATGTGTATAGAAATATGGAATAATACTTGTAAAATATTCATTAAATTGAATAAATTTATTCAATAAATTTAATATTATATCTTGATAAATGCCTTACCATAATCAACTCTAGTAAGTATGCATTGCATAGGATGATCTGTGAGGTGACGTGTGGTACTAGCACCTCCTTCAAAGCAGCTGGCACATAGATCATAATCGTAGCATACAAGGCACTTGTATCTACGACCTCGAAAATTTCCCTTCAAGCAGGAATCACAGCTTACCCCTAAAATAAATATATTAAATTAATACATAGAAAAGTACTGCATAAAATATATCATATAAAGTTTCACAATTTTAAAATATTACTTTATTTTTAATTTATCATTACATTCAATATTTTTTATAAACTTATTTATTTTTACAAATTTATTGTTATATATAATATATATAATATATATATATATATATATATAAAAAATTCTAATTTCTATTATTTTTTATAATAATAAATAAAAAATATAATAATAGCATGTAAAGTTATAAAGTATGTCATAAAAATTTGTTAATTTTGTATTTCACTTTAAAAGCTAATGAGAAATTTTAGTAGAAAAAATCAATGCCAAATAATTTTTTTAAAAATCTGCGTTAAAATCTATATACAGTATTAGAATTTCTATCACATATTATAAAACTTAATGTATTACAATGTATTTATATGTGTAAACTACTATTGCTTTATTAATATATAATATTACGTATTTTTAGTTCAGCAGTATGTATAGTAAATAATAAATAATAATAATTTTAAACTGCCTTTGAAAGAGGCAGAATGTATGTGTGTATGTGTAACAAGAAATATATGCGAATAAACGAGACAAAGGATTAAAAGAGAAAGTTAATGTAACATTTGGATATACTAATCAATAAAATTATTTATAAATAATATCTTCAAGAAAAATTTCTGTGGCTATTTCTACAACTTAAATATTTGAGATTATATGTGTATTTTGAGTAATTTTATATTATACTATTATAATAAAAATAAATTATATTTAACATTCTTAACAAAGTTTATTCTAATCGTATGCAACTTGAGAACACTTTTAACTTTTCAATCAAGAATTAAAAGTCAGATGACTATAAAACTATAAATAGCAATGTGTAGCAAAGCGAGTCATAGTCTTGTAACAATGGAAAACAAGATTTCAGACATACACACACACACACACACATATATATATATATATGCTTAATTGTGATAAATACACATGTGAATATAACTAATTCACATTTTATAAAATGGTATAAAATAATTGTTACAAATATTCACATTTATTCACAATAGCGACTAAAATCTATATATATGTGTAATATATATGATCTGATTTATAAAAAATGCTCTACATAAAATTAATGATACATCATAAATGTTAAAATTCCTAAGTTTCTAGTTCAATTTGATTTATCATCTTTATATATATCAGATATGATAATTATATAACAAATATAACACATACATTGTACCTTTCAAAGTACGAGTTCTTACATTATTTACACTTTAGATCTTTACACGTATTTGTTTCCATATTATAAACGTAATATAGAAAATATAATTCCAGATTTACATTATAATCCCAAAGGCCAGAAATTTAAAAGCATCGTGACTTATATAGGGGCATTATTTTTATGACACACATTAACCAGCAATGTTACGATGTCAAGAAAATAACAGACAAGGAGTCCTCACAAAGGCATGTTTCGCTACATAAAACTTTTATCAACCACTTGTACAAGTAGTCTGACGCGAGGCAACTGCGAAAACATTGAAAAAAGCTTGCAATATGTTCTGCAAGGGAAAAATTCATCATCATCAACAGCAGGAAAAGGGCTGGAGGTGTTACTGAAAAGAGGACTCGACCGAGGCGAAAGAACTGTGTGACAGCTGACGAAACGCGTCGCTCGAGGATCGAAGGACAAGTTGGGGTGAACGAATATCGGACGTCGTCGCGAATTTTGCGAGATCATCCGGGGAAAAATGTCGTAGAAATTCGCAGAAATTCGCGACAGAAATTTTCATAGTCCGCGTGCTGCCATCTGGCCTCTGACATTAGGTCCGCTCTTGGCTATTTGGGAGCTCGCGGGACGTGTCCTACGTGTTCGAGAAGGAACGTCCCCGTGGCTCGATCCGCGATACCGTCCGCCCGGGACTCCCGGTGAAACATGCCCGGACACGTTTCCGGAGATATAATCCGCAAAACGAGACGGTCCCGCGTATTTTCCGCGGGCCCCGTCCGCCCGCGGGCTGAGTCAGAGAGCGCACGGAGCTCTCACGTACGTACCTTCATGTCGACTCATTTTCCGTTTAAAATCTCATATACGCCGAAATGGTCCGCGAGCCCCTCGCGATCGTACGCTCTGCGAAACGCGACCGCTCTCCAGCTGTCACTGCGCGTATACTCAGCGTCGTACAATTACGGCGGACACGGAGAAAACATCAATCGTCAAACAAAAAATTTCTCGTTAGAATATCCAGCGTAAAACCTAACCCAACTAGGCTGACGAACGTGACGTCACGTTAGACCGACCTACCTACCTACCCTTGCCCAAGACGCATATGCGCGCGCAGCCTACTGCGCAGCTTGCCGCCATTTTGGCGGGAAATTCGAAATTACAATTCGTATATTTTTCGAAATGTTCAATCTTCGAATATATTTATACAGGTTTCACAACTGTCATCTCTGTCGATGAGCAATCTTTATTTATTTTTATCACGTTTCTACCGAAATTATCATTCGATCGCTTTTCACAAAATATAAATTTTATATATAAAATATATTATTATATTATTATTATTATATTATATATTATATGATTATTATTACATATATAATAATAATAATAATAATAATAATAATAATACAATATTATTATTATTATTATTATTGTATTATTTTATATATAAAATATTCAGATGACAATCTATAAATGCACAGTTCATGGAAATATCTGGTAATCTAGCAGTCTAGCTATCACTTTTTGCGACAGCTGCTCCGTGAGCGTTCGTGTCATTTTGTCATCAGTCGCAGAATTTTGGGGGTTCGGATTCGGATTATCAGATCTCGCGAAATCGTATCACACACACATTTATCGAACAATGGCCACTGTACTCGGACGTGTAATTATATACGGAGGCAAAGGTGCCCACGGATCGGTTTGCGTATCGCAATTTAAAGCGCAAAATTGGGTGAGTAACAAAATTCACGAATGTTTTAATAGTCTCGTATTAATCTTGAATTAATCGCGTGATTATGTCTTATCGGTAGACGTTTTATAAATACACTTCAATATTCTATATTAAATAATATTACAAAAATGAAAATATATACATTATTAAATAATATGATCAACGTCAAATAAACTGAAACAAAGCTGCACAGAAGTCATATATCATTTTTATCCTCAATAATAATATAAATAATGGCTTGATAAGTGCACATTTTAGTCTTTCTCGTCATAAAACATTTACAATAAAGATAGAACTAATTTTTTTCTATGTTGTATTAATTGTGTGATGTTTATAAGCCAATGTGTGTATGAATGATATATCATATGATTTAATGAAATAATTCTAAATGAAATAAACTCTTCTCAATTTTCCCATGATTTGATTAACTTTTAATAACATTAGATATTTTGCATAATAATACAAAATTCAAATATGGTAGCTAGACTTTTTCAATTTAATATATATATCTGAACAAAATTGATATATTAATAAGCATTCTATATATGTGTAATTGCTGTGATATATTATATTATAATAATAATACTGATATTTCTTAATATAATTATTAATTTTATTATTAGAGATAATTAGAGATAATATCTTAATATAATTAGAGATTTTAATTAAATGTTATATATATACTTCTGTAATGTATCTTTTTCTTAAATATATGCAAAAAAGTACATACCTATATCTAGAAGATATGGAGGTCATAAGATAAAAACTTTGTGTACCAAGGTTACTGTATATTAAATAAGACCTTTCACAGCCACTCCTTCTACAGATTGTTACTGTAATGATAATGAATATACATTTAGATAAATCACTTATTTTATGCTTAAAGCACAATTATTACATACTAATTATTTTCATAAAAGTGTCATTTATATCATTTTATTTATGTTATTATTAAATAAAATTACTCAATATATTTGAATTAAATTGGATAATTAATAAAATTTTTTTATATCACATTAATCACATTTGTAAGAAAAATATATTTTATACTGTATAATAATATTTCTTATAAAAAAATATTTCTTATAATAATTCTAATATTAGTTTCTGATATTATATTGTGTTATAATTTTAGTGGGTTGGCTCTATTGATATGAAACCAAATGAACAGGCTGATGCAAATGTACTTGTAAATCCTGATAATGATTGGCAGCAACAGGTAATTTTTTATTGTATATATGCAATCTTATATCATTAATATATTAAAATAATAGACATTATTTTTTTATTGTGTAGCAAACAGAAATTCTGACCCAGATTAAAACTACTCTGAAAGATGAAAAAGTTGATGGAATTATTTGCGTAGCTGGAGGATGGGCTGGTGGCAATGCAGCACATAAAGATTTTATAAAGAATAGTGATTTAATGTGGAAACAAAGTATTTGGAGTTCCACTATAGCCGCTAGCATTGCAACTCAATATTTGAAAGAGGGAGGATTCCTTTCATTAACTGGTGCAAAGGCAGCATTGGGAGAAACACCAGGTCTTTTGCTAAATAATATAGCATATATAGTCTTTTTACATTTTACACTAAAAATCAATTTTATTTGACCAGGTATGATTGGCTATGGTATGGCAAAAGCAGCAGTTCATCAGTTGACAAAGTCTCTAGCAGCTAAAGATAGCGGTCTTCCTTCCAATAGTTTGGTAGCTTGTATCCTTCCAGTTACTTTGGATACACCAATGAATAGAAAATGGATGCCAAAAGCTGATACCTCTACATGGACTCCACTTGAGTTTGTATCAAAGTAAGATAAAACTTTCTCACATCAAAAAAATAGATATCTTGTGTAATTTGAAATTTATAAACTTATCTTTGTCTGCAGTCTGTTTTGGAAATGGTCTCAAAATCAAGATCGGCCTACTAATGGTTCTCTCCTGCAACTCGTTACTAAAGACAATAAAACAGAGCTGACTGTTGCTTAAAGATGTCGAACAAATAAAATTCGTGGGAACAAGAATCTCAAAGCATTTATGACAATACATATAATAATACATATATCTCGCTGTCTATTGTTGCATAAAGAATCACATATATGTTCAGAGGCAAGTCCTCCTAAACACATCCTTATTTTTATATCAAAAATTAATGTAATTTCTTATTATCTACAAGTGTTTACTTCAGGATTATATATTTTTGTATATTGTTATAATGTTGTATAGATAATTTTTTTAAACAAATAATTGTTTACATAATATACATCCTTATTTTATATGTTATCAATGTGATATGTAAATATATGTATACTATATTGAATATGGCAAAAGAAAAAAGAAAAAAAAAGAATAGTTAATGCATCACATATTTTTATATAGATTTATTTTCCTATTTATGTACATAAATGTAAATTTAATAGAAATAGAAAGATAATATAATTGATAATTATCTTGATAACAGAACAATTTATGAGTAAATTGTAAAATATATAATAATATAATATTACTTAAATTTTATATGATACTCTGATTGTAAAATATAATATTGCTTATATGTTATTTATCTAGAATATGAAAAACTATATATTCTCAAATTTGCTAAATACAAATAGTAATTAGCTAAATTATAAAAAGAAAAACTAAGAATATATATATTGTTTCAATATCTAAATAGTATTGGTAATATTATTGTACAAAATTTTGATTTATTTTATTTTAATTTTTCTTTAGAATCTATATAAAAATATTAATGTATATATAATTTTAAATAATAATTTTTTAGAAATCTTATAAAATATTGCAATCATAAATTGTATATTTAGAAAATAATTTTTATATCATTAAAAAAATTAAAATATATCTATTTTCAATAAAAAAAAAGAAAAAAATTGTTAATATTACAAATAAAGTGTGTGTCCAGAGTAAGTAATACATTTAACAAATGTCAGATAGCAGCCCGGATAGCTCAGCCGGTAGAGCATCAGACTTTTAATCTGAGGGTCCAGGGTTCGAGTCCCTGTTCGGGCGTTTTTTTTTGTACGAAAGAATATATATGTATACATGATAAACGTTGCTTATTATATTTTATATATATATATATATATATATATAATTAAAGCATGTTATTTGTAATACAATTCTATTTTTTCTTCTCTAATAATAGATATATTTTAAGTTTTTTTAATGATATAGAGATTATTTCTTTTCAATATATATAATTTATAATGATTGCAATATTTTACAAGATTTCTAAAAAATAATACACAAGTATGTAATTCATTAGATATACATTATTTTCATAATTTTTATTTATACTTTTATACAATGTAGAGTTTACCACCTATAATTGTGTGATAAAATGATGTCGGAGCAATATGTCGACTAGTTTTATAGATACATAAATCAATCAACATTTTATGAATATATATATACTGTCTAACAAATTAAGTTCATGTTGCTTTGGGTGGATTGAACATTTCATCAAACATTTTTTGTTCCGCTAAAAAGAAAAAATTATATTTATAACATTTATAAGCCATCTTCATAATATAGCTATTTGAACATAAGCTATATTTATAACATATTATAAAGTACAGTATATTTACACAATATATCCTAAAATCAGATCCTTTTTTAATTAATACACATTTTGCAAATATAAAATTAATATCTGAATAAAGCTTTGCATAAAATACTTTCAATCATAATTATTCTCGAAAATAAAAATTAATTCTTACAAAGAAACTTAAGACATTTTGATAGTGTAGAACATTCTATATAATATTTTTAATGTAACTTTATTATATATTATATATTAGATGTATATTTTACATATTAGATCTACATAATTAGATGTATTTTACCTATTAAAGCTCGTTTTCTTTCCTCCGCTAGTTGGGCATCGCGAACAGGTTTAAGCTTCAACTCCTCTTCTCTACGAGCATTTTCTCTTCTACTTAATCTACGCTGATGATACGCACCATAAACGATTCCAGTAAGAAGCAAACTCCAGCGGCAAAACTATAAATTAAAATATACACTTGTTAATACATTAAATAACTAAATAAAGGTAACAAAATTTTATGAAAAACATTAGATATAATATTAATAAAAGTTTCATATAATTTTATATATTTCAACAAATTTTCATGTAGACACTTCAAGTTTATTTCAGAGGTTAGAAAATTAATGATTACTAGATAAATTTTACTTTAATTAATATCGGAGCTACAAATTGCTGTGACAACATTAAAATCACTATTATCATTTTTTATACATATTTATCATTTTTATATATTTTTATAAAACGACAGAAAAATTATGTAATGAAATCAATGTTTGGTAGAGGCAGAAGGTACCGAGATTTCATTAGGATAATCACAAATAAAAAATATACCTTATCGTAAAATAAAATATATGAAGATACAGAGTAATATATACGATAACGGAATATTTCGAAAAATTGTCTGTCTTACTTTAATAAAAGGAGAAACCCGCAGAGGTCTCGGATTCAGTTCGGCGGTCGACATCTTGTTCGCGGATAACGATCACTTGACGTATTCGTAAGTCTGCTTCTGCTCATGTCAGCGAAAACACGCGGATATTTCGATTGCAAGCGGAATTAATTACGATTGCACGTCGAATTGAATAATTTGAACTGATTGTAAGTAACGACAATTATCAACGATGAAAATATATATTTAAACAAAATATAATATTCACGAAATTATTCTTAGATATATAAAAAAACTAATTATAACCATAATATTTCCTTTTATGAAATAAATGTGATATTTTCTAGAATCTTTTATTATTTATTATTTATCTTCTATTAATTTATATAAAATATGATTATTTTTCTTCAACTTTTCTTTCATGCACAAAATTCGTGTCGTACTTTTGTTATTAATACAGTATCTTATTTTTGGAGAATAATTATAAACTTGTTGTAGCAAATATTAAAATATCAAATATATTAAACAGTCTAAGAATATTATTGCAAATAAAAAAAATATATAATAAAATTTCTTTATCCTCGATGCGAATATTGTACGTAGTTCGGGATATTGCTTGCAGATGGCGCGTCGCGCAGTTTCGCGCGCGAAATTGTCGAGCGTCCCATCTAGAAAATCGCGCGCACCCAGGTCGATGGGGAAGAGAGGCATCGCGTTCGAAGCTCTCGGCAGTAAGTAAAATGGCGTCGTTATGGACGGTGATGTCGTTCGCGTTTTCCTTGCTACTGACACCCTTCCTCATGCTGTTGCTGGCGATTGTATTCCTCGCTTCCATCGGCAAGTCCCTCGGTGTACGTAGGCTGTACATCAAGCTGCTGCTGGCCCTCTTCGAGGTGAGTCTGATATTCTGGTGAAAATTTCGAATTTACAACCGGCATCCCCGAGTCCCCGAAATTGCATCGGCGACGTATAAAGTGCGTTTTTCGCGACATTCGAGAAGGTGCCGTCATCCAGCGAACTCCCGGTTCGTAAAATCGCTCCTCCTCGCCGGAAGAGCGTTTCCTGTATCGGTACTTTAGAAACACGTGTGTCGAATGCGAGTCGGTTTATAACCTTCCGCGCGTGACGTTGATATGCGTAAATTTATCGTTTTTACGCACATCGAACACGTATAATTAATAATAATCACAAAATATTGAAATTTTGCAACTCATGAAATAAAATTGTCTTCCGAGCAGTTTTTTTGACTGAATCATTTATCGTATTTATAATTCAACTATGATGTTTTTTCTCATACAGTTTTAATCGCACAGACGCAACGGTAGACTTGTGGTAGTTTTACTTAATTAGCGCGCGTCATACGCGTTTTTTCATACTTCGTATGTATTTATCTTGTAATTGCAACTTTAAAATATGACGTGAAAAAATATCGAAAAATATGTAAATGAATGAAATAGAAATTCTATTCAATGTTACGTGGGCTCGATTTATTTTTAGACAAAGATCGGTACGTGAAAGGATATGAATTTTTGCTATCAAACAGTTAATTTGTAATTGTTATATGTATATACATACATATGAATATTAATAATAATAAGTAGATATTTTAATTCACACACAATAAAACGATGTTAGAGAATAGACAAATTTAAAAAAATGCATAAACGTAATTTTAAATATTAGAAAAATATTCTTTATTTTATAAGACATTTTTTATATTGATAACAAAAGTGCAAAAATTATATATTAAATTCTAATTCATATGATGTAATTAAAGTAGGATCATAAATCGATCTTGAAATCTTATAATTAAATCCGTAACATCTAAAATTGTGTTGAGGTTTCTATTCTAAATCTCATTCTGTAACACAGTTGATTCGGCAGATTTGAGCACGTAATAATAAGTGTGCGAATAAAGTAGTTGTTGACAAAAATTATTTTAAGACTGACCTTTGAAACTATTTTCATTAATGAAGTCTGTTAACATATCCGAATTATTATTACATGAAACATTAAATTTTCTAAAAATAAATATCTTAATTTTAACAGTCACTTAAAAGCTCATTGTCAGCCTCTCATTAAAATTCATAATATTTTAAAACACATTGAAAATGATATAAAAATAAATAATTACTTGTTACAATATAGAAAATAATAAGGTTTCTAAATTAGATATTATATATTATATTAATAATATATTGTATAAAATAATTATATAAAGTAAATCTTCTTGATCTACAAATTATTAACAAATGTGTTCTACGTTATTTCTCTCTCTTGTATTTAAAAAGTATATTGAATATAGTGATTTTGAATGACTTTAGATATAAAAAAATGATATCTAGAAGCACACTCTCTCGAACAAAGATTACCGAATATTGTGCATTTTCTTTTAATTACATACATTTATAGAAGCTATAAATTATAATAAAAAATTCTTTTCATTGTGTGATAACTTCAATAAAATACAGAAAGCTTAATTCACTGTAGTATTATTAGACTTTTTTAGAATAGTAAATTTAGAAATATTAAAAATAAGTAAAAAATAAAATTAAGAGTTTAACAAGGCTCTGTAATATAAATATAAATTTAAAGATATAAGACAGGCAGTAAGAGCCAACTCGCGGATGACAGTGCGTTATCCTAACGAAACTAAATTTTTCGTTAGGATTAAGTATCTGTGCACAAGGCACCAAATATTTTACTTGGTCACGGCCAAGATTTAAAATATGAAATAATCTCATATTTGAGATTTAATTTCAATAACCCTTTCACCCCCCTACGGAAATAAGTAAATATGCCTTGTGCACAGATACTTAATCCTAACGAAAAATTTAGTTTCGTTAGGATAACGCACTGTCATCCGCGAGTTGGCTCTTACTGCCTGTCTTATATCTTTAAATTTATATTTAAAAAATAAAGTTTTCTTTTTCCAATAAGAAATAATTTAAGATCTTTAAAACTAAAGATTTCTTATGCATTAAATTAAAAAAAAATTGTATAATTATTTTTGATTTAATTGAGAGTTGGCTTTATAAGGATTTTAATTTTTTATTATTTTTATTACTAATATAATTATAACATTGAAAAATATTTAATTCTAATAAAATATATTTAATTAAATTATATTATATTATTTTAATAAAAGTTTTTATTTCTTTTTACTCTTTTTATTCTTAATTCTTACATTTACTCATTTAGTAAAAAAATTATAGGGCTCGATGAGTCATTTATATTTTCAGGTATCTCTAATGTGTTTGCTAATATTGAAAGTAGGTATTATAAGATGTTTATATATCACACGTGTCTGATTCGTTCATTCATAAGCGTATTGACACATATCATTTCTATTTGCCTTTATTTTCTACACATATGACTTCTCCCTTATTAACCTTATTGACTTAACAATTGATTATTTATCTTATGATAACTCTATTATTTGAATTTTTCTTTACTACTAATTACAATAATTATTTTTAAATTAATTTAATTTTTAATACATAAATACAATTATAGTGGAAATTACGATTATTGATCATATATTTGCTTTTATTAAATACGTCCCTTTTTATCATTTCAAAATTGCAAATGATTACATTATCAATATAACCAAAATTACACAAGAGCTAGATATTCATGACCTAGATATTGACTCTGTTATTGAAGCACAATGGTTATATTATAAATGAAGATGAAATATGAAAGAGATGAAGGAAAGTTGAACCGACAGATTACGATCAACCATGACTTAATATCAGAGTCTGCTGCGAGAGAAATATCAAATCAAATTGCATTTACGGAAATTTTCTAAAATTTAACCGGATACGTGCGAGTCAGCTCTTATAAATCAACTGGCTGATATTACAAAATAGTGCTCAAACTATCTTTGATAAACGAATCAGGCAAATATCATCATCATTATTAATATACTCGTATGACTTGGTTTATAAACACTCAATTACCATTAATGAAAACACATCGTGTGTATTTCCGGCATGACTTTGTGATAGTAACTTTCTGTATTTTATTCGATATAAGCATGCGATTTATGCCTTAAGATAGTTACCTAAAATCAGAAATAAGTTAGTAAACGAAATCTGCCAAGATAACTACGAGAATCACACAGAAATAACTTGTTGACATTAAATAAATCGAATGCCAGAGGAGTGCAAGGGGATAGGAAAACCTACAAACTTGAATACTTGAATGTAATTTGTATTTTGAACGCTTACTTAAGTCTTCTGTTTTTTTTTTCATTACACTCATATTAGATTATGATAGGTTGGAAGCGAAAAATCATGTGTGAATTTTATTTTGTGAAATACATTTAGATAAATTATTTTTTCCATGTCTTTATAATTTGCGTTTAATAGTACGAATTTGTAAAAAATATCGCAAAATTTCCTTTCATTAGTCTGTATTAGACAAATACACGTATAACTCAGTTAGTATCTACCTGATATTTCCAGTAAAAATGTGACAATTATAATAATTTATTAACATTTAATTATTAATTCACGAACTAAACAGAAAATCTTATTAGGTATATTTGATCAATTTATTCTGTCGAATGTGTGTGAGAGTGTGATGACGTACAAAAAATATTTTTTTACAACGTATTTTAAAAAAAATTTACTTTTTCGTTTCATAATTTAATATGATGTTATTAAAGAATCAAAAGTATTAAATTATGGAATTTTTTGGAATTTTTGGGATTTGAGATATTTATATAATCATTCACTTGTGTATAGTGAACAAACTTACCTAATTTTTAATGTATGTCTCATGTATTGACCGTGTAAAGTACATATCTAAAGTCTAAAATCGATATAACTGTCCGCGATAGCTTATAACACAGTGCAATTAATAGCATCTTTACTTTCATTTATCATAAATTTGCAAATAGGAAGAAAAAATAACAGGTAAAAATTATAATCGAATATTATAATTTAATATTGTAATTAATTTCATCATATATAATTCTTTTTTTTTATTATAGGAATTTTAATTATTTACTTTTTATTTATATTCTTAGTTACAAATATAAAATGTAATATGCAATTTGTAATTAGGTGCAGTAAAAGTGTGTTGCAATACATGGTACATGTATAAAAATGCTCAGCAGCAACATTATGAAATAAACATGCATTAATTTTATGTAAAATTTTATATACTGAATTAAACAACGCAAAATATTTTTACTAAAAATTATTGGTATTAATATAATGATTAAGAATTGTAGTATTTGTATTATTTTAATAAGTAATGTAAAATATAAAAAACAAGCATATTGTTTATAACAAGCCATGAAATGAGAATACTACATAGTTTATACATTTTTATGATGAAGTTTATTGAAAAAGTAATTTCAATTACACGTGTATTTCGCAAGGTCTAAAGTGAAATGCTTGCGAAATTATGTACGTGCAGAAAATACGTATTAAGTATATATTCGGCAAATATTTTAGTACTGCCAAATAAATCATTTATTGGAAACTGATAATATTGATTTGATGTAAAAAATATTTATTTGATATAAGAAAATCTTTTTCAAAACAAATAATATTTATTTGTTTCAAATAATAAATGATTTATTAAGCAGTATTGAAATAAATATTTATTAATTTAGTCATTTTTTCCGGTGTATTAAATATTTGTATGATTTGTTCAATTAAATTAAAATTATACAATTTTATAAGAACGAAGAAACATTTAACATGTGTGATATCTCTTGATGTGAAATCATTCGAAGAATCTACAGTACTTTGAACCTTAGTCTGACTTCTTGTACTATGATGTCAGAAGCGATGAAAGCACAAGTAGAATCATTTTTCGTCATTGATTATCCTGGTTTCGATGAAAGGTCGATTTGTAAAGTTTGAATGGTAAACTTCACGTATCGTCTATACATATATAACAAATATAGACATTTAAATTTATAGCCGAATATCGGCACAAATTAGTCAAAAGATAGCGTGGATAAAATATACAGAATTTTGCGTTCTTAAATTTGTTTTTTAATTTTGATTTAATATGATAAGCTTTCTTTAAGATTAATAAAGAATTTAAGGAAATCTCTCTTTTAATATATCAGATTCTTTAATAAAAAGATCTAAAATTATTTATTCTATTTTTAATTTTTTATGGTTTTATAAATAGTAAAGAGAGTGACTAAACGACATCATCTTTGAATTCCGTAACCGTTACGTTACAAATTCCTATTCGAGTCTTGAATCTTAATTGAATTACGATGCAAATATATACATATATGTATATATAATATAAATATACACATATATGTATATATAACATGGAATAAAAAAGCAGTTTTATATTAAAAAAATGATAATTTATTTAAAAATATAATTATACAATATAAATCTATTTAGCCTGTTATAAATTAGGTGACAATATTATTTCGAAATATACATAAAACCAATGCTATTTATTATTCTTTAATTATAGAAAATTATTTTTCTTCTTATTCGATTTCATCTTTTGTCGAATTGATAAGAAAAAGATAAAACTTGATATGTGATGCATGAATCAATCCATCAGAATTATATGGATTGTTCAATTAAAGCTTATCTTGAAAAAAAAAAATTGCCAAGAGTTTCGCCAACAACATCTGAAAAATCAATGTGCGATCTTTCCTGAATTGCAAAATCGTTTTTTTATCGTGATAAACGGAGCAACGCTCGATACAGTTTATTTTCAGCCTTATTTAGTAAACTTTTCGTTATCAGACTATGTATTCTTGAGGAAAATACCGATGCAATCTTCATCTCAAATTTGCTATGTGTAGACGTTCATCGTCACAAACAACGTATTATTTTTATATGATTACTGTACCTTATGACCTTTGTTTATCGCAATCGTGTTATCAGTTTGATTTTATGATAACCGAAATTCAGCCAAGTGTAAAGTTCTTAGTTCCCCAAAATTAAGCGTAATTGAAGAATAGAGATGAATTGATTTTCTTGCTTTCACTTTTGAAGCTCTTAAAGCTCCTTTACATATAAAGCTCTATATATATGTATATAACTGCAAAATGATCTTAATATTTTTAATTAAAATAAAATAATGAATTAGAACTTTAATATAAGATCATCTTTCTATTATCTCATTCCATGTTTTTTGCTTTTTTATTTAGTAGAGATCGATATATCTCTATAATGAGTGAGAATTAAACCGATATTGATATAACATTTTTACTCTGAATTATTTAAAATATTCAGATTGTCAGCTCTCATTCTTAGTGTATAAAATCGTAAAAAAGTTTCTTTATTGGGATGCACAAAAGTCTTATATTAGATTAGAATTCAAATGAGTTATTGATCTCTTATGAATAATATATGAAGCGTGATTATATTTCGGGATTATGATTCTGAATAGATAAACATATGCATAGTGTTACCGAAAATAGAGACTATTCTTGTCTACAAAATCTATGCACGGATTTACATTTACATGATCGTTCTGTTTTGATTTATAAAGTGTAAGATGTAACTTAGATTCGCCTAAACTTCCGCGTTTTCTATCATTAATATATAGTTTATGTCTACTTTATGAAGTATTTTAATGTTTGTAAGATTTATTTATTTAATAACTTATTATCTTAAATTTCTGACAAAATTGATCACAATAGTGAATTGTGAAAATATGTAAATTGTGTTATATAAAAAACACAATATGACAAAATAATTTTATTTGCATGCAAACAATGCAAATAATTGTATAATTATATATTTTTCTTCTTTTAATTGTAGCTGTAATAATATTGATAGAGGATACATTATTAAAGTCCATCACGGCATAATTGATTGGACTTAGAAATTAATTGAATAAAAAAAATAGAAAAATCTTACATCTCTAATATTATACATTATATGTATGTGAGATCTTTGACCCTTTTAGTGTTGAAATTTTATAAATATATTAAGAGCCGATAAGAAAACAATATCTAATATATACTCATCAAATGATTATGATCAGTTCAAAGTTCGCTCAACAGAATGATAGATTATTAATTGTATAATTGATCAATTGTTCGAGAAATTAATCATCAAACCATTTATTAATTAATTTTCGCAGATTTATTAACTGAACCGATATTAAATAGTCAATAATTTATATTACAATTATTCTATAATTTTGATTATTTTGTCATTTTATATATATAAAAAAGCATTAATTATCATTTCTATAAAATATCTTTTGCGATAATATTTTCAATGTCTTTTGTTACTATGAAAATATTCTAGAATTTTTGTGTACGTGAATTATTTGAAATTTAAATTAAATTTGAGTTATCTGTTATAACAAGGAAACCTTGACACGTGTTTGAACAATGTTATATGTATAATATATGTATCTGCTGAACAAGTCATTATTTTTTAAATCAAAAGTGCGTAACGATTGGTTAAATAAGCATTTTGAAATACATTTTTCAAAGATATTGATATTTTGACATTTTATAAAAATCTAAAAAAAAAGAAAGTCACAAATCAAAATTATTTTTTAAATATTTTTCTTAAATTAAAGTTAAACATTTACTAAAAACAACACACATTCAAATTTCATGTCAAATTAACATTGCTATTTTAAGCATGCATGCATTCTTAAATATGTCGTCGCTTTCTTGAATCTTTTATTAAACTTTCTCCGAATCCTCTTGCCTCTTAAGTATGTATGCTAGTAAGAACATTTCAATTGCTATGAAAGTGAAAACTTTCAAAATATGCTTTAAATTTTTTTTGTATACAGGTCGTCTTCGATCAATTTTTTATTGTAAAATAAAATTATAAAATATTGATTAGAACTTTAATAGTTTAAAATGCACAGTATTTTACATGAAATATAATTTTTTTTATTTGCATCTTGAAGTTACAAAGCAAAAATTTTGAGAAATGTATACAAATAAAAATTCTAATATGCTCGTCTGCAGCGTCGACAATTACAAATCATCGGTATATTTCCGTTTTCGATTACTAGTGAGAGACTTCGTGTACTTCTCTCAAGAGAAAGCCCATGTGTGTATGACAGAGAGAAAACATATTGCCGCGTGATCTGGGTGCTCTTTCACACGTTGATATCACGTGCCGCCAATCATCAGATATAATATTGAAGCTGCGATTCGCGCGCTGAAACATGTGAGAAGTATATCGATTAACGTGCGATTAAATAACTCGCATTATTTCTTTTACAAATTATTTACATCCAATCTGTGCAGTAGCTATATAGGCTATATAAAATATACGTTATTATCAATAAAGATGGTAAAAGAAGCACTGGATGTAAATATCACGTATAGCCTTTATAATGTTTTTTAAAACGTTGTATAAAACTTTTATTTGATTATGTTTATCTTTTATGCGATATATATCAATTATTATGTTACATATGTATAACACTGACCTATTATATGTATACATCAATCAAAATATATACGACATGTGGTAGCAGAAATATGAATAATCAACATGTGATAATTAACGTTAACTAATGTAAAGAAATTGCTTATATTAAATGAGCCACATTAATAATAAAATTATATTACGGAAAGTTTTATAATAAATACAAGCATATATATTTCGCGTTATTTCAATTAATGACAAATATACTGAGGAATTTGGAGTTAATCTTTTCTCATAAAAAATATCGATGATACAAAAATGATTCATATAATTAGCGTCAAACGTAAATGTTGCTTGTTATTTGCAATCACGTACACTCTGATATTTTTAATGTAACTGAAATTCCGATATCAAATTTTTTGGTAACAAAAGTAAAACATCACACCACTTCTCAAAGATATCTCATTACGTAATATTGATAAACTAAACTACAATCATTTGGAAATTCAGGCATTCTTAGTAAACAGCGTTTCTCTTCTTATCTGTTTTCCTTGCCTTTTTGCGATTTTTATATTTTAAAATTTAAAAAAAAATTTTTTCCACAAAATGTGAGAGAATATATTGACTGTAAAACGTTATTATTACTTAGAAAAGCTCACATTTTACTTCATTCTTCAAATTTTTTAAAATTAACTCGAACTAAAATGTTAACAAGTTTTTTTAAATAATGAAATGACTGAATTATTAAATAACTTTACATTAATTTAACAGCTTATTAGTATTACGATGGTAATAATCATTGCATCAGTTCTTGTTGAAAAACACTGGTGCATGACTGTCAAGTCTGTCACTTCAATAAATGATTACATTATACAGCAATTTGTATGGAAAAATATTAAGCATTGCTTGATATATTTTTTTTTTAAATTTTCGCATGTAATGCGAACTCGCTGATCAAATTACAAAAATATAGTTAAAATCAATTACTCTTACATTTTAAATTAAAAAGTTATATTTCATTAATATAACCATTTGTGGATTGAGGCGATATGATGCGGAATAATGATCGTATCATTACCTCCGGTACAAATGCATTGAACAAATGCGAGTTCAGTGAACGTAACAAGCAAAAGTGACTCGGTATTATTTGTATCAAAAGTTACTATGTATATAAATATTCAATATAGTGCACTCATGCTGAATAATTGCATGTCATTCGTGCCAATGCGTTTTTGGCTTTGAAATCAAAATTTAGTGGTAAATTTTAGAGATTTATAACGAAAAGTAAATTTATTTTTTGTATTGTAATAATTTAATTTTTTTTGGTTTTATAAATATTACTTTATAAAAGCTTTTTTGTGTAGTTAATAGTCTAAAATACAATTTTTAATTTCTTCATATTGATACACGAGCAAGTATTATATTTTCCTAATAAAAGACATAAAAAACATTTAATTATCGAATGTTTAATGAATATTCAATAAATATTTGCTAATAATTAGTTTGATAGAAAATAATTTAGTATAGTTTCGAAATAATTGACCGTTAATTGATCAAATTCTTATTCTAACGAAGTATCAAAATATTTGTGTCACATTATTAAAAATAGCACGATAATCGATCATGATAATCTGCAAGATATTATAGAACAAAATGATTAATATTCAATTGGCACGTGATGTTCACGCATTTAATTATTTTTTTGGAATGGATATCTAGAAAACGTCATTCATTACGAAGTCAATCTGTCATTATAATGAGCGAACCGAAGATCAAAGTCTCGATAGCTACATATATGATATGTAATTATGAAGTATCTTCGATAACATATGCTATTCCGAAGCGCATGTATAGATTAACATCGCGTGCATCTGTTTTCCCCTATCTCTCGCAATAACGAAGTATTTTCATATTACGTAATGTTTCCATAGAGTGACTTCTCCTTGGCTTATTCCTCCTTGAATTGCGGATACATACAATAATGAGATCAAATGCATATTATTATGAATAATATCTCATATTTTTAAAGGCATATAAACTCAGAGGAATTTTTTTGATTTATAATTTTTTCTTCAATCTACTTAGTTTTTAAATTGTGATACTTCAATTCTATCAATTTTAACCGATCAAATCGATCTCGGTTTCTTGAGTAACAATAACGATACATCGCGTAGGCTAAAAATTTCTAAAAATAAGGGGAACTTATCAGGACTAACAATGATGTAAATGCTTTTTTGTGACCTTTAAACTATAATTGTCCATTAAAAAAAACCTCATTAATGATGCAAGAAATAATCGACGTAGTACATACATATTTTTACGACCATGCATTTCTTGTGTCACAGTACGGCAGACAAAATATAGAAAGTGTAAGGAAAAGAAATGGTACTCGGGATGTAGAGAATCTCAGTATAGAAGAGGAATGCGAGTCGCTGACTATCATGGAAAAGAATTCAACAATAACTTCGACAAAAGCACAAAACGGATGTGCAGGCAACACGGTGATAGCCAGATCGAAGAACTTCATCTTGGTCCCGGAACCAGAAATGCACAATCACAAGAATCACGTTGATGAATCGAATTTGAAAAACGATCAACAAGAACCATCAACGATCAATGAGGTAAGTAAATTTATAGAGTAAAAAAAAACAAATTATGTGTACTTTTGGGAAATCTTATGCAAATTGGAAATTTTATCAATTATTCTTACGTATGTTTTAGGACAACCTTAATCAAAAAAATTCTTTTGAAACACTAAAAGCCGGATTTGCACCTTCAAGCTGTTTGGATTATATCAGAGCAGGTGTTGAAGCTATTATAGAAGATGATGTGACGTCACGATTTGAAGCAGAAGAACTCAAGGTAATCCTTTATTCGATTGTGCTTAAAAAAATCAATTAATATTTTATATAATAGCTAAATCGAGAGATTAATACACATTCAATTTATATATGCCTTTGAATAATTTGTCAATATATTTTTGTGTAGAACTGGAATCTATTAACGCGAACGAATAGATATTATGAATTTATTTCCTGGAAGTTAACTTTCATGTGGATGTTCGGATTCGTTATGCGTTATTGCTTCCTTCTGCCCTTAAGGATATTTATTTGCTTTATAGGGGTAAGTGCAATACTATTCTGTATATTATGCGCTATATAACTAAATATAATAATAATAAATATATAGTAAGTAGCTTTAAAAAATAAGAATTCTGTTTATCTTAACAACGTAAGTTATAATACAAAATTTAGAGTAAAAATAAAAATTTTCGTAATTTTTTGCAAAAACATGCAAGATAATTAATGTTTTCTCATTTTTAGATGCACGTTTTAAGTTTAAGACACTGTAGAATTTATTAAGATGTGTATTATTAAACACAAATTCAAAGCTACTATACATACTAATATCAAAGCTTCTTAGGTACTATATCTGGTAACATTTAATCGGCTCTCTGCCGAACGGCCGCGTAAAACATTGGGTGAACAATCAGATTTTCCTTATTACACAATCAGGTTATTGGAGGGGTTTTAAAGAAATTAAATCTCAAGTAAGGGATTATTTCTAATTATCAAGTCTTGGTAGTACACCAAGAATAGTAAGTGCTTTGTGCACATTTGTTTATTTCCATCGAAAAACTTATTTTTGGTGGAATATATTTAAGAACATTCGCGTATGGCTCTTAAGGCCTTCTTTTGTTGTACTTATTGAATCAGATCTCCCTTATTGCGTTCAAAATAATGTCACGTTCTATTTTGAATATGATTATAATCCACAATTCATAGTACAAATAAAAAATCGGAGGAATGTGCGTGGCGAATCATATGCCCATCACATCGGAAGGTTTAAGCAACTTGTTACATTGTATTCACATTTTTATTATGCCGAATATACTTCTCGTCTATCATATTTATAATGCGTTTGTTTCAATTTTATCATTTTATTATATTTGGGAAATCTTGTAATATTCTATAATATTTATAATTCCTATATTGCATTATTGCATAACAAAACAACATGATTTTAATCAATTTGTTTTTGCAACAACTGAAAATCGAGTTTATTATTAGTATTACAGAAATATTGTTGCGCATTACTGATAAATGTTACAGGTAACGTGTCCTGTAACTTTGGTTTACAGGTAGTACCTACTCAGCAACGATAGAGAGAGATAGCAATAGAGAGAGAGAGAGAGAGAGAGAGAGAGAGAGAGAGAGAGAGAGAGAGAGAAGAGAAAGAGAAAGGAATCCACGTTTCTCAGGTGCAAAGCTTGTGGTTTACAGGTGATGTGGCTGACAATGTGCACTGCAGTAGTGGGCTATGTTCCTGAGGGTAGCTTCAAACGGTGGCTGAACTACAAAGTCTCCCTAATGTGCTTTGCTGTCTTATCCAGTGCTCTGTCTTCAGTCATCACGTACAACAACCCAGAGAATCGACCTGTCAGAGGAATATGTGTTGCTAATCACACGTCTCCCATTGATGTACTCGTACTTATGTGTGATAATTGTTATTCATTGGTATGTATTATTCTTCGGTTATAAATCTTACATCATTTATCTTTGTTTTTTTAACGCATATATGATCAATCTTTTTTTCTTTGTTTATCGTCATATTTTTATAAGCATTCTTAGAACGATCTTTGTTTCATAACTGCGAAAATATGCTCGCGTAACTTGTTCCTTTACAATTTTATTACTTATATTATTATTTTGTGTATAGTGTTAAAATGTTTCAGAAATTGTACACTTGATAAAATCGTTGGAATCAATTTTTCTTAGTGGAAATTAAATGAAAAATCAACATTTGTTGTAATATTAGATGTACAAAAGATCAAATTTTAAATGAAATTAAATATTAAATTTCACTTTATAATTGTTAAAGATAAGATTTTATTTTTCTGTATTTTTAAATGATTTTAATTAATTAAAATAATTTTCATTATTAATGTTCACTTCAATATCTGTAATTCAAAAGCAGTGTACAGCTTCTGAAATGCAATGATAATTTTTCAAATATAGTTCTGCTCACCTTATTTACATTTCTTATTATAGATAGGTCAGAGACACGGTGGTTTCTTAGGAATATTACAAAGAGCCCTCGCCCGTGCCTCTCCTCATATATGGTTCGAACGCTCTGAAGTCAAAGACAGAGAAGCGGTTACAAAAAGGTACAGTCATTTACATTTTGTTGTTCATATTTCATATCAATATGTATAACGTAATTATTAATATGTTATTATGTTTGATGCAGATTAAAGAAGCATGTATCAGATCCCAATAATCCACCGATACTCATCTTTCCGGAAGGTACATGTATCAACAATACATCGGTTATGCAATTTAAAAAGGGCAGTTTCGAAGTGGACAGCGTTATTTATCCTGTGGCTATAAAAGTAATTTCTCGTTTTAAACGCACAATGTTTCAAATATATGTCCATGATGTTTTTTTTAATTTGAATTTTTTATTTTTTAAATATATAGTATGATCCAAGATTCGGCGATGCATTTTGGAACAGCAGTCGATATTCGATGATACAATATTTATACATGATGATGTCAAGCTGGGCGATAGTCTGCGATGTGTGGTATCTCCCTCCAATGTATAGAAAGGAAGGAGAGAGTGCCATCGATTTTGCGAACCGGGTAAAATCTGTGGTAGCGCGGCAAGGTGGTCTCGTCGATCTGCAATGGTATATTTGATATTAATTTATAAGAAATGAAAATATTATTTATATATATTCGTCAAATAATTATACGCATATTTCTTTTATGAATGATAGGGATGGTCAATTGAAGAGGATGAAGCCAAAGAAGGAATGGAGGGAAAAGCAGCAAGAGGAATTCAGTAAACGATTAAAAGTTGAATAAATAAATTCATTGTTTCTAGTCACATTTCATAATTCGCATATTGTGTGATATTTGTTTATTAAAACAAAATCATTTCATTCAATTGGTTCGTCTGTTACACATTGTTTTTTGCATTCATCATAATCATCGAAGAAATGTTCCATTAATCTGTATCAAAGATCTACATCATAAAGTTTTAGATGTAGAACTTTTCGCAGATATGAGTTTGTACTTTTTTTTTGCCAAATTTCTAAATGCGAACAGATTGGTAATTCTAACTTGCGTGAGGTAACGTAATATTATATATGTACATTTATAATTATATAAATGTAACTTTAATTTAATTTTTAGACGGGTATGCGATATGTTAGGCTTAAATTCGTTGACAGATTTGAAGAAGGCTCATTTAAAGAAGTGCAAATGTGATATTTGCTAATTTTTATTGTTAATAAGGTTCAATGATTGCAAAGGCATTACGAATTATTTATATATGTTATAAATGTGTAATTATGTTAAAGTGTGTGATGTTCTGCATGTATGAATGTATGTATAGCATCAAAAACTTTTCTAATTAATTCATACGTACCTCGAAATTACTGGACAATTAAAAACAATGCATTAATTTTCTATAGTACAAGAATAGTAAAGGAAAATATCATAGTTTTCTGCTGTAAAATATTTTTAACACAAAAAAATAAATATTTATTTATTTTTCTGATAAAGACAGCAGAATATAGCGCAATTACAACACTTCAGATATTAATTATTCTTTAGAAACACTATGCATTATGTTATTTTTCTATTAAAATCACGAATAACATCTTGAATATATATTTTCTACTTTTATATTTTACATATAAATAATATAGAATGTCAACTTTAGTGCTCTATATTGCAATGCATGTCAATATAACAGTACATATAATATAGTTATGAATTAATATAAATTTAAATACTAATATATCGTATCTGTAAATCTTCAATTCAAAAGACCATCTCTTAAGAACAAGGAAAAGAGAAAAAATAGATATATAAGTATCAAGAAATTTATTTTCTCACTTCCAACCAAAGTTAAATAGCAAGTTTACAATAAGTGCTATTTTGCTATCGATGGCATTACTGTAATTAACTTATTACACTCCTATTAAATTAATGAAGATGATACTTCTATATATCTACGTACTGTATTTCATTAATTTGGCCTAATTCCTGCTAACTAGGAAAATGAATATATTTATAATTGACAAGTTTTATATCGATTTTAATAATTGTTCTTTTCTAAATCGGCGTTGGCTCAGAGAGAAATTTAATTGCAGAAATAAATTATTAAGCATATTTTAAAGGGAAATTTTTCAAAAAAATTAAAATAAAAAATTACTATCAATTGTAATAAATGTCAGTAACAAACAATTATATATAGAAAGATATACATAGAAAGAGTAAATTGCAGAAAATTAAATTACTTTTTGTGAACTCATTTATATCATATATAATATATATTGTAATTATAAAACATAAATCCATTGTTTTTTTTTAAATTAAATTTATTGATTGCTTTATCTCTCACTTCCACCTCTCTTCTGCTATTTATAATGTGTCGTAATTTTTTTTAAAGAAACGGTCTATATAAAATATATTTTTGTAGTAAATTATTAGTCAATATGTAATATATAAAAATGTAATTATGTCACTTATATTAAAAAGTAAAGATTCATATAATTATGTAAGATTACTTCATCTTTTATAAATAAAATTGATTTATTATAGATTATAGAGTATGTATATACATTTAGCTCATATGCAAGAAATGTATCATATAGTGTATGAGTTCAATAATAATGTTAATGGCACTCATTTATAATTAAGATTTTGTCGATATGTGGATGTAGCATATATTAAATAAATATTATTTTGTATGTGTGTGAAAATTAATATATTATATGCAAAAGTAAAAAAAAAACAAAATTGTTTTAAATTAAATAACAAGATGGTATACATTAGTACCTAAACATAAAAAATAGTTATATATATATATATATATATATATATATAACGAAAAACAAATGGCACTACATTAAATTTCTTAATTTCTTTAAGCTCAATAATATTGTCAATTTTTTCTATTACATAACAAAATTAGTTGCAAAGCTAAGAACTGTATTCATACTCTGTTCTAATCAAATATACATAAATATGTGTATGTATTTATGTATTTTTGGAATTTTACTAAACAAATAAAGAATAATATAAGAATAATTTTGAACTGAATACAGATCTTTGCTATATTAATTATCATAAGTAATGAATGATATATCAAGAATTCACTTATATTTTAATTTATTTTGTTTATCGTTCATTAGATGCAAGTATTAATATATTCAATATATATTACATCATATTTGTTTCTTCAGCATCACATATGATTTTCTAAAGCTCTTAATAAATAAAGCACTAATCTCTTTGGTATGAGACTCAAGTGACGATGAAAAACACAATAAGTAGCTTTTGTATTGTAGTTATATGGCTTCTTCTAATGTTTGTAGAATTTGCTATAATTAAAAGACAATGCAAATCAACATGATTATAAAGTGTCTCTTTATATAAGATTATAATCTTCATAATCCATTTAAATTTTTATTCTGATTTTATGCTCAAATTAGGAAGCAGTTTGTCACAATATAGCACTAATTATACCCTATGATCATATATCAATATTATAAGTAAATAATTTATTTGGATTATGAAACAAACATGCAATATCATATGCAGTATTATTTGCTGCATACTTATTCTTATTGAATATATTTTGTATAAACCAATGTCTTTTTGTATATATTAAAAATAAGTTAACACATAAGACTATAGTCTCGTTGTTAACAAGTATATGTATGAATGACTTATATAAATACAGTAACTCATATAAATTTTTTTTACCACTAGATCACAATGGCTTGGTATTTAAATAATAACTATGTTGCGGTTATATAAACTATAACTACTCATAATTATTTTATAAAAATCGTGAAATAAGTTTAAATAGTGTATCAAATATATAGATATGCAAAAAATTAACCGCTTTCGTTATATCGAATATTAATGTTCCATATTATAGTATTAGCATAAATTCATTCAAAAATTGCCTTAGTATAAAATATAAAAGGTTCCCAAAGTTTTCACTACAATTAAAGCTATATATGTGTATATGTTTTATATAAAAATCTATAAAAATATATATTTGTCATAAATATGTCCAAAGCCACATGATAATAAAGTTTTAGATTGAAAAAGTGGACATTACACTAGCACATTAAGCCTTCTAATAGATATTATAAAGCATGTGAAATGTAATCAAACAATATTTAAATGTTCGAAAAAATATGCTCATATAAAGTAAATAATTATTAAAAGCAACTTTTGTAAGTTTTAGCCTTATAAGTAAAACTTTTCTTTCATTACTAATGTTACAAAAACATTGAATTTCTTGAATAAATCGCAAAGCTTTATACTGCATACTACAATAAAAATAAAGTAAATACATTGATATATTATAATAATTTACGACTTGTCATTATAGTTTTTGTCATATATATGCACTGCAAAATTATAAAATGTTATCTTTCGTAAATTCATACTAATTTTTCAATTTTTTTATCAATAATTGCTCACTATCAATACGAATAGAGCAACATCTGTTCTACTGTTAAAGTTATTTCGTATTGTAATGAAGCGTATACTAAACTCACTTATCCTAAATTGCGAAAAAAAGGCACAAAGAAATATATTAGAACGCTAACTTTAAGAGAATGGTAACTCTTCTAAAGATCGACGGTACAGAAATTAATGCGAAAATGATCGCGAATAACAAGAAAGCGCGCGTATTATATACGTGGATGTGGATGGATACTTGTTATGGTCATAACTCTTGGCAAGATCAATAAGACGTCTGCAAGATTTTACGTTACGTTACGCGGTCGACGAATCCTCATGCGAGGTTTCGACATCGTTGGAGGCCAGAACGATCTTATGCAAACTATGAATCGGTCTTTTCGGTTTTGGTGGAGGCGTCGGCGGTTTATTAGAATGGCAGTCTGGACTGTCATCATCGGTAGGTGTCGGCAGCTTGTTCTTCCACTGTCCTGAAGATTTATTCAGATTATTCAAAGTACCTGGGGCAGGGCTAGCTGGACACTGATTGGAGGACAACTCCTCCGGGAGATTACAATAATCGGCCTCGCGCATTTTAATAGGCAGAGGCGGAGGTGGATCATCTTCGGATGCTGTACTGTCGGTCGTGCCGACGCTATCTCTATTGCCCTTTCCTAAACCGCTTGGTTCCAATTCGTTATTGATGTTCCTTAGATAGTGCTGGGACTGACCGGACCAGCGATTACTTATTCTACGTTCTTTGTCCACTTCCGATCTCAGAGGACGTTTTGGTGTGAGCTGTGTATAAACAGGCACGTATTTTTCCATTTTAATATTACAAAGAGCAAAAAAGATGACGATTGTTAAATACCCATCTAAACTTGTCCGTACCTCTTGTCGTAGTTCGAATACAGGTGTCGAATGTAAATTAGATATTAATGACGTAATGGACGATACTGAACTGTGAGATATCTCGGCTGTGGTGTACCACTGGCTGGTCGGTTGATCGTTTTTCGTCACCGTGGCGGAATCGCTCTTTCGCGAACTTCTACGTTTTGTATCCTTCTTTTTATACGTTCCTGGACTTGGGCTTCCCAATGCCTTTTGCAAAGAGGCCGTTGACAAAATATGCGAACGCATGGAGTTGTTCCTATAAATTGAAAATATTTACGATTAAAGGCGACGCCTTTGTTTGTAAAATCAGAGACAGATAAAAGTGAACCATATCTACACCAGCGAAAGAAATATAACTCGTTATTATAAATAGATAAGATTTAATTGATAAACGATTATATATATATATATATATATATATATATATATATAAAGATATTAAGATATTAGTCTCTGAGATAAGAAAAATGTAATAATCATAATAATCGCATTCAAGCTTTTTGCAACAAGTCTGTAACAAGTGCATTTTTTCATTACCTATCGTAGTTATTGTAGACTTAGGAAGTTTAGCAGATTGCCAGTTGAAGGAGATATATATTCCAGGAACATTTATGATGATATTGTGAAAAACAGAAACAGAATCATGCAAATGAGAAGCAGAATAAATAAAAATATAGAAGATGTAAAGATGTTAATCTAAAGAAATCAATGCATTTTTCGTATACATCTAAAACTACTCTATTTTCACGTGATGTATATATAATTTCTATCGCATAAAGAAATATAGCCCATATTTAAAAAATTTTCTTATTGTCTCGTTTTATCTGTATTTTGCAGAAGTAAAGATGTAATGCAAAATTGTAGCCTGTATTTCAAATATATTTTTTCATGCTGTTTCTAAATTTTTTTAGTTATTTCTGGTTAATTTTAGTTTTGAATGAATAAATGTACCACCCTCACAAACACATGTATGAAAAGTAACATAGATTACTTAATGCATATAGGGGGAAAATATATACAAATTAACATTTCCTGTACTGTATAAAAATATAAACAAATGAAATAACTGGGAAACTTAAATATTAAATTAAATAAAAAAACAAACATATATATATAACAGGAATGTTAAGTGCGAAGAAAGGATAATAAGGCATTATGCGAAAGTTTATCAGGTCCAACAGCGATATTCCTGAAATCATATTGCATTCTTTTCTATCACGTGCTCTAAAACGGCATTTTATATTACTCTCTTTAGACATATAAAATGTGATCTTATGATAAATATACTAAATAAATTCGTGCATCTAAACGATTAATAGAAATTTATTGAAATTTTTCTTTTAGAAGAGGATTTTTAGAGAAGATTATATATTAACTCATCTACATAGAGAAATAACTGATTCAATTCTTAGTTAGTGCTGTAGCTAAGTGAAACACTGGGGTATGACTTTACCTTGACAAATTGACGTTTTGAGCACCACTGGGGGATGTGCTGTTGTTAAAATTGAACGATGCAAGTGACTTGAACGTTGCAACTTGGGATCTTGTAAGTGAGGATACCCTGGAGTGAGTTGTACAGCTGAACGGGGTAATTGCAAGATGTAACTATTTTAAAACTGACACAGGATGACACAGATCGATCGTATTTGAATCTGGACATCCTGAATACAGCGCGCACCATTTACACATATTGTTTTTACTTATAATAAATGCTACTTAGGAATATGTTAGGATATTTGCGTTGTTTTGTAATTTCACAAAAATAAAGGTAATATTTTAAATATTTATATTTAAATAAAATGTAGCTTTTTATAAAAGCTTAAATAAATTAGTAACATGTTTTGAAATATTGCCTCGTTTCAATAGTGACGATCTATAGCATGCTATTATTTTCTTGTTAGTCACGAGGAACTCGTTAATAAAATGAGCATGCGTTTATGCGATAATTAACAGAATAACTTACTCTGAATTATTCATATTTGACTCAGACAGACAGTGATTATCCCCTCTTGATGTCGGTGGTCTTCGCATAGTTACGGTCTGTGTTAAGCTTTCAATTTGTAAATCGCATGTCTATGTTATAAAATAAAAAAATTATTAATTTCGAAAAACTGCGTATATAAATACTAACGAATAATTAGATTAGCTTACCCTCTTTCCGTATTTAGCTTCTACTTGATTGCGCATCGACACGAAACATTGTTCTAAACGTTGATGAAACGGTGTCAATTCAGTGGGCGCTCGTGCTTTGTGTAACTGAAGACCTATACTAAGCAAAGGAATTTGTTCCGCGATAAGTCCTTCTAATTTAAGAAGATCCGAACTCTCTTCCAGATGACTATCTTTGTATTCTGTATTCAGAAAAGCTTTTTCGTAGTTATCAATACCACCCATAACAGCTGGATCCAGTATACCATTCAATTTCATGCTTAAAGGGTTTAACGGAAGACTAGGATCGCTCCTGTAATAATGAAGGAAATAGTAGTTGTGTAAAAATTCGTAATGCAAGTAATAAATATATAATAAATAAAAGAGAATAATTATGCTCGTCACACTTTGTTATTCTATTACAGTTATAAAAAGTTAAAGCAAACCTGTGAGCAATAATGAGATCTCGTAGTGCTGTATTCGTAGCTTCCATAGTTTCAATCGCATTCCTCAATGGACTGACTAAATATGTCTCACTAGACGTCACAGGAAACCATCGAAGAATTCCCGGCAATGGATAGCTTGTTACAAGCACTGTTCTTTCTAACCATAACGAAGCAAATTCATTGTTACTATTAATGCTAGCATTTACTTCCTTTTCTTTATCACTAGCTGTCGCAATGATTTCTTTTCTCGGTGCGGGTCTTGAAAATCTGAAGCGTTGCACGTCATTCACACGATGATATCTAAAATTAGATTAGATTAAAATGTAAAAATAATAATTATATGAAAATATAATTAAAGCAATAAAAGCAAATTAATAAACTGTCTTATATTTAATTACATTAATATAATATTGAATACCTTAAAACTGCTTCTGCAGTAACTGGTTTACCACTTAGACGATGCCTCTTTTCATCCATCAATGGCTCTACCTTATTGATTTGCACATATTGATGATTGGATTCCAGCATTTCTGTGGTGGGCGGAGATAATTTGTTCATTTGCTCTGCATTTGGTAACTGATTTAAAGTTCTTGTGCAAAAATCACTAAGTCGTTCATATTCCTTTCCTCGATAGACAAATACCTATGACAAATGCATTATTTTGTTAAAAGAATAAAAGTGAATATAAAATATCATCAAAAAGAAAGAGATGTTTCAACATGTCAAAATACCTTATTCTGAAGAAAAGCAGGATGTCCTTTGCCATAATATGCAACTCTAAAGTATTCTGGTTCAGGTCTTAACTGCTTCACTATGCAATCATAAAACTTTGCCATGCGCCTTAATAATACAGATAGTTGCAAATAATCAAATGTTTCTTCTTCATATTGCGATATTAATTCTTTGCAAACGCTAAGAGCGCATTCCCACATTCTTCCCTTATCAAAATAATCGATGACATCATTATATAGTGCCTCTTTCAATTCACGATGTGTTTGACATGATCGATATCTAGAAAAAAATAATATAATAATTTAATATTTATTGTATTAAGTATCGTAATAAGTTTAATTGTGTGAAAATATTCTGTTATTTAATTTTAAGATTAATTATGCTACCTGTGAGATTTCAACAAAGGTGGCAAAGGTTGGTCACTCCATGCTAATAATTGACTATGGAGCTTCAGAGAATATGCTGCTTCTGTATAATTATCGCATTCTAAATGTAATTCACACAGCTTGTTCACATATCTGTATAATAAAGAAAACTTTATATATATATTTCAAAAAATATAGATATTTATATTATATTAGATATAATACATAAAAGAATTAGGTTTTTATTATACTAATTTAATCAGGCAATTCATTCCTTAAAATAAAAGATTAAAATATTTAATTATAAAAATATATTACATTTTTTTTGCTTTTACCTGATATACATTTCCTTCCTATTAATCTCGGAATAGAATTCTAATAAATTTACAGTGCAAAGCATGCGATGTTCTTGGGATTCTGCATGAATAATATCTCGATATTGCAACAAGCGTTCCATGAGTTTAGCGATAGTGTCTACAAACCGTGATCCTTGTTCTCGCATTGTGGAATGTTTTTCGCACAAAGAACCCATAACATGAGTCCAAAGAGCACGAAATTGCTCGTCACCTCTGCCTCCTTCCACCTATAGAAAAGATACTTTGATCAAGTATAATTTTTGATTGGTATAATATTAATGAAACAAATTTAAATTATACGACTACTTTTGAATACATAGAATGATGTAAAAAAACTGTACCAAGATATCCAGTTTTGCAATCATCTCATTTTCATATTCTATAAAATTAGCTTTGATATGAGCAGGATCACGTTTGGTATCGCCATATCCTTCCACTATACGTGAACTGTAATATTCACATTGCATCATATCAAAGAAAATAGGTATTGTAGCTTTTCTCAATTCAGTTTCAGGTATTAATGCCATTTCGAGGATTGAGCCAACTAAAGTAGGCACAAAGAGTATTTTATGTTGTCCCAAATTAAACCACATTGATCGGATCTCAAATGCAGTTTCTCTGTAAACAAAGGAAACAGAGATGTAACATTACTTTTATTTTATCGATTTATACCATATTATTTAATAAAAATATTTATTATAGAATGTGTTGTATAATTAAAAATCTCATGCTTTTGTTTAAGTATCATTCTTTCTATTTGAATCTATTTTCTGCGATAGTTTCGAAATTTGCGCAATTTTATTATATTTTCTAAACATACCTACGCATGTCGTTATAACGCGCAATAATGCGATTCCGTTTTGCTGGTGTGAATGTCTCCAACTGTAGAGCAGGTTGAGTTAAAAAAGCAATAGCACAATGAAAGAAATTTGACCATGCTTGTTGCTCAAAATCGGTAAAAAAATAATCTCTAATTGTGCCTGAGAAATATCGTAATGATTTTAGAACAACGCTATTTTGAAGCATAATCATTTCGCACCAATCTCCTGGAAACACGCTTCTAGAAACTAAATCTTTAAACACTAATAATATTTCCATAAGAAAATCAAGCAAATCAATTCTCGTTCCAAAGTGATTGATGTATACTTCATAATGATGTTGTGTCATTTGTCTGAAAAATATTGCAAAAAGGATAGAACTCTCACCTTATTCTTCCCTTTCAAATATATATCTTTTTTTTACAATTACTTTAAAATCTTAAAAATACCTGAATATCGCCAACATGACTGAAACTAAATTTCCAACTAAGGGATTTTCCCTATCCATTGATATAACAGTTTGTATAATAGTGCGTAATGCAGTTAACATTATCTCCTTAACATCTGAAACTGTGCTACCTATATCTTTTCTAAAAGTCAGTTCCAGAATGTCAGACAATATCTTGACACATAATTCCACCTAGGAACATAAAGAATAGATTTAAAAAGTAGAATAGATTGCTTTAATACATCTATTTCTATAAAGTATAGAAATTAGTAGAAATTACGTAAATCCATATATCTAAATTAGTGCGTGATATGAGCGTACACTCTCTGCAATCTATACATTCACACAAAAAAATTAAAATTCACATAATAACGCGAATCACTGATCCTAATAAATAATAAAATATAATACAACACAACACACAGGCATAAATGCAACTTTTGTGTTAAACAATTTCAAAATATATCCTATAACGCCCTGAAAAACGCACTATTTATTTGCGTAGAAGATTTTGGAATTTCCTGCATTTTTATCGCAAAAATTACCTCTTCGGAGTAGCCGCGATGTTGGTTGAGTCGATGCCGATTTTCGCCGAGCAGCCTGGCTACCTTCGCCACGCTCTTTCCAGGCGTACTCGATAGACCCTTTAAACGCCATTTACCAAAACCAAACCGAACACAAAAAAAATGAAATAACCCTTGTTAGTTAGGAAAAAAATACCATTTTCTAAAGACATATATATTTCTGAAAATTCCCGACACCAATGTGAATGTAGAACTGCATGCAGTAAAGATGCAGTTTCTCACTAAGAAGCAGTATTAATAATAACAAGAGTATGTATAATAAATAAAAAAAAAAAATTGATACTTTCGTCTAATCATTATTTTTTTTCACAGTATCATGAATATATATTTTGTATGCTCATACTGTTCATTAACTACACATAAATTATAAAATATTCTAACAGTTCTATTGTAACAAAAAAGTAAGAAATTGAAAAAGATATCACGAATTAAATAGTTTTATATCTAAATGCCTAAATGTTGTAAAATGCAGAATGAACATTATGCAGTAACATATTACTGGACAAACACATGCCACATTCAAAGTTCTATTATTTCAATAAATATGCATTTATTCTTACATGCTCTACTGAAAGAGTAAGTAAAAAGGATGTCTCTTTCAATATATTATTTTCAAATAACAATTCTTATTATTATTGTACACTTTAAAAAAATACAGTTAAGTGCAATATTATTTCTTTCTTCTTATTTATTTCTTTAATGTAAAATTAATATGTGCAATAATAATAAAAATAATATAAAAATTTGATTGAGAGTTTAATAATAACATTTATTATAATAGCCAAACAAGTTATTATTTAATAAATGAAACAAACGAAAAGACATCCTCTACGAAAAAGAAGTTTGATAAGATTTATGTAGAAAGATGCGTGGCGGAAGGATCGCAGGCTGCACGGAAAGCACGAATAAATGACATTTATCATACACATCACGATATTAAATGCAAGTAAAAATTTATATGTTCAATAAAATTTAGTTATATGCAAATGTATAGTTAGAAAATTCTATGAAAAGTATTGCGAGAATATATCAACGTGATGAATTAACATTATTTCTTGTGAAATATAGATAAGAATAATGTGAACATTCTAATTTGTTTAAACTATACTAGATTAGGAATTTGTAGCATTAGGAAATATAGCAAACTTTATAACATCTCACCTCTTCTTTAGCTTCCAATAAGTCCCTCACGAGTATGGTAATTCTCGGCAATAAAATCGCTCTACACTCCACATTTAGAAAAAGTGGACTATGAACGATATCATTGACTGTCATCATTTTCTGTTTAGTTAATCTACCTGTTGGTAGAGTCACGAGTAAATCTGTTAGAATTGTACTCAATTGCATGCCGCTGTAGACCCTTAATAAATGAGGTATCGTTGTGGGTAAATACTTGAGGCAAGCTCCTTGAACCAACAAAGTTCCATCTGTTTCATGACTCATAAGGTTGACAATAGATCGTAATAGATCCGTTAATGTTTGTGAAAATTCTTCTTCATCTTGATTTAATCTTTAAAACAAAATTAAAATATTTGTTAAAATCATATATACTTCTCTTTTAAAGAATAAATATATCATACTTATATTTATTATATTGTCATTTAGATAAATAAAAAATGTATAATTTTGTAATTATAATTTGTTACTATATATGTAATAATAAATAAAACATACTCGGTAAATAAAAGACGAGATTCGACAATAAACCTCATGCAGTACTGCAGACTTTTCATTGTCTTAAGCAATAAATCACGTTCTTGACCATCATTGTTGCCGACGTTGTCTATACGCTTACGCAATACCGCAATTAATTTCTTATATGCAAGAGTCGCAGAAAAACTTTCAGAAATGTATAAATCTAATACTGGTTGAAAGTGCTGATACTTTCTATCAGACACGAGCCCAATAATATATAAAAGGCACTCAAAAACCATGTCATCATAGACATCACTGTCCGAATTATTCATTAAGATGTTAAATAAAGCATCTAAAACATCCTGTAAAAAATAATGTTACTCAATATAAATTATTCTCATATAAACATAATTTTATTTATATGTAATCTTCCTCGATATCAGATTTTATTTTACCTGTAGAAATTTCACTATTTCTTCCCCATCAACCTTCATCAAAGCAGCTAAAGATTCTTTTAGGCCAGTATTTTGTGATGTCCAATTAAGTAAGCCTAATAAATCTACATTCTGAGTTAATTTAGTTGAGCAAATGTTGGTTGCTATCAAAAAACTATCTTTGCTGCTTAATGTTAATGGTCCTGAACTTGGTTTCTTCTCAATGTTTAATTCAGCCTAAACCACATAAAGTAAAGAAAAGATACAATATTAAAATGTTATATTTAAAAATATATAAAATTTCTTTTATCTTTTCAATATATATATATACGTACCAATTCTCCGCGTGTTGATGGCAATTTAAAGTAAGATATATCACTTTCCTCATACTTTTTTTGTTCTAATTTATAAACCAGCAATTCGTGTTGTATGTCTTGCAGAGTTGTGCCATTGCGTTGCATTAATCGAACATAACTTAACGCGAATGGTTTTTCAGACTTATCTTTCGCTTCGTTAGAACTGCGATGCTTGAATGTAAACTTCAAATGAGCCTGCTTGAATTCTTCTATAGGTATGGCAATCTTGAATGTTTCACACCATCTAGGCTTATCTTCGTGATAATAAATAACACTATGATACTCGTCAATTGGGGACGCACCGCCACCTAATGTCATGACTCCAGGAATTGCTATGCCATGCTCATTACATACTTTAACCTGTTAAAAATCATGTTATAAGTACTTTTATATTTTTATAAAAAAAAAAAAAAAAAAGAAAAACAATTTTTATTTTCTATTTAAATACTAACCGTTACTTCCACATTTTTGTCTGTAGATTTTGACCCCTTGCTAAATTCACCATTAATTAAAGTCAGATAGAGATCATTGCGTACGTCACCTGGCAAAATAACTTCTGGAAATCCCATTTTACGCGCAATTGCAACGTTCCCGAGAACTAGATGTGGATTTTCGTCACGTACCTATATATAAATGCTCAAAATTAGAAATAATTTTTTTTATATAAAATATATAACAATACAAAAAGTTATACAATTATATAGAAAAATAACTTTATTTCACGACTCACTTGCTTTGGGTCACCTCTTAACAATTTTAAACTCGTCCACAATCCTTGTCCACCTGTGATATTGGTAATATTGCCATTGATATGTCTCTGGATATTTCCTTCTTTTTGTGCTATAATTCTACGTAATATACCATCAAGACTATCTTTCTCACAACATCTGAAACAAAAAACAGGGAAACCAACAAAACTCTGTCTTAATTTTTGCAAGAATTACTATAATCTTTCCTTTGATGCTTCAACCATGAATGTCACAGCATTGAACCTTTGAATAGACCAAGATACCATCTTAAATATGTACTTACTGTATAAAAGGTATAAAATGATGTTGTTCAACATCTCCCTCGAGTTTGCCGGTAATAAATAATGTGATATCCATCGCAGCTACACCGAATGGTCTTCTCATATTTTCCGTATTCTTGGATTTGTTCTGATTATTTTGTGCAACGCTCGAACGACGATGATCCGGTTCTTTGGCTTCCATACCGCCTACTCTAATTACATAACAGGCTAAATAAACTTTGTCTCTTGTCAAATCTCTGGAACCAAGATCCGTGAACAACACTCTAAGATTGTGCAACTGATCAATATCCCTTGCAAGTCCCTCTTTGCTCCACGATACCACGTAATTCTCCGTGATAGCTTTCATCTCTCTGCCGTCATATAAAGTTAATAGTAGCTCTACATCCTCTGTCATTTTACATACAAAATTTCTTACACTGACAAAGAAGATATGTGAATATACAGGTACTTGTGGCTTGTGGGACTTTTTTTTGGTGTCATTGGACGCCTTTCTTATCCTTTCTGCAGCAGTCTCATGATGATAGTATAATTGAATCGCGCTCGTTTCTTCGGGATTTAAAATATTTCCATGCTCATCTCGAACTACCATATCCAAACCCAATAATTGATTTCCAGTGTCTATCCTTGCTGTTGCTAATCTTTTCATATCCTTCAGTTCATCTACTGTTAAAGTACCGCTCAAGATCTTGCTTCTGTATCCTATTGCATCCAAAATTTGTTGTTGCATTGTCCTGAAGTGCTCGGAGTGTGTCTATATATGCATAAAAAGAATTATGTAAAATTATATCTATATATTTTTATTTCTAGAAAGACATATTTAAGCTATATAATAAAAAATATATACATACTATATATAAATGCTTCCAATGATGTCCCCATTCTCTTAGAACATTAGTAATTTCATGTACTAAGTTATCCGTATATGTTGACTTCTGTAAGATATGTGTATAGGATTTTGGAAAAATTCCACATGTCCCTTTAAACTTGCTGCGGCCATAATACCAATCTCCACACTCCTCAGTTATTTGGAGAACTTCTCCCACTGTTAAACGTATTGTGTGCGGATTTGGATGTGCAAAGTTATGAATGGCTAAATAAAATAATAAAATAGATTTTATTTTGGCATTTTAATGTTTTTCAGAGACATTGCATGCTTTGGAACATCTCAAAATTTTCATTGATAATTTCAAAATTATAATTTTTTTTAAACTTTAAATAAATTCAACAAAATATGATAAATTATCTGTTCAATTTTATGTATGTCTTAATAACTTAAATACATTCTTATCATTTAAAATATATAAATATTCTAAAACTAATATATATATATAGAACATACAAGAATGTGCAATGCAATGATAAATAACATTCTTTTATTATAGATAATTAACACATGTATGTAAAGTTTGTATAACATTGAAATCAATGTATATATGTTATTTTAATATTTATGGTAATAACGCGATTTATTCTACATCAATCTACATAAAATCCTCTATATCAAACATGATTATATTTATATAATAAAGTATTACAATATTATATATAATAATATTATATATAATTATATATGATATTCGTATATATATATATGATATTATACATAATTATATATTATATTATGTATTATATTACATATATTTATATTATTACAATTACATTTATACATTGATTGACGTAATGTCATAAATATAAAAAAAATGTACGAATAATCACAGGCGTAAAATACATCACAAATTCTATCTTGTACGATTCTTGTGTCAAATTACAGAAAGGCCCACTCGATTGTCAGATACGATGTAACAAAAATTTTATCTGAACTCTCAGGGGCACCTCCCAGGATGTCAGAATATTTCGCAGTACAGAGGGTTATTAATCTGCTTACACACAAACTGATGTATTAGTTCCTCACCTACTCCTAACTGCTCATTAATTCGCTTCCATGTCATTGTCATTTTATCCCGATACTTAGCACTTCCAGGATATTATTACATTAATTACATCTCGCGATTCACATCTCGTTAGAGGGGACAAAATATTGTCGTTTTACCGTGTCATCTATTATTACAACGCTTCGAAACAGGATGTTACACTTCTTTGCTCTATTGCTGCAGTGATGAGAGAATGGACGGGAGAGTCGAGGCTAGAGGGAACAAACATGTCATGAAATGTAGAAAAATTGACGTAAACGTAGAGAGGAAAACGCAAGTGAAAAATGTTCGTCCTCTTAATTTTATTCAAATTATCACATCAATCGATATAAAGAGAAAATAATCAAGTGGAGAGCTCTATCGTTTCTGATTTCATCGAAACTCTATAATTATTATATGTATTTTTACGCATATAAAACATGAATCTGCAAATTATAATCGCTCTCTTCTTTCGTTATATTGTAATTTTGAAATAATACTCTTATTTCAAGTAGAACATCTCAAAATATAAATATTAATATATTACATAAATATTACAACGATAATTCGACAAATAAAGTAATTTACTCATAGAAATGAATAACTCAAGTGATTCGTAAAAGACGTCAAATTACGTGATCAAAAGAAACTTCAGAGTTGCGTTCAGAAATCTGTCAGTCAAAGTGCAAAATGTGTTCGACCAATCGGAGAGCGAGGATCTCTTCACTCTGATTGGTCGATCGCGCGCTTCGCCCTAAGCGAACACATTTTCGAACACAATCTAGAATACCGCCATCCGCCATCTTCACTTTCGACTCGTTCGCGATTAAGTTCGCGCGTCTACATCGCTGCTCCGCAAAAATACACGAATGTGAGTTAATTACTTGTATTATATCAAAAATATTAATTAATCGTCTTTACGCACTTCTCCAATTATCGTATAAGTATGTATCGCGATCGTACGCGCGAGATGAGATCGATTTTGTTGGCCGCGAATCTCTCGGAGTTCTCGGTTCCCTCGAAGCCGCGTGACGTCACAGCCAAAAGTTCGCGCGCGCGACTTTACGAGGGCGGATCGCGAGAATCACCGGGTGCTTTCGACGCGAAAATCTCCGCAGTTTTGTGCGTTTCCAGTCGTACTTTCGCGTCGAAGTACCATTACGCGACGAATTAAACTCATAACTTTCGTAAAAATCGTCAAGATCGACTACTAATTAAAATTGCACTGCCATAGTGTTTTCAATATTTTTTTCGCGAATTGTCGAGTCGGAAATATCTGACAAAAGTCGTCGTTCGATGAGACCCTTCGATATAAGTGAAAAAAAAAAAGAAGATGGAGCATATCGGTCCTATTCGCGTGCGAATAAGCTCCCGTAATTCGGTGTTTTTTTTATCGCAAAATGTGTGTCGAAAATGTGATATCTAAAATCCGGGCGTCGCGAACGAAAAAAGTGTAGGAGTAGGCCCAGGGTGGCATCGGGTAACGGCGGAGCAACTACATGGTAAATTATTTTTTTATTTATTTTATTTATTATTCTTTATGTTTATAATTAAATATTTACTTATTGGTTTATCTTTTAAAAAATGTTTAAATTAATTACAGGAAAAATGGCGAGTAAAATCCAAAATACCCCAAGAAGAAAAATAATTGAAATGTGAGTCGAATTAATTATTTATTTTTCATTATTATTTACCAAAATAGGATATTTGCAAATATTGTCGATAAAAAGATTTGGTATCCTCCTTCGATAAGGTTGTAATCTGTAATATTGGCATGATAATAATTATCGACTAACTTCACTCTGTCCTCTGTATTCATCTTGTGTTCGCGGTTGTGTTTGGTGATTTTTATGTCGGCATATTTTTGAGATTTTGTATTATTATTATCGCCGAAATAGTAGACGAAATTATCTAATCATGGTGCCCAATTGTACGGCCGAACTCAACAGATTGATGAACGAGTTAGAAATAAGCGAATTGGAGGTGAGTTTTTTAGTAAACGCGAAAGCGCACTTATAGGTTATGTCGTTTATTTATATTCAATCTTATGTGCTTGCATTCAGCAAAAAAACGACAACTGTTGTGAAATTCGTGAATCTAATTAGTGCATGCTCTTAGATTCAGCTAAGATCAAGAGCATACACCAATCAGATTCACAAATTTTACAACAGTTGCAAAACTATTTTTTCTGCTGAACTTAGTCAATGTTAAATTACATTTTTCATGGAATTGTTATTTTATAATTGAAGACAAATATTGAAAATAATTTCGATTAATCACTCATTTCAGCCCACTGCTGGAGTTATAACTGCACAATCTTACATGCGACTACTGGCTATCTATCTCTATCAGAATGATCTGTGAGTACATGCAATTTATTTCTTGTGAACGGTATTGTATGTTTTGTTTTTGAGTGCCTTAACAATTTTTCTTATTACTGTGTTTCATTACTTATTTAATAACAAAGTCAGACAGTACTTACAACTTATATACATGAATTAGTACATATGCGCAAATCAATATTCAATCTATATTTTTGATGTGTGAGAATTTTTGATATTATAATATTGAATATACATCTATATTATAATTTAATCAAGTACAAAATAATAATGGAAAAAAAAATAATAGTAAAACATATTCCTGAGTTTATATATTATATAGGGTTGATGGGTTGATTAAACAACTCATTATATTGACTTTATATTATATTATTATATGATTATCATTAAGTATTTGAATTTACAAGAATATTCGAATAATTGCTAAAACTTTATAATATGTCTTTATAATATATCTTCTTTTTTTTTGGAATATTTTTAAAAGTTTTTGTATCTCACTTTTTTGAGACGCTCTATTTTATAAAATGAATATTTCTTTGTATCTTATTCTCACATCTACATATGTCTGTCACGAGAGACCATAGGAATATTCTTTCATTTATTATTATATTTTTGGAATTCTTAAGAGACTTATAAAATGTATGTGATGACACTATTTCCTATCCCTTTGCATTGTGCTTTTTTTCTCTTTTGGACTATTGGTCCAGTATTGCAAAGTATCTTGTTTATCCTAACACTAAAATTTATACAAAATGGAGCAATGTTTTGCATCACATAAAATAATTTTGTAAAGCAGCATGCAGCGCTAAATCGGCTATTCACGACCGATTTTATTTTTACACGGTGCATCACGCATGATATGTTCGAGAGCGCGTTGGGCCTTATCGATCAGCCCACAATTCTTTTTTTATTTGAATAAAACGCGACCGATCACAGATCCAACGCGAAATTCCTCTGGAAACGAATTCCCTCGGATGTGAAAGCCGCCCATGAAGAGCTCAAGCGAATATGGACCGTAGGGCAACGCATGTGGCAACGCAATTGGCCTGCGGTGCATGCAGCCCTCAATATAGAATGGAGTGAAGACGTCAAGGACATTATGACAGCTCTAAAAGGTAAGTTAATAATAAAACAATAAGTTTTATAAAATAATTAATAATAATTAAATCATTAAAAAGAATAGTAATAATAAATAATTATATAATTAAAAAGATTAATATATGTGAAAAATATCGAAATTTTCCTCACATTTTTTAATAAAATAGTAATTAATATTAGACAATAAGAATAATCGGTGTAAAATAGGTCAAATAAATTATTTCTTTGTTGTATACCATTGTCAAGAATTTTTAAAACATAATGTCATGAAAGAAAATTGAAAAAAAATATAGTGAAACGCGATTGCTCATCCACACAGATCATTCATGATACAATAATAATAATAATAATAATAATAATGGAAAATTATTAAAAAATAGCAATAATTGGAATCTACTATCACATTTAAATAATCTAAATTCTAAATCTCTCATTGCAGTTATTATTTAGTAAGTATACATTTTAGAAAATATTTGATATTTTGATAAATATGATACCGTCATCTCTTTATGTTTTATGTTAAGTACGATGAGTTGTTTTTTCTTTATTTAGCGCCCTACATCTGTAGAGGCAAAGACTAAATATGTACCTTATTATAATTAACGACAATCAATTGTTATTAAACTCACCGTCTATACATAATTATCACTTACAACGCCAATCGATAATCGATTATTCGAGCAGAATCTACAGAGTCGTTGAAGTTCCTTACTCAAACTTCTTGCTCTTTGTTAGGCAAGAGAATTTCTTCGCTAATGGAATCTCCGATTCACTTTCCCGATTTTTACAGACAACGTTCGAGAACGAGTGATGAGGCTGATATCGAAAGCGTACTCCTCGTTGAACTTGGCGACCATGGCGACGATGAGCGGAATGTCGTTGGACGAAGCCCGACAAGCAGCCATTGACAGAGGCTGGAGCGTCGACGGTACCATAGTGCAACCGTACACACAGATCCACGAGGAAATATTTCAATCGGACAAGATCTGTTTGACGGAGGAGCAGCTGGAGAAGCTCACACAATTTGTCTCCTTCTTGGAAAATTGAGGGATCTTCGTCGATTCATCTCCCTAATCCCAACTTGTGTGGATTCAAAACATCGATCTCGATGACGGACTCGAACCTCCTTTCGCAATCTCGCTTCGTAATTCTATTATATAAAGGAGGAAGTACGCGCCGAAGGTAACATCATCGATGTTCGTGCTCGTAAAAAAAGGATACCTTACGATAGACGGAGAGGGAGAGGGAGTACTGACAGAGATAGAGACAGAAAGCAACTACCCACGCGATTTGTTCGTTCAATCGGAAGGATAATTCAATGAAGCTCCTCGCAAGCGTGGAATCAACAACTATATTAATCGATAATCAGCTGTGCGTGCGCGAGAGGGCGGACTGGCATTTGCAGAACGGTATCCACCGGCAGGAGCTTCTTTTTCTCTCCTCGTCTCCTCCCTGCCACCATATTCTAACTCGCCTACTCGATGTGGATCCTCTGAAAATACACACTGTTCGCAACCACTTCGCATCGCTGTAATTATCAAAGTGGATCGCCGCAGTAAGAATCGGGCAGGTAGCCGTTAACGTTCCTCACGACGACAACGATGACAACGTGTCTCTCTCTTTGGCGATGAACACGTGTGCGACGCGCGAATTATCTCACGCGTGATTCTTCGTGGTATCCAGAAGAAGAAGAAGCGGAAGGAGAAAAAAAAGACTGGAACTGTTTCAAACTGGCGTGCTTCATTAGATTTTGATAAAGTGTGTTATAACAGCAAGTGAGTGTTTTTTATATTTTGTCTTATTCACTTGAATTTTTCCCGTTTACCATTATCCTCGCAATATTCCTCCTGATGTAAATATATGCGTTTCTAGTTTCTATAATAGTCGTTTACAACGAAAATACATTAGAAATATTACGTTCTCGTAATTAAATCTTTTTTTCTGCAATTCTTTTTAAAAATTAAAAAAGAATAAATGGATTATTTATTTATTTTTGATGATTATTTAAAAATAAAAGCAATTTGACAGTTTCTTTACGAATTGTAACTATGTTAAAAAATAATATAATATTTAATTAATATTATGGATTTTTGTAGATATCAATTTTATTTATTTTTTTTGCTCTATTTCAATTTAAGCTTAATCGATTTTTCATTTTTTACACAAAGAATTTCTCTTAGAATTTACCCTGAAAATTATTGTAATTGTGGGACAATATAATATTGGAATAATTTTATAAAAATTTTTCTGATTAATATACCACAATAAAAATTATCTACCACAATAAGATATAAAATATGTACATATTAATATTTTTTATTATGCTAAATATTAATCAGAGAAACTTTTATCATATCTCGCGATTATCATGATTTTCAGAGTAAATTTTATGAGAAAATTCTCTCCGTGTACATTTAAAGCTGAAAGAAAAAAAGGATTAACAAGATCAAACTTAATTAACATTCCGAAATGAATTCGGTCGTCAAACTACTTGACGCGAAACAATTTCGAAAATCGCGGTAAATTGTATTTGCGTGGAAAAACAATCGATATTTCGATTCACGCGAGACGATCGATATTTCGAGTCGCGCGATATATCTCGAATGACGCAGCGCCCGACGCGACGTCTTCGCAATTGGCGCGCAAAAGTCGCGCGCGCCAAAAGTTTCGCGCTCGCGGAAATAATTCACAACGGGCGAGTTACGACACGCAAATCGAATCCTCGTTCCTCGGAAAAGGCAGCGCGGGTGCTACGAGGCGGCCAGGGGGTACGAACGAGGTAAGTGCATATAACAGTACGTTTCGGAGCGACGCAATAATTCTCTACGAAATCGATTTCTACGGGCCGGGCATGATCGGCATTGTTGTGCCGCCATTACGCAATTCCGCAATGGGTATTCTCGACGAAACCTGGGGCAGGTAGCTCGCGGTCTTTCGTCGGCACCGAGGCGATACTCTTTGCTTCTTTTTTCAGAGGGGGAGGGCCTGCACCATTACTCTAGAAAGTTGTTGCACCAGTATCGCTAGTTCTACACGCGCGCGAAAACACGCGATCGTACGCGCGCGCGTCGCTAATCCGCATCTCGTCTACATTTCTACACATGAGGTGCTGAAAAGCTACATTGCGTCGAGATGAGCGTATCCTTGTAGCGAAACCTATATTACGAATTTATATATGTATATGTACATGTGCATATGCAAAGTTGAAAGCTAAGAATGATTAATAAAATATTAATAGCGGATTCCTGTTTAAAGCAGATACACGTGCATATATATATAGTATTTTATATTTCATTTAAAGCTGTCCTTCAGAGTCATTTTTAGTGAAATTTTTGGGACATTATAAATTCGATTGCGAACCTCAGACAACTTTTCTGCATTTTTATTAAGAAGCAATAAATTAACAACTTGTTAGTTTAAATTGAGAATTCGTTTTGACTATGCAAACTTTCAGACTATGTCAAGGATATAAAATGAATAAAGAAAGCATTTACTTCACAAATGCATAAATTGAAAAAAGCTCTTTTATTTATAAGCAATTGACAGCAATTTTTTCATTTTAAGCGCAAATAGATGACAAATTCTTATATTAAATTATATTTTGCGAAATATAAATTTTCACATAATTATAAAAATATTTAATTATTAAATGTTTATATTGGAAGAATTTTGTAAGTTTCTCTGATTAATTTTTACCACAATAAAAATATTAATATCTATCACAATAAAATATAAAATAGGTTCGATTAATTTTACTATATACATATTAATATTTTTTAATGTGGTAAATATTAATCGGAGAAACGCTTATAAAATTCTTTCAATATATTGCTCTACGATTACCATGATTTTCAGAGTAAATTCTAAGAAAAAATTCTCTCCGTGTATAAATTAAATATTTAGTAAAAGTATTGGAAAATATTACATAATAGAATTAATAGACAATAGGTAAATGAAATCTCTTTAATAAAGAGAAGTTAACTAAAATGAAGTTGATTTATGTAGCTTTTCAACAGCCTCTGTACAGCACGCCTCCGTCAGATTCTCACACCTGTATGATCTCGGCTTCGAGCAAGCGTTCGAGAAACGTGAGAATCGCCACGGAAATCTACCGCGTTCGTTTTTGCTCGCGAACGATTGTTTCGATCTCCGCGGTTCGTGGCGCGATGCATTATTCGATCCGACCGCGCGTGGATCGCGGATATTTCGTGAGGAATATGCATGCTAACGAGAGAAGTTGAAACGCTCTCGTCGTCGCTCGTTGGATCGCTTCTATTATGCGGGATAGAATGCATATCATATACTTCTGTACCCTCCAGAGTCACGGAGGTGAAAGCCTTTGTAGTACTGCCTCTTTTCTGTGGAACAGATTGAAATATGTATGTTTTTACGGAATATTTTTTTTATCAGATTTCTCGAGCCAAGTCCGGAGCAAGCGAACGAACACGAACGAATATCAGGGAATATTAGTGAAGAAGCCTTATTTAATTATTTAATTATTTTTTTATAAAATATTTTTTATATAAAAATATTTTTTTATATTAAAAATATTTTACTAACAATAAAATAATAAAAAAAATGATTAACAGCCTTCTTTGCATTTTTCTCTTGATGTATTCATTTGTGACCGTTCGTGCTTCCTCGCTTGGATAAAAAGAAATCTTGTTCATAAAATATAGTAAGTGAAATATATGACTTGTTAGAAATATATAATCTTTTTGCAACAGAACAATATTGAATACAGCAAATATATAAGCAGGTATATATTCGGTGTAACATTTTAATACGCATGAATAATTATGACATTAATGCTTGATTGTGCAAATATGATATTAATATTTAATTGTGCATAATTAAAAAGAATAATTATTGGATATTCATAAATAGTATGTAAGAATGTTGAATGTAAACATTATCTTTTTCATTTTTTGAAAGATGTTACAGTTATTATATTGGTCGACAATTATTGATTTTATCAGGATATTATAATTCCGTAAAGAGACATTGAATCACTTATACATTATACATTTAATTTTATTACTATCGAACAATCTATATTAATGACGAGTTTTCTTTTACAATTTTACATTAAATTTTATCACGAGATCATAAAGAATTAAAATTCAATACATGAATCCGGATGAATTTTTCACATATTTTCTCCTGGTCTCTCGTAGATTTTATTATAGGCAATAATCCAATATTTCAATAGGAATATCAAAAATTCTCACATAAATGATTTTCTATAATTCACCTCGATATTGCACGTAAGATTCCTTAATCCAAGACTCTTCTTCGCGTCAAGCGTATTCAGGAAGTCATTAAAACAGGAGTTGGGCGTTGTATATCCCGATCGAATCATCCCATAACGTAGGCTAATTTTCGCCCGCTAATTCGTGTGAGAATAATGCTCGTAGAAAAGCGTCCAACCCATCGAACATGCGGAAAAGGAAGGCGGTGTTCCCACGCGCTCTCGTATAATATATACATATGTAGGTACGACGAAGCCTATCCTAGACGCGCCGCTCCGTATCGGGAATATATCGACGGCAATAATAATCGGTAACGAAAAAGCCGTTCTCGTGAGATCAGCAGGGGGTTGCAGAGCGCCCAGACAAGGCCTCCGATGACGGGACCCGACCCCCGTTGTACTCGTACTTGTATACGCGCGCGGAACAACACGAGACTCCTCTCGCGCGCGTGCGAGCGCCTTTTCAACGCCGTTCGTTGAATAATGCAGATTCATCCGGAGAGATGATTGCATCGCGATATCGCGCCGGCCGATACTCTTTTTTTTTATTATTATTATTATTCTATGCCGAGGCGGGCGACGAGGAGAAAGAACGATCACGAACCACGCGAACTCTTCTTGCCTCGTGTTCGCGCCTCGCTCGCGGATTGTCGAACGTTTCGCGGCTCTCTATCGGTCTTCGTTAACCTTTCGGTGAAACTACGCTCGTGCGGGGAATTTGTTTTGACCGCGCCGACTGATTGAGTTGGATCCTCGATATAGCGAAATAACAGAACAGACGGATGTTCCTTATAAAAGTTATATACGTCATGATTCCAAGTTTATATGTTAATTTCGTCACGCATATTTATAAATCCGAGCAGGCTAAGGCTATTTAAAACATTATTTCTCAATGTCAGATTATAATTAATACAAGTAAAGATATAACTGACATAGAATTATAAGTATGACAGAGCCGAGAGAGGTATTGCACACAGAGTGTTAAAGATAAATTAAATCCGTTAAGCACATATGATGAGGAAACGTAAATAAAAATGTGATCAAAATCCTTTTTTTTTTTTTTTTAATTAGAAGAGACCACACATTATGCAGAGAAATATAGAAAGAATTAGAAGTAATTACTTTGATATTTTGTGAAAGAGATGTATGTATATGGAATTAACGTAATATATAGCTTTTATACTGAATTTTCTTCGACGTGGAGAATGAAATTGCAACCTCGGTGATTTACGAGGATGTAATTTATTTGCCCTACGGCGATGTAATCGAAGTAACTATCAAGCAGTGAAAGAACACACTGATTCAGAATCTTTGCCATGAGTCGCCGCGAATACAGACATTAGCGGGTGGATCTTCTTGCATCCGTTCGATCGTCCATCATCGATAATTTCGTGGCATGTAATAGGGTAAACAACCCTATTTCAATAATTGTACATTCACGTCAATCAGAATATTTAAATTTGACAGCGGATTTGATGTGTCTTAAAACAAATTTATACAAAGGCCATAAGTTAGTCAAAAGTAAAAAGATCAAAAGATTATTAAAAGTTTAGAATTATACAATGAAAAGTAAGCAAAATTATTTTTAAAAAATTGCAAATTGTTTTCAAGATTTACATCAAATAATTATATGAAAGAAAAAAGATATGTATAAGACTTATATGTATATTAAAATACAAGAAGATATAAAGATACACATACGAGTAAATTAAACTTTTTCCGAATAATATATTTAAATAGCACATCTCTTCTAGTAAGGGCATCTCTGTTTGAGGCAAAATTTATAGTACACAGAAAGAGTTTTCTCTTAGAATTTATCCTGAAAATCATGGTAATCGAGGGACAATATATGATAGAAAGAATTTTATGAGTTTCTCTGATTGATATCTACCTCTGATTGATAATAAAAAATATTAATCTACTACAATAAGATGTAAAATATGTTTGATCAACTATGTTTGATTAACTATTTACTATGTACACTGAAAAGAACCGATTAAATTAGTAAATATTTATTTCAATACTGCTTTATAAATTATTTATTTAAAACAAATAAATATTTATCTGTTTTGAAAAGGATTTTCTTATATTAAATAAATATTTTTCATCATCATCAATATTTTATTAGTTTCAAATAAATGATTTATAAGGCAGTATTGAAATAAATATTTTTACTCGAATTCAATAAATTTTTTGTCCAATGTATATGTATAATAATATTTGTTATTGCGATACAAAATATTAATCAGAGAAACTCTTATAAAATTCTTCCAATGCCTCATACTCCAATGATTACCGTGCATGATTTTCAGGGTAAAGTCTAACAATAAGAGAAAATTCTCTCTCCGTGTATCAGGTCCGAATTCCGAAATCTCATTAGACGTTCTCCAGACTCCGCATGATTATCTCGGTGCAACGCGACGCGACGCGGAGTATTAACGAAGACAAGCCAGCATCGTTTGCAACATTAAACGAAGCGAAGGTGAGAGGCGAGAGGGAAGAGCCAAGCCGGGTTACCTCAGCTGACCTCCCCTCGTAAGAGTACGCGCCGGTGACTCGCGTCTTCTTTCCCGAGCTCGCGCTCGCCTGCGGTGACCTTTGCGCGTCGCGGAAAACGCCGATGTTCTCCGCGCGAGCGAGCGGCACGAATCGAACGAACGCGCGCGATTTCGTAAGTCCCCATCGCGCATACACGGTTGCGACGGAAGAGAGCCGTCGAGGAGTGGAGATGATGATAATGATGAAGAGAAGAAGACGAAGTGGAAGGCCGCGACTCTTCCTTTTTATCCGCCCCCTTTTCTGCCTCTTCTGATCTCGCGGGTCCAGGGTGTCTGCGAAGACCTCCTGAGGGGTCGCGAATTTTCGAGAATTAGAAGCCGATGGTGTTTGCGACGGCGGTTTGTTAGACACGTGCGGAGAAAAGGGCGCCCAGGTTTCAGAGTGACCTTTTCTTCTTGATACCATTACTGGGTATTTTTATCGCTCGGGACGCCACTTGCACTTGCCTCTAAATGATGTGATCGATAAGAATCTGCGTCGCATTATCCGCGCGCGACGCGGATTTTTCATCTAATCGGAGAACGCGAGCGTGGTTCGGGGAGTCGCGACGCAACTCCGAGGCGTCCAATCACGGCCTATCTAACGTCGCTCGTGTTTTAGATTTGCAGCTTCGATGAAGAACCCATAGCTGCTAGAAGCTATAAGAAATATTAAGTTGAGGGGAGCGAGAGGGATTATGTAAGTTAAGCAATTTCAGGCATTGCGCTCGCGTTCTTTTTATTATCCTTACCCTTATCCTATTAAGGTAGGAAAATGTAATCCGAACTGTTGATGGAAGAATAGTGTGTTGGTATATAGTCATACTTATTTACTGATTGTTAAATGTCTCGAGATTCAATAATAGTATATGTTTCAATTGTAATAGATTTATTCGATAGTCACATTCTTCATTATTTTCTCAGTTTTAAAGGAATTGAGAATATATATATATATATATATATATATATATATATATATATAAAGTATTGATACATATCTAAATTATATTTGCACAAATGCTTGTATAATATAATACCAACAAGTACTATATTTATGTTTTATTCTTTTATACAACTCACGATGTTTTAAATTTTTAATTTACGTGAAACGATTTGTTGCGCTTTTAAAAAATTGGAGATTTTATTGCATTTAAAATTAATTGAAAATTTACAAATGAAGCAATCGAAACATTTCATTTACAATACCTTTGCAATTGTCGATGGAGAATAATAAAAATTCAGTCTCAATCTGCACGATCACACTCTTTCTTTGTCAATTCAAAACGGACATGCTACGTCTTCTCGCATTCAGTTATCCAACCTCCTCATTGCGTAATCAAGCAATCCACTTCACAAGAGTTTGCATTCTGATGATAATTCCAAAGATCCTCCTTCTTTGATCGGCGACGTCATCCCTTTCGTTAGGTTCCAAGCAGATCGTATCATTTCTTCCCCGTCGATCTTAGGTCATCAGAGAATCTATCATTATTGAACAAAATACCGTGTCGGTCATGTGTCATTATACTTATTGCTGACGCGCGTCTTAAATAATAAGTGATATCGATACCAAAAACACTAGCTTTGTTCGGTGAACATACTGAGTTTATCATAGGGATAGTAGTGGTTTCAACATTTTTTCACACTCGAATTTCTTAGTCATTATTTCCAAAGACCCGAGAATCTTAGAATTATTCTGTGAAATAACTTGTCAGTTTTCAAATAAAATTAATTTAATAAAGCTATATATTATTATTCTTGACTATAAAAATTATATCATATCATTTACAAAAATATATGAAGATATAATTATGATATATTGAAACGTATTAATAATTTTTCAGTTTGTATATGTCGTTAATAAAATCAAATATAGAAACTGTGGTATGCATATTTAACTTATATTAGATTACAGAAGAAATATATGGGAACATTGTTCTTTGCATTATTAATTATTTTAATGCAATGTCATAAAAGTAATATAAAGTCTTTTAATTTTTTTCCAGCAACATAAAATTTTATTTTATTAAATTATATGTATGTTTGTTTTTTCATTAATATCTATATACATTAACATACGGAGAGATTTTTCTCTTGGAATTTTTATCCCGAAAATCACGATAATTGTGGGACAATATAGTATTGGTGAATTTCATAAAATTTTCTTTGATTAATATTTATCACAATAAAAATATTAATGTGGACATAATAAAATTAATCGAATATATTTTATATCTTATTATAATAGATATTAATATTTTTTATTGTGATAAATATTAATCAGAGAAACTCTTATAAAATTCTTCCAATACTATATTGTCCCACGATTACTATGATTTTCAGGATAAATTCTAAGAGAAAATTCTCTCTGTGTACATTTATAAAATCTAGTCGGATCTGTTTAAATCGGCGAATAAAAACATGCGGAGCAAATGGCAGATTAAATTAATTCTAAAGCAAACAACACATTCTTTATCATATATATGCTTTTCTATACGCGAAATATCTCTTTTTTTCGAGCATTTTATATTTTACATTTTCGGTAATTACAAGAAAGCGAACCATGCTAATTGTGTCTTGTCTTATGATAATGTACAAATTTCAGATGCAAGATTAGATAAAATTTCAATTAAAATGAATCATATATATAATTTGAACTCACATATAGAAAAAAATTATTAAATTAAAAATTAATTGAAATTTTCCATGCACAATGTAAAGATCTGTTGAGGAGAATTAGACATTCTTGGACGACTTCCTTATTCGCAAATAAGTGTGGATGCAGGTTGCGGCGTTTACCTGCGAAGATAGTAAGAAGACTTTCCGTCTTCACCGATAATCGAAAGCGTATGGGGGAGTTCGAGCCCGAGACGAATCGATGATCCCCTCGTTGTTCGATCGCGCATACGTTCCGCGTGCACGGGATGCAATTGTGCAAAGGTAACGATCGGTTTTCTTTTCTCTGATGGTATGCCGCGCACACAGAGAAGGCGCATTCTGAGCGCACCCACCAGAGTACCATCGACCAGCATCGGCCAGCTCGAACGGGGACAAAGCCGCGATCTATAGGGTGTCCCACCACTGTGTACCGGATATGTGCTTTCGGTTATACATTTTCGAAAATTATAATTCTTTATAGCCTTAAGAGCCGAGAATACATTGCGCAATTATTTTGTTCGATCAATATTGACAAGCTTTGAATATTAATCCTTGGAATTGTATATGGATGATGGTGAAGCCTTATTTTTTATTAATAGTGGTTAAATTGACAATAAAAAAATAATAGATCTTCTAATGATGCTTGATTGAATTACATAATCTGTTGATGAATTATGTATAGCTCTGAGTAATTAAATATCGAGATTTTGTAAATGAGCGCGACTTGAATTTATTATATAAGGATTACGATTCTAATTGAAAGTCTTTAACATTAAAAATGATGACTATCGTGATACCACGACATCGCAGTTTGTTGCGAAATATATAATCGAAAGGACACCCTATATAAATCTACGGTAACACTATGCCGGGTGAGATCGCTATTGCCGTCGCAGGAGAGAGAACGTGGATGATCGCGATAAAGAAACAATCGAACTGTGTCCCGCCCACGAATCCGCCAACATTCAATTGTATCTTCTATACTCCGACCCCGTCGTTGTTCCTCTATGTCGGCTCGCTCTCCTTCTCTAATCGAACGTTTCGTAGCATTCCGAGCGATGTAACATCTGTGTAACACTCGTCATCAGAGACGAGACGAGTCGATCGACGTTTGCCTCGAAAGAGATCCTTCGAATCAAACGTCCTGAATCGCTCCTCAAAGTCATTGATTCGTCTGGCGAACCCGAGGACAGAAAATATGAAAGATAATCTTTTAGAAGCCTATGATCATTCTAAATTCTAAGAACTGAGAGTTCTCGATAATCGTTCGAAATGTTCGAGATATTGGAATTTAATTATTTAATGAGAAGAATTTTATTGCAAAAAATAATAGATAAAATATTACAATAAATGATTGTGTCTAATAAAGATTATTTGATGTAAAAATACTTTAGCAAATTTACTCGGATTTACATTATTTTACTCGGATACCTAAATAGCTTGATCTAGAAGCGATCGTAATAAGTATGTAGAATAGATCGTAGAAATTTTGTGGCCATTTAATGATACGAACAAATACGCGTCGTGTTGCATAACGAAAAAATATTTTGTGCATTGTTGCAAAACGGCGCTCTTCCAATCCTGGGAATATGATAGCGAGATAATCTCGACCCACCCCGAAATTGAATGCTCGTAATATTGCTTTTCCCGCGCTCTTGATTCGCGCCTTGAGAACACCTTCGCGTACGATAACAATAACGATCGATTATCGAGAGGCACGGTTATTCAATCGCAAAGATATCTTGACCCTCTGCAGAGACAAAATGCTTTTCTTCGAAAAAAAATCTCAAGAAGGTTCTATGATTTCTCTCATCAAAAATTATTAAACGAAAGTGATACCATTTTTTTTCTTGCTTTTATTTATCATATATTGTACATAATAACTGTTTTTAAAAAATTTATTTAACTTTTATGTTTTAAAATAAAATGAAAATTTAAAAATAGTCTTATTAATTCTTAATTGTTTAAATTTAACCTTAGAAAACGAACAATTCGATATATTACTTTGCAGTTTCGCATTTTGCTGCAGAGAGTTAACGGTACGTGATGTTTAAAAGAAAGCGGCGGATCCGCTATGTCGCATCCTTTGTTCCTAATCACGAAGTAAGGAAGTTCGTCCGGAACGTGCACAGCCAGAGTTGCTCTTCTTTCTCGACGAGTCTTCTTGTTCTTGCACGGCATTTGTCGCGCAAAATTAGTGCCCGTCGAAAAATAAACACGACTAAGCTCTCTTCTCAGGCCACGATTACTGACCCGATAAAACCGTTCGTGTTGTTCGCAACATTGTCCGCAACGTGACCACCCGCTAGAAGTAAAACCCTTCCTTCGGAAGTTTTGGATGCTACGCGAAATCTTTGCTTCTTGTACGCAGCATCCTCGTGTCCCGTCAAACAGAATTATCCGAAACTTTTGAGATTTTGCAATTGCTCGGAAAAAAGAAATAGGGTGTCGGAATATATATAGAAACTTTTAACCCCGTTACCCACTTTTCTTTTCGTTCTTTTCAACACAGGATCTTTAATCTTGCCATTTCGAATACACTATGAATTTTTTACCAGAATGCAAATTTAAAATTATATTTTGTGACGATGCGTTCTGGAAGAATAAATTTATTCTGTTTTATAGAAGTTTTCTAAAGACATTATTATGCTATAAAACTTTAAATCTGTATAACAAAAAAAATAATATTATAAAAATGTATAAGAAATAATGCAACATTATTCTAAAGCAAATATATAGAAAGAAAAATGATATTTTCCTTGTACTTAAATATCTGCTATTTTTTTGGAAGACACAACAAAACATTTTTTTAGTTCTTTCAAAATTAATTAACGATTTTTTGTTAATTTGTTAATTAATTTTGAAAGAACTAAAAATTTTGTATTTTATATTAATAGTATCGTAAGTAATTAATGAGTTTTAAAAGCACAAATTACAAAAATTTATAATATAAAATGATCAAATCCTACACGAATGTTACCGTGTACGTTTCCATAAAAATACTTTATGCATCTTTATCATTCTATACTTCCTGAAAAAATTTGAATGCGAAATTCTTGTCTCAAAAAAAAAAAAAAAAAAAAAAAAAATTACACGAGCTTTTTCGAGAATCATTTCTTAGATAAAATCCCCTCTATGCGCTTCGATGGCAGAAGGTGGTTGCATGCGCGCGACTTCTGGGATTTCGCAAGCGCTCGACGGCACTCTCCGAGGCCGGGATAAGGAGAAACACCTGAGAAGATACAGGTGAAATCGAGAGAGAGAGAGAAAAAGAGAGAAAGAGTATATATATATATTGCTTCGCGGTTCGGAGAGGGTCGGCGAAGCTCCGCAACGACCCGAAGATAGAGGCTATATTAGTTGATAGAGCGGAGAAGAGTGTTCGCTAAGACTAGACAGTGAGAGGAGAAAGAGAGAGAACGGAGAATATGGGATCACCCGGGGTTAGGGTTCGCGATGCTGCGCCCACGTATCCATTGTCTCAGCTTTCGTGCTCCGGGAAAAAGGACGCGATTTGCCTACGGTGTATAGAGCCCGCCGACCCTTTCTCACCCGCGGGATGCACCGTTTCCTTGAGAGAAAGGTGCACTAGCGGCGCGACGATCAATAAGAATCAGTGTTGTGTTTAGATGATTTGAAAATTAGCTAGATAAAGATGAGATCAAAATTTGTAAATTTATCTTAGGTAAAATGAAGATAATTTTGTTTGAAATATATCTAGATAAAAGATCAAATTTAAATTATATGGCGATTCATCTAGATATTTTCTAGATAATTATTTTTACCACTGCTTACATGTAAGCAGAGGTACAAAAAAATGTAAATTATAAAAGGGATATAAAAATACATGTATTGTATATTCGTATTTTTAATTTATAAATTTGTATCGCTTACTGCTTAAGTTCTACTAGAGATGTGCGAATCAAGATTTTCTAATTCGAATCGAATCGAATCGAATTTGCAAAAAAAACAACTCGAATCGAATCGAATTGAATCGACAAAAATATCGCCGAATCGAATCGAATCATCCATATTTTGAATTCGAATCGAATCAACGCGTATAGAATTAAACGATAGAATTAAACGGGTTTTAAGTCTTCTTACGCGGTTCTTTGATTCGAATTCGAATTGCAGTGATTCGACGTTATCGAATCTTTCGATTTCGAACTACATCGATTCGAATTCGAATAATTCGCACATCTCTAAGTTCTACCACTTAAGTTAAGTATTTTTATGTGCTACGATTCTAAACCAAAATGATCTGAAAATTATTCTAGATAATTTAGTAAAGATAATATTTTTTTTCATCTAAGATGCAGATGATACATATTTTTATTATCCATATAAAGATAAGATGACGCCAAAGTTTCATCTAGATGATTATCTATATAATTTTATTTAGAACAGCAAACACTGTCAATAAGAATACATAGCTATATTGTATACATATATACATCCATACATGTGTGTATATAGATTACTGATATTTTAATTACTAATTGATAAAGTCGTGATTACGAAAGTTCATTTAATTCTTATGCGATCGATCTGTGCTTCCAGTCTCCATTTAAAAAAGTTTTGTATTTTAATGACTTTGTAAAATATATATGTATACACTCTGGCACTCTAGCACATTGTAGGACACATGTCTCGAATTTGAAACTTGTCTTAGCAACTACTTCAGTCGAAATCAGAAAAAGCTTTTTAATATTAAAGATTACAGAGTGACGAGTTGAGCTTCAATATTGCTAATTGATAATGAAACTCTTTCAAATTGATCATTCATCAGTAATTATATTTTAAGATAATTAAGTTATTTTTTTTTATGTTTGTATTTAGAATATTTTGCGTAGTCACTATATTATTATATTTGTTGTCGAAATTGTTATAAAGTATTACACATTGTTATATTAGTCTGCTGACAAATAATAAAGTACAAACTAAACATTTCAGGAACGATATCGTGAGAACCATTGCTTTTTTGCACACGTAATGTATTGAATAGAGAATACGCTTTTTTCTCTTTTTTTTAACGGGTTGTCGGAGCTGACGAAATGCGTTCTAATCTCGTTAGATTGAATGACGTCAGGCTCCATCCTCTCGCATATTTCCAATTTGTAGGCACCAGGGACGATTAGACATCGTTTATCGATGATTTTTTTGTTGCGCACGAAACGAGGCGAGATGAGCACCGATCGTTTCTTGTAACGATGTAACCAATGTTGCAAATATGCGCGCGATGCATCTATCAAATCTCGGAGATCACAATAATCGTCACTTACGCTTTTCATGTGATTTTGAGATTATACGATTCCTAATTGCGGTCTCTATCAATCTTATTGCTTGATTCGTATAGAAAGTATAGAGAAAGCTGATATTCCCCCTTTTCCTTTAAGTAATATCCAACGATCTATCTATTGTATTCTAGAGTAACTGCTTTGTCAGAATGATCGGTTAGAAAGACATTGCCAGATAATGCAACATTTTTGTTAAATGTGAATATTATTCTTGATTCGTAATACAAAGTTGAAAATTTATGAATATTATGAATATTCATAAATTTATGTGCAAGAGAAAATTAATATGTATTACATTATATAACAAATATATACATATTTTACATATAGATATATGTAAAAAAGTTGATTCGCGGTAATCATTTATTCAGAATCTCTTAATATTGTATAGTATTGCATTATATATGAGACATATCTATAATATATATATATATATGTAAAAAGCTTCATTATTTCATTGATGACTTACTCAATATTTCATTGACTTATTGACTTATTGCATTACATGTAACTTGACATTAAATTAAAACAACTAACGACATCCGGTGACTTGTTAGTAGTATCGTCAAAGCAATGTCATACACCGTTCCAGTGCATAATTTGTTTCAAGAGCATGACATATTTTATTTTTTTTATTCCATATAAATTTATCCACTATCCTAATACGATAAATTATCATAGAATTTATGGTATTGGAAGAATTTTATTTTATTTACACCGCAATAAAAAATATTGATATTCATAATGAGATATAAAATATATGTTCAATTAATTTAATATCTTATTATGAATATTAATTTTACTATATACATACATGATTTTCAGGCTAAATTCTAAGAGAAAATTCTCTCTGTTTATGTACATATGAATATTTGATAAAAAAGCTGGACATTCTGGATGAGTCGCGAACGATTTGATCGGTGTACATTTAGCGGTATCGCGCACGTCATCGCGATTCGTCTCGCGTTATTAACGATAACGACGACAATGGATTTTAGATGAATGGAGTGCAAGGGAATCTGATGACTCCATATAGACGTCGTCTGTTTCCGGGTGGCGGCCACCAACGTCGCGCACGACTTTTCTCCCGATGGTTCCCACCTACCGTGGTCGTAGCGAGGTCGAGTCGCCTTTAAATGTATCGCTGTCACCGTTCTTTAACAATCGTACCGTACTACCGTGCTTGTAATTAGACACGATATTCGTATTAGCGAAATCGAGGCAAGCGACGACGAGAGAATTGAGGCCACGTGTTTCCCTCCTAACGAGATTTTTATGTCCGCAGGATCATCAATTAATATAAAAAATATAGTATTAATCAAAATTCCTTGAAATTACAAATGCGCAGAATATATTCAGAATTTTTAAATGTCTTTTATGTACATATATAATATATATTCAGTGACATTTATTTAATAAATATAATATTATTCTGTATTTTAGAAAGTAATAGAATCTAAAAAAAGAAAAATTGTCACATTTGCCTACCGATTTTCCCTTTCATTTCGCATTCGGAGGATAATTATTCTGCCAACGATAGAGCACGCTCATTAGAGCTAAGACTTTCTACTTCCTCGGGAATGCAATATTTTGAACAATCAATGCGTTTGTGTACGTACCACGCGGAAACTGGTCAATGTCAATAACGATTTACGCGCGTGGGAGTATTTCTCTTCTCCGGAATATCTCCGGAGCGTTGTCGGCGCACTCGATCTCGCCGTGCGGTACGCCTATCATCAATGTACTTACGTAAATTTTAAAGAGTTATAGACGTCGAAAGTACACCTCTCCGATGACGTTAGTCCTCGGAAAGAAAGAACCGTTAGGTCTCTAGCGCGAACGATCATGCTTCGCCCGCCGTCGACGCGACTTTGCGTTCCGCCCTCTTTCGTTGCGCTTAATTCCCGAACGATCTATTGTCTTCTCTCGAAGCATCGAGACAGTCACGACTAATCGAGCCCTAATCGATTTTATTCGTCCAATCCTTATTTTACGATTCTAAGAAAAAAATTTCTGGACAGCTACTTTATATGCAATATATTAATTAAGTAATTAAAATTCTATGATATTAATCTGTTATTGTACATAATGATTTGCAAACATGTAAAACATCAACAAGGAAAATTGCAAAATATTATACGTATACGTATAATTAGATATTTATAGGTTTCTGAGTTGTATCGTTTTTTTGAATAATTTCGAAGTTACGTAAACTATCACTTGCTCAGGCGCGTGAGAATTGCAATATATACTAGAATCGTAGTATAAGCATATAAATTTGTAAACGTCGCAATTACATAATATCTTAACATATTTTGCAGCTTTATTCGCGCGCATTTTGTTCGCAAGTGCGTTCATGTTATCTCCATGATCGGAGAATTAAATTTTGGCGGGTCTGAGCACGCAATTAAAAACAAGGACACTTGTTTAGGTTGAGAAATTAGCGAATTATTCGGAAATTCGTCCTTCCTTGCTTGAGTCGTTTCGTGCTCGTTTGCATGAACGAAATTTGTCGGCGATACAAATAATTCACCGTACAATGTCGACATAATCGTCGACAGTATAGCTACATCGAGTCAATTATCTTAATATTTTACATTAAAATAATATATATATTATATTCTAATTCGGCTTAAATATTTCTAGAAATAATCATTGAAATAATCAATTCATATGTACGTATATTCATATTAATTTGGCTTAATATCGCAGTAATTCGTAAATATCAACGAAGATTAGTAAAATATAATTTTAATGAACGAGTAACTTAAAATGTAGATAACATTTAAAAAAACATTATTTATATAGACATTGATATATTTAGAACGAGTATAATAAGCGCAATTTATTAATATTAATTATTTTATAAAATTATCATTATTATAGCCACATATTTACGAAAAGAACAAATATAAATAAAAATTGGCTTCTAAAAACTTTTAAAAAATGTACATATTATTTATTTATAACTTGTTTAAATTATTATGTATTATATTATATTACCAAAATTAAATTATTATGTATTATACACTGAAAAAAATTTATTTAATTCTAATAAGTATTTATTTCAATACTGCCAAATAAATCATTTATTTGCAACTATATAATAATATTGATTAAATATTTATTAATTTAATAATTTTTTTCAGTGCATTGTATTGGCAAGATTAAATTTTATTTTAAATTATCAGTCAATTATATTCGCATTAAATTTCTGTGAGAAATATTTCGTACTTTTAGATCTTTTATATAATTATTATAATCGAGGATAGTCATTATATTGCGCAATTGTGCATGGTGAAATGATAAGTAGCAGCGGCCGCGTTAACGCGGACAGGTTCATTTCCTTCTCGTTCTCCGACAGGAGAAACACGAATCAATCATCGGCCGAGCTAATCCTTCCTCTTCCACTGACATCCTTCTCCGTTCTAATCATTCACACGGCGATCAGCTGCGCTGCGTCTAATTTAATCATGTCTCTTTTCGCTCGGCAAGAACTTTGATATTACAAACAGCACTCTTTTCCTGCTTACACATAACAATTAACATAATCTATAATGCATTCGGACTGATAATTATTTCGAAGTAAAATCACAAGAGCGTTAACGAGATAATGCATATTATCCGCGAAAGCTATTATTTATTAATAATTTCAAGAAAACGAGTTTAATTTTAAATATTTATTAAAAAATTTAATTTTAATGTAAATATATCGCTATAATCTAGATATATGTTTGTGTGTTACAGATCGCAGTGTATTACAACCCCTGCGCATCGTGTGTTGGTGAGTCGAATAATAATTTATTTTCAATTTTAGAGATAATGGATTTTGTGAAAAACGTATAATATATATGTATAAAATCTGAAATAAAAAATTAGAGGAGAACAAAAAAATAAAAGCTTTTCTGATAATTATTACTATGTAAAAACTTGCATTTGTAATAATAAAAATACAATAGTACAGTATTTATTTTTATCACGAATAATTGATATTTAAATTTGTTATTTACTCTGTGTAGTTATATATTTTATAGAGAAATTTGGAGAAGTTAAAATTACAAGAATGTTATACATAGATAAATATTATATATCTCACAACTCCATTGTCTTAAAATGAATAGGATGGACGAGATTAATAAACGTAAATTTAATCTCCTGCATGGATGTATATAAAAATTAGTTTTCATATACAAGCGCATACACAAATCTAAAGAAATAAAAATATTATATTATATATTACACTTTTCGCTAATCACAGAAAGGATTTTTAGAGAATATAATTTTAAAAGATTAAAATAATTTATTAGTACGTAGAATATCTTTTTAAAAATTGTCGCTATAAAATAATTATCAGAAATCTTATTGTATTATTTTTAAATAACATTTTCCATAATTAAAAAAATTTCAAATATTTATGACAATTATTCACATTTTTAATAATTACGAAAGTTTAGTACTTTATTGATCGACATATTTATATGAATCATGATTTTAAATTTCAATAGACATTTATAAATAAGGCAAAAAGTAGTAGAGGTCAATCGGTAAAAGTCAGGTGTATCAATTTCCATTTATCAGTTCGCAAAACAATTTGCTTTCATTCATTTGATTTAATGAGCGCTTGAGAATTCATAATCTCGCTGCTGCAGACTAATAGACTTTAATTATCTCTTTAGAAAGTACGGTAAGTGAATATTATCATTGTGTAATATAAGTCAATCATGAATCGCTATATATGAAAATTTAAGTAGTCTAGTTGCATATTAAAATGTCAAAATTTATTTTGACATCAATATACTAAATCACCCAATCTTTACGCTAAACGCCGCGGTAATAGAGACACACAAAACTGATGAATTAACATGAATTAATCGGCGTTAGCGAGAGGGCATTTTAACACCCGTGAATGAATTTGCATTCTTCTCCGGGGAAGAAACCCGAAGCCAACCTCTTCCACAGCCGGGCCCCTTCCTTTGCGCTCTCCTCGCGTCTCTCTCTTCTAATCGCTCACGCAGTAATCGGTTGTGTCCCACTTAACTTGGATAGCGTGGGATAGGCCCTTGGGAGATGATAATTACACGTCGCGCGGCACTACGGGTCGACCTACAGGAATGCCGGCACGACCGTATCGTACTGTATGTTACGGCCGTGCACTCTCACCGGTACTCTTCGGCCTCGCCTCTCTCTCTCTCTATTTTGTTCTGGTCACTATTTCTTCTTCTCACAACGTGTCTTTCCGCGTTTACGTTAGAGTAGCGACCGGTGTCCTCGCTGCCACGCGAAGTACCGGGGTCGAATGAGCTGGCGCGACCTCCGGTATCGCACCATCTTCGCGATTAGCAGGCGTGGAGACGCGACGAAAGTGATTTTGTGGTTCCGCTAGCTGGTGCTGGAATGAGAGGCACGAAAGTGAATTCTTTGCCGTTACTCGATTATTCTCCGATCAGATTGCATCGGGGATATCAAACCAATTATTGATTATATATAGTCGTAGAAATAATATAATTATATAGGGATGTGTTATACACAGTATTGTGCGAAGCCTAGAGTACATAGGATTTAGTTAAATATTTTTATATTTTGTTACAGAACAAAATTATAATTAATTATTTTTTAAATATAATTGGACAGCTTTATTTTACAAATTTTGACATAGTAACTTTAACTATTTGATAATCAATTGAAAATTTGTCTAAAATCAAATTTGAAATAAATTAGAAAGCAAAGAACTATTGTATTTATCTCTCTTTCTCTTCTCTAGCATCTAAAATTGCAATGTAATTAAGTCATAAAAACTTTGATTCTAGATTTGTATTTAAATACTGTCAAAATTTCCACAAATTGGTTCTAAAAGTAACTTCTAAAGTCTTTTTTTGCAACGTGCAGCTTATATATATCCACATTTGAGTTAATCACATTTATTTACAATTGTACGAACAACAGGTTATCTATATGATAAAAGAAGATAGCATTTCTCCTTTTTTTGCCAATAGCGAAAACATCGTTAATTGCACTTCCACCATTTGTACGGCGAAGTAAAAGAAGCAAAACACGCAAATTAATGAAGACAGTAACAAATGTCCCATCTACCACGCGTCGAAATCACTTGCGTCTTGCTTCGCGATTATCCCGTCAATCTCGCGCTCGCTGGGGTGAACAATTCTCATAATCGACTTCGATTTTTTCTCAATATTAGTTTGGGATATATTCAACATTAAACTGTTGTACGAAAATACCTATAAGTTTTATTATTCACCGTTACATCAATAATACCGCATAAAAGAAAGATGCTTTTAAGTTGGTGAACTCAGGACGATGTTTCTTATCACGAATTAATTTTATCATTTTTTTTGGTCCTGCAAATTTAATTATTTTTTTGATATCTTTATTTCACAATGATCTTCTTTTATAAAAATTTTCTGAGAGATATGGTATTTATACTATATTCTCATTGTCAGAAAAGGAGCAACAACCTTATTTCTATTACATACACATTACTATATACTAGTACAAAAATTACTACTATAATTATTTAATAAATTATAATTATGCCGTCACGCTTGAGAGTTTGTAGAAATAATCGCGCGGCAGTTACGAGAGCGAATCGCGCGCGGGAAAAAGGATTAAAGCGCGATAAAAGAAAAATAATAAACGTCCCGTGTTCGCAGCGCAACGATATCGTATACTTTCGTCTCGCGCGAGATCATGCGCGTCAATCGCGCTTTCGCAGCGATAGAGGCGCAATTTTTTTATTTTTTTCTCTCAACGGAATAAAAATTAAGCGGTAGAACACGACTTAAGAAGGTATACGCCTCGACACTATTTCTTGCGCAATTCAAATGTGAAACATCGTCCCGTGATCGCGTCGTATGATAATCCTATCGTAAAACGCGTTGACAGCGAGAAACTCATGAAGGAAGAAAGGATTGCTCAAACTGTCATTGTAGTTGTTCTAGACACTTCATTAAAAATTAAAATTTTGAAGAGTTATCTTCTTCCTCTGAATTAATATAAATTACTTTTTTTACGAGTACACATTTTTTCTGCATTAGTTAGCTAAATCATTCAGAATGAAGGATCCACAGAAAAATTTTCATACGATTATATTTACGGTTATTTCTTTGAAATAATTTTTAAAATAATTTTTTGTAAAGTAACTCTTATTTTTCGATCCGCTTGATTTCTCTGATAATTAATATTTTCTGATTTACGAGCGAAACGAAGAGAGAGACGGCGAAGGGTCTGTCACGGTTGGATCCGACGCCAGCGTCGCGGCGACGGTAAATCCGCCGTAATATGATAATAGCGTATAGACTGGCACTCCTCGCGTCTCTATCTACGTCTCTTGCCTTCATCTCCTCTTGCGAAGTGAAAGGCGGGCGAGTCGCGCTGCTTTATGCCCGAGCTATGCCTAAGCTATGCGCCACGGTCCCCGGTCGTTCCCTCGCCGTCCTCGTCGGGTCAGAGGTCGGCTCACCCACTCTCCTCCTGGTCCCGTCTATCCGCGGTTCTAGGCTCTTACTCTCGATCTCCCGAGATCTCCTCTCCGTCTTGTCTCATCCTTGTCCGACACGGTCGCCCCGACGTCGTCGCGTCTCCGTCGCGTTCGGCGTCGGCGGGATGCAAGCTTACGTTACGTTCCTCTCCGAGACAGCAGGCCAACAGGATCTAACGACTCGCGATCGCTCTCGGCTCGCTCGCAAACACTTGGAAACTTGGAGACTTATATACGCTCGTCCTTAAAGACCAGCCGCTACGCGTGCGTGAACTCCGATCGTGAGGTTCTTTCGAGATCGGACATTTTATTTCAATCTCTTGTGTCGCGGAATTATTCAAACACTTTTTCTTTCGTTAGATGATCTTTACGGTTGACTATTTGTATATATATATATATAGGATGCGCGCTCATGACGTAATCGCACAATTTGTGCAAGATATATTCGAACTTGCTTTTGATCGATAAAAGTTTCGCGCGAATGTAGGGTTTCACGGAAATAGCTGCTTTAATCTATGTAAAAGTTTAGCATGATCATACAGGTAATAGCTGTTTACGGAAATAGCTGTTCCGAGAGGAACTTAAAAGTCAGGTCACGGGATGATATTTAATATGAATATTTCATAGATATTTAATTAGTGGTGAAGGTGATAATTATGAAGGCAGACGATTAACGATGTAAATTGAGGGCATACGCATATTTATCGTATATTTATCTTCCTAATATAGAATAATTATGATTATTATCAAACGCTAATATTATCCGCGCGCAAGGATATAATCCGTTAATTAATATTTATACCTGAATATTGAAATAACTGTAATATATTAAAATCAAAGTCAATCCAAATTTGATCCTTCATTTTTTTAAGTGATCCTTCATTAGTGCACTACAGTGCAACAACATTTGTTAACTTGACGAAACCTTTCAACTGAATTACTATTTTGTTCATTGAACGTATATTAGTATTTAAGTCAAATATAGGTTTTGTTAGATTTAACATGTTACATTTTATTTAAATATTTTTATATGTTCAATTAACAAAATATTCAGTTGAAAGGTTTAGTCAAGTTAACAAATTTTTTTTCAGTGTGCATTATATTCGTGCGCATTAAACGATCGTGAAACTCTGTATGGTCCCGCAGCCGAGAGGTCGATATAGATCAGTGCGCAATACGAGATAAGCGATATCCAGCGATATCCTATTCCGCAGTTAACCAAGGGAAGGCCTCTCCTTCTCTATAGCATTTCGATATCTCGCATATACGCAATGTATCTGACGTTGTGGCTGCGTGGGACTAGGTGGAAGATCGCGATGATTAATGGCTATTAAAGAGAGGAGATTGAAAAGAGAGAAGGAGAGGAATAAATAGAGAGGGAGCGAGAGAGAGAAACGTCATACACATATAAATATCCTGGGCAGAAAACGGTTCTAGGAGCGCGACAACAGCGAGCGTCGCACCCTTAGAACGACTCTACGCGGTATGCGTATTGTATGGTAATGCCGCTCGTGTACCTACTCCAATATTTATTCGTCGTCGTTATAACGCGCTTTTACTCTGCCCGGCACCATCCATCTCTCGCCCATTCCGGAACACCATGATCTTCTCTCTTATACGAGAGAGAGACGAGTCTCGTGGCCGGCTGCTGGCGTCCGATTTAGATATATGAAGAAAGTTGCATATGGAACTCACTTCCTGGGTGCACTAACCGTTACTGTAAATCGCGTGAATTATTCACCGATGAGAATAATCAAATCAATCGCTCCAGGAATTTCATTAGGAAAGGTTTTTTTTTTTACAAATAACACCATGTTAAACGAAAAATAATTTCTTTTTTTTTTTTTTTTTTTTTTTTTTGACAGATAGAAATATTAATTTTTAGATACATTAATGTGATTGATGAAGCAACCGAAAAGAGAATGTTCATGTCATAAGACATATAAAAATGAATTCTCGAAATATCGCGATTTTGATTATCTGCTTTCGCGTAATTTAATTGATATTTTTTAATTTTATAAAAGTTTCTCTGAGTAAATATTCGCTACGATAAAAATATTAATATGCACATAATAAATTTAATCAAACATATTTCATATCTTATTGTGGTAGAGATATTAATATTTTTTATCGTGGTAAATATTTAATCAGAGAAACTCTTATAAAATTCTTCCAATACTATACCATATTGTCCCATGCGATTACTATGATTTTCAGAGTAAATAAAAGAAAATTTTCTCTGTGTACATTTCCTGCTTATTTTTTTATAGAATTATTTTTAGATTGTTTTCTTCTCCGTATTATTTGTTTAAATTTCCTCAATCATTTTTTTTAATTTACTCAATCTTTACCGATGTATTTAATACAGCCACAAACTTTTAACTTTTCCTTTTAACTTCCAATGTCGCTGTAATTTTTTGAAAAAATTAAGTTTTATCATTAAGCAAAAGTTTTGCATTCATTTGAATATCGCTATCTTCCACTCGCGTCCCGCTAGATTTCCAGTGGCGATTTAATGACCGCGATCTTCCACGCCCACGTGAGGCAAGCTCGTGTTCACGCTGCGGGTAAAGAGCAACATCGAAATGCAGAATACCGCTCTTCATCGAACTCGCGCGGATTATGTGTAGAATGCTATTTCGCCATGTACATGTCCGCCTTCGGCGTGTTTTTTTTTTCGCTTTATGCGAGTAAACTCGGGCACATCACTCGATTACCGCTGACCTTTCATCCCTTATATAAAAATAATATTTTTTAACTTCATAATAAGTTGCAACGCACAAGTACCACCAGCTTTAATAATACTGAAATTAGAACGCCTAACATTATTTGATATGCGAATTATGTCGAATATGTTCGAGCTAATATCCTAAGAGATAATTAGCAGGATGTTTCCTTCCCTCTCTGCCCCACAGAAAATAAGTGATACTATGCAAAAGTCAGGATGTCTAGCGGTCAGGGAAATCTGGAAAACCGGGCATTGTCAGGGAATTTAAAAAATCTGGAATTGTCAGGGAAAAAAGTCAGGAAATTTTACTATTTATCTGGATTTTTTTACATTATTCTACATTTGTCTCAATAATATTTGAAATTTTTTATTAAATAAATTTAACTCCCAGCATGCTAATGTTCTGTGTTGTTAAAAATCGACTCCTCTAGCGTGTTCGTTAATTTATATTTTTATCGTCGTGTTATTTTATTTCAATGTGTTCGATAGAGACAAAACTAAAAAATTTGATGTAATATTAATAAAAAGGGTGAAATAGTTTATAGTGACATGTTTGTTTCGATTATCGCACATAACGCAGATTCTATAATTGATTTAAATTTTTGTTTTAACTTCCAAACTTTGTTTTTGTTGACAAAAATATATCAAGGATTTCATGATTTAACATTTAATTGATTTATCATATAGATATATATAATACAAAATATATTTGGAAAAAATAATACTAAAAAGTCTAAATAAGTCTACAAAATAATACTTAAAGGGGAAGAAATTAGATTCTGGTCTTGGAAAATCGAAAAAAGTCAGGGAATTTTGTTCATCGAGTCTGCTGGACATCCTGTGTTTCCTTTTCTCTTTTTTTGTACAGAAAATAAGTGATACTGTGCAAAAGTATTTCTGGAGAATTTTCGATTGACGTGCACGTGTATCGACCTGCTTGTTACTTCGAAGCAGGCCTGTGACCTCGTTTTTTTAGTCGGTCACGATTAAAATCGGCTATCGGAAGAGCCAATGGGTCTCGCATAGCCAGGCGTTCGATTCCGGTCAATCGGGATGTTTGCGCGACTACTTGCCCGCTCGCTCGTCCTTTCCTTTTTCGCCCGCAGCGATCGTCCTCTCTCTTTCGTTTCTGCGCAGGTGACAGGTGAAACGACCTATACGCGCAGGACAGCGAGGTCGCGCGCACCATTCGCCGAGGATACCTAATTCCGTAGAAAAGGAGAGATACTCAATCGAGAGGCTCTTCTCCTCTGATGGGAATGTCGAGGAGAAACCGATCGCGATCGGAATATCGGAACGCGTTCGTGATCGACGCGAGCGCGAAATTAGACCCCGAGATGTCATTTATATATACTTTTAGAGGTTGCACCCTCCCTGTACAAAGTGCGACTTTTCGAATTTTATAAGATAGAAAGTTTAATAAAATAAATAACATTAAAAAAAAATTTGAACAATTCGATTTTTTTTATAAAAAGAAGAGTATATTAAATATCGTGATAATAGATGAATACTTTTTGTGCATATGACAGAAGTTTCTATTTCAATTCTTTTGTTTTGAGATGTGTATACACGAAACGTTTATTATAGAGCAATAATGAATATAGAAAAGCGAGAAAAAGAGAGAAGGAATAAGTTGAAGAATGAATCGAAGCTTTTGATTTTTCGCATTTAATCTCAGGAATTTAGTAATAATATGTTTCGCACGATTGGCTAAGAAAACACGCACAGTACTTCCCTCCCCATTAACATTTCTATCAGCGGATAAAAATTCTTTTTTTAGCAGCAACACGCCAAAGGCAACGACACGAAGGTTTAGACACAGCAGATAGTTTAATGCATTAATATGCGCGTCACTCACACCATTACGAGCGTATAAATATGGATTTCATAACATTCTGGGCAAAAATATGCAATCGTTCACGCATCTCAAATCAACAACCAATGCATATAAATTTTCTGCGTCTAAAACTAAAAAAAAAGAAAAAAGAAAAATCGAGCATAATATGTACTTTTTATTCTAGACTTTTTAAAAAAAAGAAGACTAAAATCGATATGACTACGTACTGTTCGTTTCATTAAATTCAAATCCAAATGATGGCACAGCAGGGACTATCTTCCTTCGTAATTAGAGAGGCGAAAGTGGTTATAAATGTGCGTATACGTCCTCGTAAACGCATAATTACCGCTTGTCTCCACGTCGGCAGGATCAGAAGCCGGTAAATAGGAATCTTATACGATTACTTAACGTAAATAATTGGCGTCGCGGGAACGAGTAATGTTACTTAATGTAACTGTTGCCACCGACGCCGTCACTTGAATCGATTTGTATTTCAATCGTTTGACGTTCGTCGTTATAAGTGAGATTGAATCGATTTATTTGTATCTATTTTTATAATCAATTACGGAAAAATGAGGATGCTTTAATAAAGTATCCACATTTTTCTAATAATTTCGTAGCTTTACGCGTCATTATTTTTTCAATTAAAAATAAATATATAACAAATAGAGATAAACGCGCTTTTTGCACCTTGTAATATGGTTCCAATCAAGCTTCATAAGCGAGATTTATTCAAGTGTGAATTAATTACACGGCTTTTTTTGGAGCTGCTCGTCAAGTAGAAGTGTAATTAGTTCTAATCGGCCGCCGCATGACTTATGTACGATAAATCGATAAGATAATTGACACGTTTGTTGCGAAAACACATACTCCCCCGGAATATCTACACGTCAACGCAAACTATCGTGCAAGTGAGAGAACGCGCAACTTGAACAATCTTTTTTTTATACATTTGTTTTCCCATCGGTGTTTATGAGCGGAATTAATAAACGTACATTGACATCTTATCTGCTTTATGCAGACATTCTGTACTCAAGAAAGTACTATTAAGAACCTGTCCTCTAACATAAAAACAGTTGCAAGCGTTTTCTATTTTTAATGCTGTATAATATTTCCGTACAAATGACGTTTCTCCTGGAAAGCGCAGTCCTTAAACGGCACGATAAAATTTTTTCATTCGGTGTATAATTACACGTGTGCATCTTTTTTTTTTAATTATTGCGATTGCTTTGAAAAAGTGAATATAACTTAATGAATTGTCTTTGTTTACAATTTATTATTACTGTCGCTATTTATCATTATTTTTCGTACAAACTTTACTGTATTTCATGATTAATATAGTAGCAATTATTTCCAGATATTTGTCATATCAAATATTACGAATATTAAAGTATTACTGAAAAATTTATATAATTGTTAAAGTGTGTCAAATGTGTTTTTTAGTGTCGCAGAATCTTTATATAGAAAATACATTGATTCACTGTATACTCTCTAAATTTCTTCTAGTGAAAACTGAACAATCTCATTCCAAAAGAGTGGAATTTTATTCCAAAAGAGTGAGATTCCACTCTTTTGGAGTAGAATTGCACTCTTTTGGAATGAGATTGTTCAGTTTTCACTCCAAGAAATTTAGAGAGTATGTTATATAAATTCAAGTGACAACGTATTTTATTAACATATTTTTGTAAAAATAACATTTTCCAGCCGCACGATAGAATGCGTTGACAGAGATGTTTTTGCATTTAGAAGGCGAGTATAAAATTTCTATATGAAATTCGCGCGAAAATAAATCACACGATCGATAAAGGATCGGAGTGAAAAAATTTGCAGAGGTCTCGACACGCGTTTAAACGGTTAGAGAAAGAAAGACGCGGAAGATTATTAATATATGCCCGATATATGCGAGATAAAGCGTCACGAGGACAATGATAAAGCGCATATAGCAGCCACAAAGTAAATAGCAGGAAGCAGATATGGGATCTGGGAAAAAAATCCTTCGACCCGTTAACCAACGACTCCTGACCAAGGCCAAGTAACGTTGTTAACGACTTTGTAGTCTCGGCTTTCAACCGGTGCCCGTACGTCCATCGCGGTGATTCTGCATTAGTCATCTGTCAAACACCCATGAAGCCCATATTACGTGCGGGCGTGCAGCCTCTCATAAGCTTTATTTTTATTCCCGGCGCATTCACGCAATATTTCTCTCTTTCTCTCTCATTTTTGTATTTGCAATCACGAATATTTTTCTACATAGTTGTAAATTTTATTAGGGAGATTTTTTAAGAAATTTGACGTTTCTATATTAATATGTATCGATAAATTTCTAAATCTATTATATCAGAGTCTTTGAAAAATTTAATATTTTTATTCCCCGTATTCACGCAATATTTCTCTCTCTCTCTCTCATTTTTATACTTGCAATAATAAATATTTTTCTATAAAGTTAAAAATTTTACTAGATGAGAGATCTTATTAAAAATTTGACGTTTCCATATTAATATAATAGATCGATTTTTTAAATCCATTACATGCCTTTGAAAAATTTAATATTTTTATTCCTCACATTCACGCAATATTTTTCTCTCTCATTTTTATACTTGCAATAATAAACATTTTTCTACATAGTTGAAAATTTCACTAGAGAGATCTTATTAAAAATTTGACGTTTTTGTATATAATATAATGCATCGATAAATTTCTAAATCCATTATATAAGTCTTTGAAAAATTAAAATTTTGTAAATGCATATTATATGTATATCCGTATATGATTTCACACAAATAATAATAGACAACTGCCTGCGTTCTCCATCGCTTTTCTCCAGCTAATAGTAACGGCCATGTAGTAGAGATCCTTTTGTTCTTCGTTAGATGATCGGTCATATGAACGATAGAGAGTAGGGATCATAAATCAGTGAAATTACACGATGGCGTAACGAAATTTTCAAACGCCTTCCCCTTTTGAAAAAAAATTCGCTAACAGAGGTGCTTTGCGCAACGCATAAAATTTGGATTGTAGCATTATTTCTGCTCAGTAATTTGTTATTGCTATCTACAGTTATTTCCCACAGTTGTAGGAATAAGTGACGAAATCAACATCATTTTAAATATTGCAATGTACTTAATAACGTATTTTGCACACGAGTTATTTTTTGTCCTGTAAAGATTTAACACATACGTAAATGTTATTTTATATTAATTATCAATTTTGAACATTGTGTCAGTGCTGTTTTGAAAGCAGTATTATTGTTACTTTGCTCTAATGTGATTTTGCGATGAAAATATAACGTGTCATGTCATGTGTCAAATGAAGGTGCAACTGCATTATTTCGTATATAAATAAACTCCGTTATTGAAAGCCGAAGTTTGCTCGTATCGATATTTGCCTAAAATAAAAGAAACCTACGAGATCTAAAAATAAGTTACATTATTTGCGTGCAATTTTGATTGCTGAAATTGGCCTAGGGTTAAAAACAAGTTACGAAGTGCATAATTCATTTGTTGAATTTAAAAAATGCGCGGAATCAATTATGTTTTTACGAATGATACCTTTAAAAATCACACGCAATATCCGCGTAGATTACAATGCGTTCACCTTGAGCGACAAATCGGACATAAATTGCGTATTTACATACATTACATAAATCAGAACCGTATATATCGACTGACGCCAATAATCCTATCGTATAGATCAGTTTGATGGCTTGTAAATGCTAAAAAAAGATTCTTCGAAAAATATTCATCGAAAAATATTCATCGAAATATTTACGAGTTGATTCTTTTTCCTTCACTATTATAGACAATGCAATTTTAATTCCAGTCGTGTAATAATTCATAAAATAGTGCTCATTTTTTTTTAGAATTTTATGTTAATATACTATATTCCTATTTGTTTATGGGTAATATTTCAAAATCATCGTATAATAAAAATTCCATATATGACTTTTTTTAATAATTTAGCTGATATTTTTTTTATACAATATTTAAGGATAAAATATTTGTATTTTTCATGAGTATATGTATTGCATTTCCTCTTCTCTATTATTTTATATTATTTATTATTCAATATATTTCTTTGTTGTGCATTAATCCGAAGAAATTGTTTATTGACAAAAAAATGAAAAATTCTTCCGGGTGTAATAATTCATAAAATAGTGCTCATTTTTTTTTAGAATTTTATGTTAATATACTATATTCCTATTTGTTTATGGGTAATATTTCAAAATCATCGTATAATAAAAATTCCATATATGACTTTTTTTAATAATTTAGCTGATATTTTTTTTATACAATATTTAAGGATAAAATATTTGTATTTTTCATGAGTATATATATTGCATTTCCTCTTCTCTATTATTTTATATTATTTATTATTCAATATATTTCTTTGTTGTGCATTAATCCGAAGAAATTGTTTATTGACAAAAAAATGAAAAATTCTTCCGGGTTTTTTTCGTCCGCGTTACCACATAAATTATGACTTCTCGGCCTTGAGTTATATATATATATCGGACGACAAATAAGATTCTACAATCCGTAAACAATTCGCAAGTCGCAAGTGATGAGTGACTTGTACAGGTGTTACGACGTCGCCGTTTGTCGTTGTCGATCTCTGTACATGCCAAGCCAAAGGCGGCACCGAAAAACTGGGAGAAAGTACCTGTGTGTCTTCGCGGATAGGTAATGGTGGGATGAGAGAAGGTGTAATAGAGAGGGAAGAAACGGAGGTAGGGAAAGAACGACCTTCCCAGCCTCACGTCTAGGTGCATCTCTCTCTTTTTCCCCGTTTCTCCCACTTTTCGCCATTTTCTTGTAACACAGACCGCCTAGGTGAGCACACACACCACGTATACATATATTTACACATATATACGTACATAAAACTAAGCGCTAAAGATAACGAGGAGACTCGTTAACGACTTTGTGCAGATCGGAGACGCTGTTTGCAGGTCGTATATAGACTATCCCACGAAACGATAGAGGGTGGGAGTTCGGGTCAAAAGTGGAGGAGAAGAAGGAAGAAGACGAGAGAAAGAGGGAGCGTATATTCTTCTTTCTTATACTTCTCTCGCGGGTCGCACCCGACGAGGGTTTACAACCCGACGATGACCCCGCGTGTGACCCCACGACTCGACGTCGATTCTCTGTATGGCATTATAATCGTGATCGCGCTGCCTACCGGGAAGCAAGACCGTTTCTAGAGAGAAAATCGACGCTAAGTAAAACACTCGCGCGAGCAATATCGAGATTCGATGTTCGATTGCGTGTCAAAATCCGGAAGTTATACCTCTTTCATCTTCCTTTATGCATAAACTCGTACAAGTGGATATTTCATGCGAAATATCATTGCGTATATATGTATATGTAATATATTATATTGTGGATTCAAAGTCTACAATTTATTAAAATTATTCTTCAAAAGCAGATATTTTCGATTTTATATTTTAATGAAACGTGATGCAAAATTTATTAATAAATAGTCTAAAATAATAGACTTTATGCTTTCTATTTTTAAGAAAAAACGAAAATTAAATCAAACTTTATATTAAATAATCTTTGAGTTTATTTTTAAAAATTTCTATTATAAATAAATTTTGCTAATTTTACTTTTATTCGTCATTTCCCAAAATTTTAAATCAATTTAACGAGCAGAAATTGGAAGTAATTTTTTCAATAGAATTAAACAAGTCTTTCTAAAAGTGATATATGTAATAAAGTCTCTTCAAATGTGTAACAAAATTAAGTTACATTGATAAAAATAATGCTGCATTAGATAGATATAACAAAATATTTAATATATTACTAATGTTGTTTGATCGGATTAAATGTATCCACGATTCTGTTTATTACACTCACAGGAGATTTTAATACATATAGCGAGGTATTTATTCATCTCTAGTGTCATCTTAGTTCTCATCAAGTGGAATACTTAAGACTCACTTATCTCATAATATATGCCTCTCAGATATTCATAAAAGAATTTAATAAGCTAATAAGCTATAAGTATTTAAGTATTTAATATAGTTATATATTATTTAAAGAGTGCGTTCTTGAAAATAATTAAAATATTTAATTTTTTTTTTATTTCAAAAATTAATAATTTATTGAATATTCTAAGATATATGAAATATAAAATGATTTTTGAATATATCTAAGTAGTGAAAAAATATTCAGCATTTAAAAATGGTGTTAAAACCTTTAATTATTCGTTCAATTATCATTTTTTCATCTGTCCAGGAATGAATAAATTATAATTTGACCGGTATAAGTAGAAAATTTTTATTTTATCAAAAGTTACGAACAATTAAAGTCGCCAAAAATTGACTTTATTTAAACTCATCATAAAAATTTAGAAAGAGAAATTTATTTAGCAAAATACATTGTGATTAAAATATATAAGAAAAGTGAAAAAAAATTATTTAGATATCTTAATCTACTGTCGAAAAAAGGTATACAAAATATGATAGATAGTTTTGCTATATAATTTTTGCAACTGCACTCTTTCTTTTAAAGTATGCAAGGTGAAGTGTACAAGCTTATGTTATTATGTTTAATTTATGGTATCTTTACATTTTATTAGATTTTCTAAATTTAAATAGAAAAATTTTACGTTATTATGTGCTTTTTATTAATTTGTCAAAATTTAATCAAGAGAGTTAGTAGGTTTTATCTAAAAATAATTCACCTAAAAAATTTTATTTATTTTGTTTACTACTTATCTACATAAGTGAAATATTACGCTATATATTATTTTTTTTTACGCGTATTGTGTCATGTTATATCATGTTTAGCGCGATTTGTTTTTACTTATTGTTAGAAGAAATTTTTTCGTTCCTTTTTGGTCGATGAAATTTCGATTTTAATGGAAACAAAACTCTAGTCGTCGTGTTCTACTACGAATCTCGTTCAAGGATATCTCCAATCTTTGGGAGATGCTCTCACATTAGCATAGTTACCATATAGAAAAGTAGTAAATTTCTATGAAACAGAGAACCAGTATAAGATCAAGTTGTTTTGAGGATCCCGCAGGTAGTCCATTCCGGTTTTGCAACATTGCTGATTGAAATCAAAAGTGGTCAACCCTATTCAAGCTAACGGTATCGCGAAATTTCTATTTCTCGACATGGGCTCGATTTATTCGCATAATTTCATCACGTTGAATGTTTCGCAAGTTCCATCTGGTCATTAACAAATTTATAAACTATCCATAAAAGAAATCCTTGATTAAAGAACTAGACTTTATTTAGAAGGATAAAAAGATCCTTCAATAAACTTAACATACATATATTTTCCGTGCGTGACAATTGTGTCAAAATTTGACCATTGTAATTTTTTATTCGATAAACATTCTACATTAAAAGAGGGAATCGTGCTTGCTCTATATTTTCGTTAAGAACATCTTAAATCCTATACCGATTTCGGTACGATCGAAGCTCGAATCTTGACGTTACAAGTTAGAAATCCGTCCAAGGATAGTTGATCGAAGATCGGGACGCTCTCTCATTAGCATAGCAACGCGGAAACATAGAGATGCATGTACTCTCATCCTTGCAGCTCTTCTCGCGCACACGCGTGTATGCGTGCCGCGCACGTATGTCGACATACTCGTACATCCGTGTATGAGCAATTGCGATCTCCGGTGCGTGTGCACGTCGCGAGATCGATCGATCGTCAATGGAGATAGCGTCGCGAGGCAAATTATAGAAAACGTCGAGACGTGCGCCTCGCGCAATGTAAATAATAGCTCTTCCATGCAGAATTTCCCATTTTCCGCATAAGCACCAAATGAATATATGTATATGTACGTCCGGTATATACGCGACGAGTGTTCGCGACATCGGAGAAAAATTAACATTTTAATTTTAATATAAAATTAAAGATAAAAATACATTATGACGTGCAATATATCTCTTACGCACAAAAAAAGATGAGAAATGTTTTCTTTCGTATATATACATATTTATAAATTTAAAAGACAGAAAATATTGATTTTTCGAACTTTTTACAAATTTAACACAGAGTTGTGTACATAATACTTTTATTTGGTTCTCTCTGATTAGCATACGTACAGTTAAAAAAATTGAAGAGAAAAATATGTAGGGAAATTTTTGTTTATCATGAGCATTCGATAGTGTATTAATATAGCGTATTAATATACTTGAGAGATATACTAGAAAGAGAAGTTTACGACTATGATAATGTTGCAACTGTATATATTATGAAAGTGTATACTGACTGATTATGAGCTACAATGAATCTGACAATTCTTCACCCCGTAATATCATCCATTAATCATAGCAAAGCCAATTATAATGAATGACTTCTCCTAATATTTGCATAGTTCTACATAACGCAAGTATGGTAATTCGATCCATAAAATCATAACCTTATAATTACGGCAAATTTTCTCTCATTCATTATTTTTCTTTATTTTCTCTCATTCTAACAATATTACGCACGGTAAAATTGCGATAAAAGTATTAAAATAATTTGCACTTCTGCATTTTTTTTTTAATTTATATTATTTAGACATATAAACAGTAGGCTTTTATTTTTTAATGTAAAATACTTAAATTAGTTTATTTTTTCGTATTATATTCTATGTTATATTATCTTCTTTCTAACTTTTTACCAATTATATATTTTTTATGTGTGTGTGTGTGCTACTTAATAGGTTTTCACATAACAATTTTGAATATTACTGATATATATATATACACGGAAAAAAAATTTAGCTATGGTAGCTAATTCTTTTTTTCCGTGATATATATGTATGTATGTATATATATATTTTATAACTACAAGCATTAAATATTGATGTAAAGTTTACGAATAAAATATAAAGCTTTTAAGGAAGCAACTATATATAATTATGACTTTAAAATCAACAATTATTTACTCTATCAATCTTTTGAATAATTATAAAAAATAAAAACATGCACAAAAAAAATTTCAATATTTTAATGTCTTAATAAGTCTTCATATTTAAATTAGGATTGTATAATTTTAGTAAATTTAAATTTTATAAAATATTTTTGTAGAAATATAGTAAAACTGATTGTCTACAATTATTCGTGTGATGACGATAAAATCATCACTTTTATGCAATGATGAGTTGTTAATTGAGTTGTTGATTTGTATTTAAATATTTAAATTTATCGTTTAATATAAAGTATCAAAATTTATTGCTTGCATTAGAATGTCAAAATTTATTTGTATTTTGACTTTTACAAATATCTGAATATTTATTATCCATTTTAACATAAAAAATCTCAAATTCTACTAAATAAATTATTCTGTTTGAAATTGTTGACAAGTTATCCCTATTCATGGATTTTCGAATTGTGCCACGAAATGCCACAAAATTCATCAACAGATGCGCGGCAGGAAGAGAGGGTGGTTGCGGGTTAGCGAGAGAAAAAGAGTGATGGAAATGATCGAAAGAGAAAGAGAGAAAGAAGGAGAGAGAGAGAGAGAGAGACACGGATGGATTCTGGAGAGACTGCGAGCGCGCATTACGTACTGAGGAGAGAGTCGTTTCTCGAGCTCGTGTACCGCGCCATGCTGTCGGGTCGATCGTCCTCCTCCGTGAAGTCGACCGCTCGCTTTCCCTTTCACACGCGGCGCTAATCGCCCATCGTTCTCTGATCTATCGAGCCGGCGAGAGAGAAAAAGCGAGAGCGATAAAACACAGAAAGAGAGAAGGAGATAATAGATAAAGGCTCTAGAAGACTTTAAGATTTATATATTAAGAATCATCATTTTTTAAGTATACAGACACGCGGTGTTGCTTAGAAATTTTCTGAAAGAGTAAGAGTCTGCAAAGCCAGTATACAAAGTACTCTTTAGTTAAAAGAAGAATCATTATATTTCCCTTAATCTTGCGATCGGTCAACGCTAGCTGTCAATTATTGTTCAATGTTGCGCATTTCTTTATTATGAATAACGCACAAATATTTTTAGATCAATTGGACGCGTTTAGTGAATGTGAGACATTATAAGTATCTTATACACAATATTCACTAAATATGCATCTAATTTATTCTAAAATATTTTTGCATTATTCTCTATATGTATATACGTGGGAAGTTACACGTCGATAGCAGTTCGCGATCAAAAATGCGACTTGGCGGATGCGTCAACTTTCTTCGAGATACTATGAATTATATTAGGCAAGGGGACTGCCGCCTATACGAGAGATAATACAAGAAACATAACGCTCGAGCACAGTTAAATCATGTCACACCATCGACCGTGCGTTTCCTTTCGTTTCGGACACGGAGAACTTTGCGGCACCTGGCGTCACACCTTACTCGTGGGAAGGTGGAAACAGGATTTTCAACTGTTCATTTATTTAGCACGACCGAAAACAGTTATTAGATATGACGATAACGATCAGAAAACACATGTAAGATTAATTAAATCGTTGACCTTAGGGAGAACTTTATTTTAAAAATCTCTGAAATAGATTTTTACTATATGATAGCCTTTTATTTAGATTCCTATTTGTGTTTGTTAAGGTTCTATTCCTATCACTATTCGATCAGTATATAAAAATACTGATAATAAAATGCTTTTATGCAATTATATAATAAAATATCTCTTGTATTTTTCGAATGAGAATTTATGGATTATTGTTTTCCTTTTTGGAATAACTGATTTGGTTGGGTTTATTATTATTAATCCTTAATTATAGCGAGTTGATTTATTTTATCATTTTATATTTTTAATGCACGCGGAGAAAAATGAGCTACCATAGTTCAATTTTAACTGTCCCTATATTACAACTCTTTTAGTTATCATCATTCTTTGCTATGATAACTAATATTTTTAGCTATAGTTTAACGAAGAATGCTATAAAATATTAGCTAAAAAATATTAACTAAAATTTAGCACATAATAACATAATAACTAAATTTCACGTTTAATAAAGGAATAACTGAAATTTAGATATAATAGCTAAATTTTTCCATGCAGAAAATGTAAATATATTCATCAATAGAGATACAATATCCTAACTCGAAACGAGCTGAATGCTCTTTTAAATGACATTCAACAACAATCGGAATGAAAAATAAACCAAGTAAACGATATTATATAGACCTGGGTTAATCCTGTTAAAGGTTAATCCTTTAAAGCCGACCATATAATGTAGTAATTTAGAAAAACCAATCTAAGAATAAAAATACGTGTATTTTTAAGTCCATAAGTTCTATGCTATAAAAGTCAAATAAAAGTCATATATTAAGAGCTTTTTTAATACATATTAATGTGAAGTATTTACTGGATCATTTGTTATTTTTTATGAATCGTGAAAATCAACTTTATTGAAATTCAAATTTGAGATTGTTTTTATCAAATCCTACTCTTCGCGAACAATTAACAATACGATCCGTTTAACTCGTTGGTTTGTCATTTTCAAGTATTTGTCAATGGATTCATGAGCATGATATGTTGTTATTTAACACTCGTTAATAAAATCTATTACGATTCGACATTTTGATGAATAAATTCGCGTCGTGGGGTATGAATGAAAAGTCGGCGGGTCGCGACTATATGGTTGACCGTAGATTAAAAACCCTGGTCGTTTTATGGCGGATAGTTTTCCGGCGCGAATAATCGCCGATCAAAGTCGCATGAAAGCGACAGTTATCCGATTTCCATTCCGCGGAATGACTTTGCATACCACCCGCACGGTTTCATGTGCACGGCAATTCAATCGACACCCACGATGTGACACGAACGCCCACTCGATTTGTTAATCGACGTTTTGTTAATCTTACACATATACGCGACAACGGGATCGTCGTTAATGCTCGTTTCGTGATCTTATTCGGTCGATTAAACTCCTAGCACTCGATATCTCTGTGATTTTTCAGTCAGCTGTGAAAGTCTTTAACTACACCACGAGATGCTTCTTTAAGATCACCGATAAAAATAGAAAATTGCAATTACGACGTTGTACGGATTTATTATTTTTATAATAAATGATGGGAAATTATTTTTATTAATTGACAGCGAAGAATTTTTACTCGATTATTTATGTAAACTTTTCTCTATCATAGATCAATATATATACATAACATTTGTAAATTGTATAATTTTATGTTATTTTTTTATAATCATTTCTCTCTCTCTCTCTCTCTCTCTCTCTCTCTTTTTTTCTCTTCCGCCCCACACATACACATGTATAACTTTTTAATACATTTAACATTATTGTTCATCATTTTTGTAGAAACGTAAATTTGAATTATGTACGTACGAGAGAGAGAGAATCAAACTTAAAAATTATAATCAATTAAATTCAATTTATTTAATTAAATCCGTGATTGTAAATTGTTACAATAGTTTTGAAAGTGGTTCTCTCTCTCTCTCTCTCTCTCTCTCTCTCTCAACTGAACTATATTGTTCGGAACAATAGATATTTTGGCTTCAACACAAGGTGCTTTTCAAATATCAAAGGTACAAGCATATACATGCATATTGTTGAGATTGTATAAAATTACTATATATTAGAAATAATAGGAAATATGTGAATATATATATATATAGAATATATATTATAGAATATATTAAATTACGTGCGTATATCTCTCTTATTTTTGGCAAATAATTAACAATACGACCCGTTTAATTAATTGATTTGATATATTATTGCAAGGATATATTATACTATGAATTTGAAAAGTTTCTTTATCAAAATAAATCAATTATGATTTTTTCGCTGTCAATTTTAAGACATCTTGTTTGTAATATTTTTTATTAACTATTTAAAAATTCTTCTGACAAATAATCGTGATTTTTAAATAAACGAAATGTTTATATTTAATGTATCGTTAGATCGAACGATTTCTATTATGTTTCTTATTAAAAGACCATACTCGATGTTTAGAATAGATGCTACCACAACTGATTAATATAGATATTATAAGCTTGATACTCTTTACTATTCACGCATACACATCGTTCACTAGTTCCGATTAGGTACGCTTTTAAATACTAGTATAAAATAGAGATACTATAATAATCGATGATAATATGTAGCTGCTTTTTATTAACGCGACGATGAAAAAAAAGAAAAGTTACCCTCTTAGATCGATTCACTGACACGCGCCGCGATTCCATTATAGAAAAGCAGCCCACGTATTCAGCACCACGCTTTAATCTCATTCACGCTGAAAGGGAAATTACGCTCTCATATGCTGCATCTCGGAATTATGTACTTATTATACATATTTTGTGTGAGAGGAACGCTTATAATCTTATTTACAAAAGTGTATATATACGCAACGCATCTAGTTTCAACATATAGGCGTAATTAGGGATTTCTTATTAGCACAAATTAGATACGATAATATCTGAGGAGCCTTTAATAAATATTCGATGTAGGGGATAAAATATCTTTCTTTTAATAAGAAATTAAAGTTAGACTGGATACTATTATTTTTTTACAGTAAAAATATACATAGTATATATTAATTATAATACTAATTTACTTTGTTCGCATATTTTTGCTTCATTTGTTATATGTATATATATTTAAAATATTTTTATTAGATAATAGTGACGGTTCAACAACTGGCCTATCGGTTATATGATACTATATAACATGGAAAAAGATTTTTAAGAACGAAATTAAAATTTTTGCAAGTTATTATTTTTATTTTATATTTTTTCTATCTTCCATAATTATGGCGATCTTGGTCGTTCATTATTTAAAACTATGTGAATATTGTTATTGATAGATCACGAGTATTATGTGGCAGTTGAATGTTACACAATGCAATTATTAGCGGTTGAGTACTCTGATAAATACGTGCCGTGTCGAGTAATTAAAAGTCTACCATTTTTAAAGTTATTACAAGAACACGTGTAACGGCTACCTTATCGTAATTAGCGCGGCAATAAAAGATTTCAGATTGCAATTAAAGTTATTACAGTGTGCAATAGAACTGTAATTACATATATCCGTATGTGTGTCATTAGGATAATCTGTGACAGGATGAACTAGTAATAATCTTCTGCATTTTCAAGCTTTTTTTCAAATTAACTGCTCGCATTCTGTCTAATTAAATCAACGTTTTCCATATACACATTCATGTATATGCAATTAAAAGTTTATTGAAATCAACTTATGAAATATAGAGTATATTGATATTTTATACTAGAATGTCGTAACTTATACTTAATTAATACAAATATATTTCTGCTAATTGAAATCATTTTTAACGTATATTGGATTTCGACTCTTTTCTTCTCTCTTTATATCTACTTAAAATTAATATTAATATTACATATACTATATTATATAATAATACAGAAATATATGTACATATAATTATAGAGTAATATTATAATATTAAAATTACATATTACATATTATTATATGTATATGCATATTTCTTAATATGACTTGCATAAATATGTGTTTTTGCTCGTGCGACAGTCGCCTTTCGTCGCGCAACCCGCGACTTGTGACTTGCATGCGATTGCATAATATCGGCCTCTCACCCTCGCCCGGTTCTTCCTGATTGTGCGAGAAACGGCAACCGGTTCCTTTTCTCTTTCTCTTCGTCCTTCTCCATTACCGAGTCCTGGTACGCACAATCGTTACTTCCTTCTTTCTCGCGAAAATATGGAGAACAAGTGGCTACTTTTAACTTGTAATTTTTAAACATTACAATTTTAATTTTCTCAAAATTTAGAGAGCTTATATACATATTATTATATAAATATGTCATGCATTTTTTGTACGAGCGTTGTGTTTATATTATCCTTAATAATTATTATATAACTTCTTTATAAGAAATCGAAAATGAAGAAAAAACAATAGAAAAAATATATATAAATACTTATATATTTACGAAACAAAATTCTTCAATAAAAATATCTTTACGTGAAATGAAGCATGATTCATGGTATTTTTTTAAGCATAAACTTAAATGGTGAAATTGGCGAAAAAAATAACACTTTACGAATGACAATAAGGCGAACGTTTTTACGGCGAATAATTGAAGAATTAAAGTATAGGAAGATTAAGTTGTAACTTTACATATAGCTAAGATCGAAAGAAAACAATCTCAAATCATTATTATTTATAATTGTTTCAATTTCTAGTTCAAGCGAATAAAACATTTAATATACAATTAACGAATGGCATTTGCTTTGATATGATTATAAATTATTAGTGATAAGAGATAATTAATCATACGATCTAATAATTAATTCTCAGATAATGCAACAACGGATTGTCTCGTACTGTTGGCTAAGAGGTTCTATCTCGACTTCCGTAATACGAATGATAATAATTAAGACGAGCGCAGTGCTAATGTTGATACGCACTGACGTTTATGCGCATTCGTCTTGTTATTGTTCGCACAATGAGACTCGAGACAGATGCTAGTAGTACAAGACGACCTGTTATTATCATTGTATTACCTCTCCAAACGCAATTATTCTTTACAAGTTGCGATAAAATATAAGACATTAATGAGCGATAGAACAATATATTTCTTTTCATATACTCATAGACAATATTTAATCAATAATTGCGATAGTGATCGACATGTCATTTTTAATTAGTATACGTATATCTCCAAGTTGAGTTTAAACGGACTTTCTAATAAATGCCAATTATTTATTATTTATGATAATTAATTATTTACGACGCTAAATATTTTATAAAAGTATGATGACAATTTTGTCACCTGAGAAATCGAGGTGACTATTTGTCGATAATATTCTGAAATTATAATGATATTAATATAATATTATATATTTAGAATAATTTCTTTTACACAATATTGATGTGATATTTTGAGAGATCTCTTGAAAAAATCACTCTACAAGATACTAATCATTTTCGCTAAGGTAAAGTTGACTTTAAATTCAGGCCTTAGACATCTTCCATAAATAATTGTTACAGTAGTTGGAAGAGATGAGTTCTTGAGATGAAACACTTTAGAATAAAAATGTTTTTTTTTTTTATTTCTATTTTGGATTAGCTGCTTAGTGTCTTGTTTTATTCATTATTTATCGTATTATTTATTCTATCGTATCATATTCGTACTACTTTCTAATAAAATACCGTTGGACTTTCGAAATCATTTTAAACAGATCGCAATAATAGTCGATAGATAATAATATTTTTTGATGACAACGCATATATACGAGTATTAGATAGACATGGCACGTGATTCGTTAACATCACGTGTCAAAAACTGGTAGCGATATCGAATTTTCATTCAATTCTTTTGACTATAAGATGGAAAGTAACTACGATTCTATTCTTGTCGTTTCTTCAGTTTATTAAATAGTAAAATTGGGGATAAAACATAGCTGGAATATGTGACAATGACATAATAAATATGAAACCTCAACTCTTCGCTAAATCTCTGTATCAAACATTGACAGATATAGCTTTATCGTTTGTATATATTGTATATACTGAATATTAAATTATACAAGTGTTTTAAAGTATAAAGATTATTTATTGATTAGCATTAAATTAATGCATCACAGCGTCTCTTCTTTTATTTACTCGATTCTGTGATTCAGTTGTTTCACTACGTGTTCTCAATTCGAATTATATTTAGATCTTCGAAAAATCGAACGATAAAACCTCGACGAAATATATTTGTCACTCATTAAGGAAATAATTATTATGTAAAAATCATTACAAAACTATAATTTATAATTTAGATTTCTGCCACTTTGAATCTTACTTGATAAATGAATATATTATATTACGCAAAATATGTGTTTCGAGATCTATGGTCACTATATATGTAATGTGTAATTAAATATATGACGACAACAGGAATTTGTCGCGAATTTATTCATTTAATCAAGTAAGAATCGAAGTAAAATGATATAAGTTATCGTTTTGTTGCGATTTTTACGGTCTATAATTATTTCTTGAAAATATTCAGAGTGAAATATATTTAGAATATACTATATATTTGACAAATATATATTTTGTTCATATATGGTATTTCATCGTTTACGATTTTTCGATGATCTAAATTATTTTAAATATAATTCGAATTGAGAACGTGCAAATAAAATAATTGAATCGCATAATTTAGTAAATAAAATAAGAATAAGTTTCGTGATACATTAATCGGCTAATAGATAATTAGTTTCTATATTTTAAAATATTTGTACATATAATTTAACATTCCAATGATTTTGAAACAGAGTAGAAAAATCCGAAGCTCGCAAATGATAGAAGACTTTCCTATTCGATTTAACCTGCTTATTTACACATGTAATAATATTTAATTGCACACATGTACACTCATATATGTATATAATGCTAATTTCTAATAATAGCTCCAAATAATAGCTTTTTGTTATATATGTTTTCGCGTTTATCGTTGCAAAAGTGAAAAATAGTTTCGTTTTTGATTTATATCACGTTACATTCGAAACAAAATCTGCGTCGCGCGTTTTGACATCACTTCTGACGAATCCACTCGTGTGTCACGCCGATGGGAAATCGGAGGTCAGTTCGATTGGATGATTGTTGAGAAAAATTCCAGCGCATAGTTTTTCACGAGAATCTTTTTTTTGTCCCTCCATTGTCCGTCGCGTTCAAGAATGGATGCCTCTTAAACACGCCAGCTGATTTATATTTATTAATCGCACTCTACGCTCTATACGAGGCAATGCGCGAGTCACGTTCTATAAATGCCGTAAAAAATAATTCTCCATTGCGAAAGAATGAGAGAGAAAGAGAGAAGGAGCGCGAATACGAGGGTAGTACGCGGGCAGAGGAGGTTCACTGGCATCGTCGTGCTCGTCCTTTTATATATACTGATAGAGCGCATTTTACTAGCTCACGAAGGAAAGGTCATCACACAGTGTAATAAAAGATTATGCGCCGCGTTGGTTCTGGTGCGTACACGGTACAACGATCTTCAGAACGTGGCACAAAGAGTGCCCGGAAGTTTATTAAAAAATCATTAAACAGTTCACATCGAGTAATGAGAACAAATTATCCGCTGGAGAAGATGCAGTTCGTCGAAGATGCGCGAATTGGATAACAATTTCGAGAGAGCTACAAGTTTTATCCGACGTTTCTCAATTTCAATCTCAATTGCATAAATAAGTATATCATACAAAAAGTTACGCTTTTGATGTATCATATTTTTTTAGACTTTTGAATACTTTTTTTAAAAGTTATTGCGACATTTTGTCACATTTTCACTTTAACCTTACATGCAGCTCGGTGATTCATTTTTGAATGACATTACTTGTATAAATAGAAATATGCAGAGTATATTTCTCAAGTATTCTTTTAACATATAGAGGTCAATGTATAAAAAAATAACGTTCTTGTTTTAATGCCGAGATATCTATAGATGCGGAGTTCTTTAACATTGAAGATAAGAGATTTTATATATTAATTTTCAAGAATATAAATAGTGAGATACAAAAACTTGGGTTTCTATCAGTTTTTTTATTAGTTTTAATCTCTATTTCATAAAATAATAATAATTATTGATTATATATATTATTTTATAACTAATTATTATTATTTATTATTAGTCTATATATGTCTATATATGTATGTATAAAATAGCAGAATCGACGAATATTCAGGATTTTCTTATAGCGAGTATATTAAGAGACGCATAATAATTATATATGTATAATATTTTATTTTTATTTAAGTGCAAAATATACTTTTCGGGGAAAAAATTTCGCGTAATATTTTAATTCGATCACAAAGCGTATTGTAATAAAGTTATAAATTTATGAAATTATATTCGAATAACAGACATGTAGCTGAACTTTTTTTTTAAACGAAACCGAAATAAAATTGCTTTCTATTGCACTGTAAAATATTTACTCTGCACGTTCATTAATACAGCGTTATATCGTAATTTACAAATAGAAATACATTTTATGATAATACAATTCAATTTTTTTTTTTCATTCGCTTCGGTCATTACCGCGTGATTGATACATTAATGTTACTTTTTGACCCTTGTAAATATTAAATAATTCAGTAAAACGGAATCTATTATAGATTCATTCTTGGCTCTAGCTATTTTTATTTTACCTATCAGATACGGGCAAATACCTTTAACCTTCCGATACTCGAAATATCTTAACACGTGTGCTCTCCAGTTCTTTATTTCGTAAGTGAGGTCAGTTCAGTGATAAAACAATAATAAATGACGTATTAACATAAAAAGACACATTTACTATCAAACGTTCTTATCTCGACGGTAGTCTTAAAAAATTGAGATTACCCGGGGCGCAACACGAGGACTCGATAATTCATTTCGAAACTATTATCTCTCTCTCTCTCTCTTTCTTTCTCTGCCGCAATTGTTAATTAATCAAGCTTGCTAATTAATCAAGGTGGCGCCAGAATATTGCACGTTCTGCACGCTTCGTCATTAATGTCAGAAAGACCTACTGACGTAATGAATGTCGCGATTGTAACGAGCGACGCACGATTTATTGTATAAAACGAAATAACGTTAGTAAAGAGCGGATAATTTCAATTATAAATTCTATCGGATGAATGATCACGATTTGCCGACACGATATTACCGCAGCTCAAATTATTTAGACACGTCCATATTATCGCGTACATTTGTTTGCCGATAGGAAGTCGATCGGGGGAAAAAGATATTACTATTATCTACGCGCTTTTAATCAAGACGATACGCGTTCATCGTCGAACGTTGTCTTGTCGAAATCAACACGATTTCGCCGCCGGCAAATGACTTTATTCGCCTTTATCTTATTACAGACATTTATGTACATCTCACGACACGATCAATTGCGATAATCGCGCTCGTTGGATTATCGTGAATGTCAGTCGATTCTCTTGTTATAGTGCGTTGTACCTTGCTTTTTTTCGCATTGTCGATTACGCTTTCACAATCATTTGTGGGATATATAGCGCTATAGGTATAATAAATCTATCCATGTAGCTGTCTCTATCTATGTATAGAGTGTATTTGAATAAGTGCGAAGAATTTTAGGGGAAATTCTTTGTCGAAAATTAAGAAGGGTTTCTTATATAAACGTATACTTTTATATTCCTCCTTCAACAATCCCTATTTAATTTTTTCTTATTTTTAGAATATACGTTTATATAAAAAACTTGTCTCGACAAAAGAATCACCCCCTAAAATTTTTCACATTTATCTAAAAATACCCTGCATATAGATATATAATATTGTGTAATATATACACAGATTTCCATTCGATACATTGAATCTGAATTATTATCAGAGCATAATTAAAAACGAAGAGATATAATTGAATTTTTACGTAACCGAGGGATTGCATAAATATTCATGAGGGTGACGCTGTCCTTGGACAAGCAAGAATGCTCGCTTGGAGTACTCGGGTTTCGAGGCGAACGAATAAGAAAGCGTGTGACCGATTCTCCACCCTATCGCGATCGGATCGAAGTCGACCTTACACCTCAAGTCGCCGTTCTTCCGGATCAGCGGGCGTTTCATCGCAGGTGATGGCACGCCAGGCGAGCTTTCAGTGGTTTCGTCACGTGTCGAAGTGCCCAGTCTTATGGCCGATTAAACCGGGGCGACATCAACCCGTGCTGACGCCTCCGCTTTGCCACGCGTGCACCGCGTGCAAAAGGGATGCAAAGGGGTTGGATGGTCGCGCGGGGTGTATCGGGTGATGCATGAATGGAGGCCGCGTGGCGGTGGTGGAAATCGACTATGGAAAAGCGGCGTCCCTCTTTCTCTCACTCTTTCTTCCCTTTCTCGGTAACAACCCCTCCTCGTCGCGGCTGACCCACGCGCGCAGAAGCGATAAGAGTGGCGTAGGCATATCGTCATAGCCGGCCGCGGTGGGGGCAAACGACAACGTCATTGTTTCAGTCTGACGCCGTGGATCAATTGATGACGTATTAAACCGCTTGTTCCGAATGATCGAGTCTGCGCGAGTGGATTTCTCGAAAGGCAATCTGGAACAATGAGAGACGAGAAAGCGAGAGAATCCGGACACTGCGACACCGAGATTATTCCCAGTGCGATGCTTTATAAACTTTTAATTGTATTTTCTCGGTATATTCATGTGGAATTTATGAAAATGGAACTACCTATTAAAATCATGCGATTTTAACTTGGAGCATCATTTCTCTTATACGCGGTGAGGAGTTGTATTTGATATTTTTTATTGGGATTTTCATTTGACGTTTTTTGCCAAACTAATAAAAAATACATTCATTCGTCCTGTACCTTTATTTAATTTTTATTATATATGCAAGCTTTAAAAGTGTCTATTTCAGCAAGAATTAAAAAGAGGAAATTAAAGTCTACAAGTTTTTACAAGCCGAAGTACAAAGACACATATATAATCCTCTTGATCTGTTATCTTATAAAAATCAACATCATGCAATTCATAAGGGGAATTTACATTACCATGGGAATTTTCCTAGTTTTACGATAATTATTAATGGGAGGGACGGACAAAATAAAATAATGAGTCATCATCGCATTCTTACACGAAAACTGTCAGCTATCGCGTTTGATTACATTACGAGGTCAGATGGATTGCGCATTCTTAGGTCGTAGATTAATAACGACAGCAGGTCTGCGCGCCACCGATGCATTCCGTTATATCGCTGCATGCACGAGTAATGAGTGTCGGCTATCGCAGTCTTTTCTCATCGATATTACAAAACCGGCTATAAGCGATGTAAGTCCGCTCCGTCATATCGATCTTATTAATATTATTTATGACAAAGGATGAAACAGATGATAATGCTTCGTTAACACTTGCCACGCATTGCACAATCATCGTCATTCAATCGAGTAATTTCTCATGCATGGTCATTTTATGGGTTACCATAGTGGATATTAATTTCACGTTTAATTATAGATTTAATATTCAGTTTGTCAATTTTCTTATTAAACTGACGAGTTGAAATCCGAGGGATTTTTATATCCGAGAGTTTTTGATATTTCTTATATCGCACAATTAAATAAATAAATTAAAATAATTTGTTTCAAAAGATATATATAGAGAATATATTTTTTATTTTATTCAAAAATAAGAAATCAAATATTGTCCTATTATATAATCACACAGCGCGTCAATAAAAAAAAAATTCACATAAATATCTGAAAGAGAGCGAGCGAAAAAAAGGAGCAAAAATCGCTTTGATAGAAAGGATTTCAACGTATAATATCGTAATATATCAAAGAGAATTTACGTAACGTAATGTACGTTGTAATATCATACAATAATCATAGCGCACACTCATACACATATTTCATTCAGATATAATAAAGTATATATAAAATCTATCGGAGCATAGCATATAAAAGAAATAACACCGTAATCGTGTAACATAATTATGTCACGTTCATAAAAACCCGCGAACATCAAAAGAAAACGTGGAAGCGGAAGAATCCTCCAACGAATTTGAAATCCGGGTCCTCTCTCTGTCTTTCCATTCTTTTTTCCTCGCTCTTGATTTCGAGGGATGCGGCGGGTTCGCGTGCCGCCTCGAGGTTTGCGTGGGGTTGAAAAGGAGAGGGTGCGGGCGAGTGGCGCGCTGACGTCACTGTAACGGCATCATCAACCGCGTGGGCCAATAGGTGCGCTCACACTCAGGCCTGGTCCATCGATCCGCTCGGCGAGATTGCCGCGGCCGTGTGTGCGCATCCCGGGTTATGACGTCCGCGATGACGTCATCGTTGGCGCCGCTCGCCTCCCGTCGCCGTGCGGTGCCTTCCGTTCTTCTCTCTCTCCCGTGCGCCGAGTTTGCCGCTACACACGGTACGGTTTTAATATAGCGGAGGAACGCGCGCGATCCGGACTCAGTTACGCGGCAGCCGGCCACCCGTGCGAGTGTACCGCTCTCTCCAGGGTAACCGAAGGTTTCACTTCTCCTAACACACAGGCTCTTTCACCTGTCTTCGATTCATTTTTTCTTTCTCTACTCGACGCTCCGCTCGGCTCCGATCGACGCTGAGCACCGTCGATTTATTTCACGCGATTAAGATCGATTAGTACGAGAGGGTTGGTTCTCGTACCTTCGGACACCTGTGCGATCTCGTGTCGCGTGGTTCGATCGTCGCGGTCGGTGATCCCCCGGAGTGACAGATCCGTCGATCGGCCGATCAGTGCTGAATGGTAGCCGCGATTGTCGGCGGCCTTCTTCGACCGGGATCCAACAGCGCCATTCGAGGATCAGTTTTGACAGGAAGAGCAACGATGTCGCGATAAGCGACGAAGAAGGTCTCCAGGATTCTGCATGCGAGTGCCCAGAGCGGAAGTATTCGGGCTCCTCGGTGGGGTGCTGACCTCCGACAACATCATCCGGAAGGACCTGTCTTGCCCTACGACGACGCACGCAGGTCGGTGATCACATCACGTGCGCTGCTCTCACATTCGTTCATTTCCTTGTTTGCGCGGGAGGAGACTCTGGCGCCTCTGCTCCTGTGTATTTTTGTGTCTGTGTACATGTGCGAGGATCGCGAAGCGGGAGCACGTTTTCTCCCCCGATTCACGGCGGGAGGTCCTCCTCGTTCGACCTCATTTATATATCTGCTCCAATTCCCTAGTTCTCTCTTCGTTTTTCCTTCCTCATCCCTTATTGGGTTTTCGAATATATTTCTCTTTTAATTACCGAGGATCGAATAGAGAAATTCGTCGCTTCGAAATTTTCAGTCTGACCATTTGTCATAGTTTCTACTTAGTACACTCTCTCTCTATCTCTCCTTCCCTCCTGCTGTCCACCCGCCAGACGGCGCGGCGCGCATGCTTCATTAAAGGGATGTACCGATGTGCTGAATGCCAGCTTTTCGCATTACACTTTCCCGATGCGATTTCTGACAACCGATCGGCGCGAAAAATCCCATCGATCGAATAGACTTCTCCGATCATCCATATACATACATCAAATCGAGAATCGTCGGATCTCTCTCCTAAAGAAATCTAGATCCTCGATGTCCACGTGTATCGGAACTCGCTCGAACCTCTAACGTCACTCGATCTATATAGATCGTTTTATACCGCGTATCTCCGATCGCGATCCACCGGCCGGGATGCCACGGCAACCGCGATCGGCGGTCACCCGACGAGCAGCCCGTCGCGATTGAACGAAGCGCGATGCTCACCACGGTCGAGGACAGCACCGGCAACGCGGAAGCGACCGTCGGCGTCGCGGCGCACCATCACCATCACCATCATCATCATCATCATCATCATCATCCGCAGCATTCGCAGCACCGCGGCGCCGCCACCGCCGTCGCCGTCGCCCGGCACCAACATCTGGGCGTCGAGCAGCAGCAGCAGGAGCGATCGGCGGCGGCGCCGATCCATTTGACCGCCGCTACCACGCCGTACCACCAGGTCACCATTGCCGCGGACACCAACAACAATCACGATCATCATCGGAATCTCGAGCATCACGCCTCGGCGCAACGCCACGATCATTGGAACAAGTGTAAGTCTGACAAACCGGACGCACGCAAGAGTTATCCCGCGAGCGGATTTACCCCGGATTTAAACCGGTGGTTATGGTGACGGTGGTGATGGTGGTGATGGTGGTGGTGGTGGTGGTGATGATGACGGTGGTGGTGCTTGGCTGCGCTGAGGGTGCCAAATTGCGATCGTCCACGAGAGCTTTTTTAGCGCATTTTCTCGATCACGATACCGATTTTATAGTCTGACCTCAATTAGCGCACATATCATGAAACTACGAAGCATTAAGGTTGCGAATCCGATAAAAGCGGGAAGAGCACATTATGCATATTTCATGAAAGTCATCTTTACATGATGTATAGAACATTAAATCTGATTTTATCTTTATTTTATATTTATTCTCGTGAGAAAATTCGATTTATTTTTAAAATCGTAGGAATTTAAAAAGTAATCGGGTGAATTAAAGAATTTAATAATTTTTTCTAATACAACTGGTAAATATTTATTAATATAAATTGTTAAACTCAGAAAATGATGATACGTGTTATTAATATTTAATATAATAAAATTATTCTCATCGATTAATTTTTTCGATTTCGATTTACAGTATTACATGCGATTAAGTGTGATACAATTAAAGTATTTTACATATACATATATATATTTACATTTTACAAATAATATTAATTGTTCAAATATTTACGGAGCATTGTTCGGCATTTAGGTCACACAGTCTTATGCTCTATTTAATTTTCGATTCCAGCAATTTATCGAATGAATATAATTTTGATGAATACAATTCTACAATCTCCTGCGCGCGTTTTAATTTGATCGTAATGAAAGAATTCGTGCATCATTTACGTTAGACAGGTTTTATTAATACGAACCGCTTCGAGTTTATTTTAATAATTTTATATTACTCTGGACAATGACACGTCATAAGCTCGTTTACCTATTTCGCTCGAGATTTAAAACATCAACTTTTATCACGAATATTATTCGACATTTTTTTATTTGAAAACGACGACGAATATCTTGCGCAATATTTTATTATCGATAATTATGATTCGTTTTCTTTGTGCCAATTGCGGTGAATCGACGAACGACAGATAAATAATTGAACGCTATTATAGGACGATTTGGGTTATCACCACCTCGCAGTCGTCCAATATTTCCAAACGATCGTCACCATTTGTGCCCGATATCTACTTACGTCACAGCCGTGACGTAGACGACGAGAATATCGTTGTTATTATTTCGCCTAGACAATCGCGGTGATCCACTTTGCCGCGATTATTTTCCGTCTGCCAATTAAATCACAATTCACCTGGACGCATCGATCGGTGGCCACATGAAAATTATGACGTCAAGCTACGTCTCTATCCTATTTTTTCTTGCTTTTTTCTCTCTCTCTTTCTCTTGTGACTTATTCAGTGTCTGAAAATCTCAGCTTAAATTTTAAAATTAATGTTTTTTAGACATTTTTAAAATGTTGGGAAAATTAAAATGTTTTTATGTTAATAATGTTTATACTCTTATTATAAATAGAGTAATGATATTCAGTAATATCAAAACATTAAAGAATATTAAAAATCCATTTTGACGTTATTCAATATCATTATGAATAAGAGTCAAAAGTCATTAACATAAAAATAATTCGCTTTTTTCAATACATTAAAATCATTCGAAGAAATATTAATTTTAAAATTTTAAATTCAGAAATGATAATTAATTTTAATCATCTTAGCATTTATCTGAAATTTAAAACAAAAACTTGAGCACATCTTCGATGAAAACGTTATCGATGAAATTTTTAAATTTAAAATTTGATCCATTAAACTTATCGCGCCATCATTTCTACGTTTCACACATCTAAACCAAGCATGTTTACTTAAAAGTTACCTAGAGGACTCCCCACGTTATTTTCTCACTTCTATTATAGCTATATAATTATTATCTCTAATCGATAAATATATAAATAAATTGATATCGGCGCGAGTTATATAACCAACACTTTAATATATAAAAAAACGAGCTTTATTATAAATTGATGTAGCATTTAAAATAAAATTTATTTTATGGATATTTGCGAGAGATGAACGTACACTCGTGTGTGGGATGGTTTTATTCCTGTGATTGATAGATACTATACGGGGCATCATGCCCTCTCTCTCTCTCTCTCTCTGTTCCCACAGAACTTTTTACAGGTGTAATCGGCACGTTGTGATAAATATAGCGATCTGGCAGTCGGCCGAGTGCAAGTCGTTTCTTTTCCGCGTACATACTTGGCCTGCACGAGACCACAGGGAAAGAAGAGTGTGTATATACGAATACTTTACAAATATAACCACTTGCACCGAGAGCGGACCGCGCTCGGATTGCGACAGAGTCGCCGATTGTAACTTACTATACTCGCATGAAAGAGTAACGGCCGTGACAATGATAAATCAGCGCTTATTAGGTACTTTGTGTTGTATTAAATATACCGTCGCGCCGTTATAATCCGGGTGCAGCGCGATCGATACATCGCACGTGCGAGAGAAATCGCCCAAGAAAAATAGCTAATGGGACAAAGGCAAATCGGAAATGGATCCTTGACGAAAATTCAGTGATGTTTCAGATTTGGAATTTCAATCGGGAAGAGTCGGGATTTTAAAAATATATCGTTGCAAAGAAAGATCTTGCTCGCTCGATTATAGAATGGAAAAGAATTTGGAAACTTATTGGAAATCAAGTTATCTAAAATTGCTTACAATATAACAGAGATATATAGTTGCGAAATTAATACACGGTACATATCTCTTCTTTCCTGTGCTTATGCGGGGTTGTACGAGATATTCGATATTGGAAACTCGAATATAAAAGGATGGATTGTAAAATTAATATTCTATTGTCGTAAACCGAATTTTTCTCGTAATAAATTTGCTTTGGAGTTTTCGCATTATTATTTAGTATACAAGTAAATCTGGAAGATATGAGAATATTCTCTAACAAGTAGTTAAATGTGTCAAGACTCAGACGTCGGAAAACATATCGCGACGTCTTAGCCTCATCGGTTATAATTAATAGCACGTTCAATACCGCACTGATCTTAATTAACTTTCTAAGAATCTAGCAAAGGTTGCGTATCCATTTTCTCATATTAAACAGACCAAGTATTTTTGCGAAAATACTCTAAAAGTAAATATGATCTATAACATTTTCCTTTATTATTTTTGGCCAAAATGATAATAGACCGTTCAGGAAATATATGATTTTACTTTTTTCCGCAAATAAATTTAACGATTATTTTAATTATGTAATTGCCATATTAGTTGGAATAAATAATGCCCTAATTATATCATATTGCTCACGATAAATGCATCTCAGAGGTAACGTTAAAATTAAATTATTTAACGTATAGTCTATTTACAGCTATGCGGTTTTTTGAAAAAAATATAACGGTATAGGATTTTGAATTATATTTCAAATGTATTAAAGATAGACTCAACGAAAATACCATTTTTATCATTGAAATTTATTCGCGAGAGAATGAGATACGGACTACCCTCGTTACCTTTTATTTTTATCAAATCTGTCCTGTGTGTGATGGAATTGTGGAATCGTTTGCAAGAAAAAAATGACATATTGAATACTTTGCAGCAACATTGTAATATCATTATAATATTCGTTTTTTATCTCTCTCGAGAAGAATTATGATTTTGTCACATAGGATGGTTTTATAAAAACAACCACGATATACGTTTCACGGTAAATGATCTCGCTTCAAAGTAAACGACGTATATATGTGTGCATGTGTGCGCATGTACGCGTATACGTATACAGTAAAAAAGATCTTTATTTTGTTTATCACTTAAAACGGATTGTTTCCGTGGAAAAATATTCTAGGTACATACGATTCTTCTTTTATTTCGCTCGTGCGATTACATCGTACGTATATAGAAACCGGAGTCATCTCGCCTCTCATCATTTTCGAATCAGGATTATCGCGCGCGAATAAAAATGTCTCGCACGTGACTCTCTCTCTCTCTCTCTCTCTCTTTCCTCTCGAGTATATGGTCAGATTTAAACTCGGGAAGAGAGAGAGATTTATCCGGTGTCGAGATCGAACGTTTACAGGATGGTGAGACAGAAGATGAGCAGAATGGGGGATGGGGGTAGTTTGTACGCGAACAAATCCCGCGTCCCTTGACTCGCCAAGGCCAGATGCTCCATAAACAGAGCCGTGGTGTGTGTCGTCTACGTACGTACATCGTACATTCCACGTGTTTGTGCATTATGCACGCGTGTGCCGTAACCAAGATAACGACGTCTCGCGAGCGCGCGCGCGCGTGCTTCCTCTTGCGGCCCATAACGCGATGCGCGCATCCGTTATAACGTAGAGAGCTCGTTCACGCAGTCACTGAGCAGCACACAAGGGGTAGTTTAAAGTGATATATCGGAAAATATATATTCTCTCCCCGTGTGTGTAAAAATTCTTACATTATATATTCTCTCTCTCTCTCTCTCTTCTATATCGCCGCCAATCGGCGCGCGCATCGTCCTATTTCTTTTCCACGCTCGTCATGTGTCTCTATTTTCGCGCCGAGCGAATTTACATTCCGCCGCGCGCGAATCGCGCCTCGAACGATATTCATATATGCATATATATACATACCGGATATTCATATATGCATATATATATACATATACATGTATACGCTGTTTCGTCAAAGTTGCCCATAAGCTGGACAAATTATATTTCAAGATATACCAAGCTGTTTACTATTATTGCTATACTACTTCATTTTTATCATGATATTCATTTTTTTAGTCCCTCCTTTTTTGCTATTATTAATCGATCTTTCTACTTTTATAATTTTCGATACTTTCAAAGCGTTGATAAATACCTAGTGAAATGAAAAAAAAAAAAAAAAATTACTAGTACACGAACAAACATTATTTGTCAATTTATGCCAATTTTGTGTTTTTTATAGCGAGTTATTTTATCTACAATTCATATGAAATTGGTTATAAAGATATTTTATCGTGCTGGTGGGTTATTGACTATTTTTAACATTTAAGGGAGTTCGATCATACATAACGCAATTAATCGGCAGCTCTGCCGACAAAAACCTGTATTGGCGTATAAAAGCAATGTTCGCATGAAGAACCAATCTTTTATTACTTAAACGCGAAATAGCTAGAATAATTTATTATTCACTCTATCTTGACATGTTTATCATTTCTCTTATCATTTAACATAATATATTATATTATTAAAAAACAGGAATATTATTTCAACAATGTAGATACAAAATCTCTCTTGTTGGTTTCATTTTTCAGTGATAAATACACATATACTTATAAAATATTAGATTATTTTACGCGAAGGTACCATAACTTTCCAAGGTACCAAAAATACCACTTGCGCGTATATATGCACGATCTGGCGCACTCAAAGTAAAGGGTTAAAAAAAGGCCCTTGATGGACCAATGGAGAGTCCGAACTGCGCTTCCTAGAGGCCAATTGCATTGTTTTGCTGGGCAAACTAAATATATACGCGCGAGGCGGGCGATCCGCGGCTGCTTGGCCGGGCTACAAAAGAGACCGAAGCGGCTGACGCATCACGTGCCGCTCTTTTCACGTTTCCGATATGCTATAGAGTGGAACCACGCGCGCGATATAAACGTCTCGTGTCCCGATCATCGCGTCGCGTAACAGAATCATTCGAACGTTGCGGCTGAATCATACACGCAGTGTGTTTGCTGTTATCTAAATCAAATTATATAGATGATCATCTAGAGATGAAACTTTGGCGTCATCTTATCTTTATATATAGATAATAAAAATATGTATTATCTATATATCTGTATCTTAGATGAAAAAAGCATTAAATTGTAGAACTTAAGCAGTAAGCGATAAAAATTTGGAAATGAAATTATGAATACGTATATATTTTTATATTCCTTTTATAATTTACATTTTTTTAGAACTGTGTTTACATAAGCAGTCTTAAAAATCATTATCTAGAAAATTATCTGGATGAATCGCTATATAATTTTATATTTTATCTAAATATATTTTAAACAAAATCATCTTCGTCTTATCTAAGATGAATTTACATACTTTTATCTCATCTTTATTTAGCTAATTTTAAAATTATCTAAGCACAACACTGTGCATACACGCATTGCGAAGTCAACGCTGATGATAAGGCGTTTTGCGATTCGTTCGTTTTGTTCGCCGATCGATTAGTCTATCGTCGATGACAACCGACGGATTGTAAATCATGCTCACGCCGGAATTCACACCGTGCTTTTGCGAGATAAAACGTACCTATCTTTGTGTAACTGAGAGAGGGATGACGGAGAGATAATACGGATAACAGAACAGACACGCGCGCATTTATATACATACGAGTATATACACGGCAAACTGCCAATTTTTGGTAGGAATCAGCACAGAAATGATGTCTTTTCAAAGCCTTTTATTTTATAGAACTTTAATATAATGTACACGATTGTTGTGTAAAATAAAATTATTATTATTAATAATAAAATATTTCAACATTTTTTAATTCGCGGTAAAAGAGCAATTAATTATTTTATTTGACGTATAGGAGGATGAAAAGTTCATAAATGGTTATATTTTTATATTTATGCATATACGTATTTTAAATATATGTATTTTTCACACACATATTTTATATATGAGGTATATCAGATTATTCTTTAGTTTAATTTTAGATTTGATTATAGAGGTATCTGTAAAATACATACTTTTAATTCCATATTATTAAAGTTATAATTCAATGGTATAATGTTAATGAATATTTGATTTTAATATCTAATATCAATAACGTATCAAATTGTTAGTTAATTTAATTTATTAATATATATAATCATATCATACACAAATACACACATTCTCTCCTTCTCTTCCTAGACAAATATTCTATCTTGTATATAAATTTATAAAGTACACCATTATAATTTTTTTCTATTTTGATCATCAAATATTAAATTACATAATTAAATATCTATTATTTATAAACGTTTCCGAATAAAATATTTATGAAGCTGCTTGATTAAACAAGGGGAGCGAGCGATAGAAATTATAATTAGAATACATGTATATGAAAAGAATTATTTAAAACATGACAGGAGATGTGATATTCAATTATGGCGTTCACGATCGATTCATCCCCTATCTTTAAAGCGGAAACACGCAACCAAAAAAACGAACTTTGAGGGGGTGGACAGAAAAGAAGCGTGCAAAAATCGCACAGACACAATAATCGAGCTGACGTGATTTATATTGCATAAATGCTACACCGCGAAACTTCGTCAAATATTTAACGCATTGTTATCGCGATATGATGAGGCTTCTATCGAATATGATGCGCACGTGTTGCACGAAGGGGCGCGATTTCGGTATCGTGACTTTTGTGAAGAAACCACCAGGAAGTTACAGAGCAATCGATTACCGGCCCTATCATCGTGTCATGTTAATGCCGCACGATATAATCGACATTGCAACCTGCATATAAAATACAAAAAATATAAAAATTTGAATATATCACTAACAGCACACATCCGGAAGACCGGGCATTGTCAAGGAATTTTATAAATCTGGAATTTTTAGGAAAAAAAGTCAGCAAATTTTACTATTTATCTGGATTGTTTCACATTATTCTACATTTGTCTCAATAATTTGAATTTTTTTATTAAATAAATATAAACTTTTCTACTAAAACTAAAAAAATTGATATAATATAAATAAAAAGGGTGAAATAGTTTATAGTGATATGTTTGTTTCGATTATCGTACATAATGCAGATTGTATAATTGATTTAAATTTTTCTTTTTTTTTTAACTTCCAAACCTTTTCATTGTTGACAAAAATATCTCAAGGATTTGATGATTTAACATTTTTAAATTATATATTTGGAAAAAATAATACTAAAAAGTCAGGGAAAAAATTAATTTCTGCATGGTCTTGGAAAATCTGAAAAAGTCAGGGAATTTTTTTCATTGAGTCTACTGGACACCCTGATATCCTCTGAATATCTTTCGGATATGTTGTGCTATTAGAGATATGATACAATGATCCTAATATAGTCTACATTTCAGAGCTTCATTCACATGGTTTTATTTATTATCGATTTTCTGACTTATTTAGATTTTAGTCGAGATTTTTTCTTTGATTTTTATGCAGATATATATACCATATATATAGACAGAACAAGTCACAGAGATGAAATTTCGCGACGTAAAACTGATTCGCTTGTGCAGAAAACTGTGCCGTTTTGCTCGAAATTCAAGTAGAACGCGATTCTGTAGCAAAGTCTATTTCAGGTGAAGCAGGCACGTGCGTCATACAGCTCGCGGTGTTACACATTTTTGCCGCGTGCTATATGCCCAAATTACCATAAGCTTCTTAGGTATGCGGCTGTTGGAGATGATGACGTATATGCATTATCGCGATTTGACATATGTTCTTTTTTTAAATGAGAATCCCTTGAAATCGTATTCCCTATTATCATATTTCGTGATGTCACTTGTATACAATATATGATTAATGATTAGTATTATACTTTTGTTATCATACTTTATACTTATGATGACATGATTTATGATAACATTGTGGCAGGATGCTAAATTTGAAATTTGTAGATTATTTTTGAATTAGATGTACAATTTATAGGAGCGTTTCGTATCGATTTAAAAAAAATTGAATAGTTTAAGAATAAATAATTTCTCGACTATATAGTCATCTTTTAAAATATACGAGGATGATAACGATTAATCGAGCGTACTAAAATAATGCAAGTATTTTATTTACACTCGATATAACATAGTATATTGAATTCTTTAATATCACTGTTTTTTCATTTATAAACTTCTTGTGTCAATTTGGAGTATATCTTAACAAGAATTTGATTGAGCTTCTCTTAATTTCTGAACGTCAAATATTATGTCTCTGAAAATTTAAGATTTTGTTGGAGATATATTTACTAAATCTTATATAATTGAAGAAAGAAAAAAAAACATTTAATTTAGTTAGCACCCTTAGGCTTATAATAAAGTTCTCCAATTTTTAGTTGTCTCATTATTTTCAGGTTTTCCCCCTTAAGAAATTATATCGAAGAAATTGTCCCGCTCTTTTTGGCAAATTAAAAATCTATTTTAAATTGAAGTCAAACAAATCGAGGTAGACAAACAAATGGAGGTGGACAATGGTTTAAAAAAAAAGAAAATTGAAAATATCTAAACGTGATAGGCAATTCCCAAGACTATTTTCGAAACTCGCGCAGAGAAAAAAGTAATAATGAAATTCTGTCAATGTGTTAACTTTTATTTAATCTCTCCGTGTCACGTAGACCGTATCATCGGTTTTGTCGATGGATGTCAAAATCCGCACAAAGCGAGCAATATCGATGCGAACGCGGCAAACAAGTTTCTCGAAATTGATCTCCAACGTTGTTTGAATCTCCATCGATCGTTCCGTATAAAAGAGGGAATGAGAGAGAGCCTCGTGTCGTCCGTTCCGTGAAAATACCCGCCACGCGCAAACTCGGGCGTCGTGTCGATGGCGTCGGCGGTGGTGGCATTAACGCTGACGTCACAATGCCGCCCCCGTCCGTCATCGACCGTGTGGCGAGATGACGACGTCACGCGCACCGCCAAGGACGACGCTATTTCGGGCGTCATGCACCGCCTTCGACGTCGTTACCGTTGCGCTGGAGGTAGCGGCGGGCGTCGCGGCCTCAGTGACGGTCGAACCTTCCTCCTCCACGTGGCCTCTGTCAGTTTGCTCTCGGCGTCACCTGCTTTCGCATACAGTTCCGTGTTTTCGGTGCACTCTGCGTCTCCCGCCGAGCCTGGCATATCGATACTTTTCGCTCTTTCGCAAGATGCTTCGATCGATCGTGAGGTGAAGTCTCGACGCAACGTCCCGATTAGCCAAACACTTCTTCCGGTAAGGGAGTTTTGTTCCTCTCTTTGTTTGCGATTATTCATTCTTTTAGTCGTCGCAGTCGATCTGTTTGTTCTCGGTTAGATAAATAGGATATTGTCAAAGGATCGCGGGGGTGTTTTATGTCACAGTGGGTTGTGTCTGTTTAATATTATGTCTAAATGAATGAGCGACTAATGAAGGAATAATTATTCGACTATTACTATTAATAAGTTGCTTAATTTTAATATTGCGGCTAATTATTACTATTAATAAATTACTTAATATTAATATTAGTGCTATTAATATTAATATTGTAGTTTATTAATTAGTGATATATTAGGAAGGGAAGATCTTTGTATTTTTAAAATATTGATTCTGTGCTAATATACAACCATTATTTTCACTTTTATAATCAGTTTCTCTATTAATTTAGAGAAATAACATATTTTATTGAAGTATACTATATAAAGTCCTCTCTCTAGAACTGCATCGTTTTTCTCACAGATTCTTTAATTTTAGAAATCAATCTTTCTCTCTCGCTTCTACAACTTTTAAATTAATCGAAATTAAATGTCTTATAAGAATAATAAATAAGACAAGTATAATAAAGAGAAAGGAAAAAAAAGAGAATGCACAATTTCTTAATTAATATTTATTATGTGTGAGACATATATAACACTATGCTTTGATAATATTTTAATGAGAAAATTGTTGATGAATGTTGGGCGAGTATTTTCTTGAATAGATTCCGCGGACAGGTAATTGTCACGATTTAATATACTGTTGTTTTCGACTTTCTCGACAGTATATACGATACATCGTATCGATCGCGCAAAAGTCGATTCGATGGGCGGTGGTACGTAAAGTTGATGAGGTAGAGGGATGTAGAAATTTCTGTAGAATATTCTTCGTGCAAAAGAGACGCGTTTTTTTCTCGCAGCCGCAGCATTCGGTGATATTTATGCGATCGATTAACGGGTACTAAAATGGATTAGGCAAGCGTTATGTAATTAATGAAATATATGCACACATCTGTATACAGATATACATATACGCAAATTTTTAATGAAAATTTTACATTGCGAAACGTAATGTTCCGTTTTATTAAACAATTATGATTTCTTTTATTGGAAATAATGCGCATACATATACTTAATAAGCGTGAAATACTTTAAATAGTTGTATGATAAAGTTATTTTGGAAAGTCAACATTTTCATAAATTTATATATTTTTATCACATATGCATGCATAAATTATTCAGTTTCTTCACTTGTCATATATTCTAATTATTACAGCATTATTTATTAATATAATATTTCAATTATTAGATTTTATAATTGTTTTCTTGAAATATTACATATTTGATATTTAAAGTGGATGTTGCACAAATTAACGAGCTTATTCCGCAATTAATTACTTAAATATAACAATTAATTAAGTAAATACAGTAATTAATTAAATAATATAATAATAGCTAATTTATTGGAAATGTAATAATTGAAATGGCCGCGGGGCACGCATACGCGTCACTTTGTCGCATCGGATACGTGAAAGTTTTTGCATTCCGACGTGGTGTTAGCGATTTCGCGACGACTTCCTCGTGCAACCGCGGCGCGCTTCCGGGAAACGGCGCGTTACGCCGTCGTCGCGACGCAAGGTGTTGAAGGAAGCAACGTCGTCTAGATTGCGTCGAGGCACGAGTCTGCTCGCGTAATAGTCGACGTCTAAATTTAAACGTAGAGCAAACATGGAGAGCGAGGCGCGCGTGACGCCGCAGCCGACGACGACGTGTGCCAAGACGCCGATGACGATGCCGCGTCTCGAGCAGCGCGATCGCGAATACCGGGACGGAGATTGACTTGGTGAATGACCGCACTCTAACGGATAAATCATTTTTTTTTTTTTTTTATAAAATAATTGAATTCTACAAAATTCAATTTAACATGATTTAGCTGCGACTCAACGGTCCGCGTGTCGATAAAATAAAATATTTGCGCAAAATAAAAATACAAACATTGAATTTGATCGGGAATATTATAATTAATATTAATATTTTCGATTTTATATTAATATGCTAAGAAGAAGAATAAAAGTAGTAATAGAAATAGCGGTTGGAAACCTAATTTGGTTGAAGAGATAAATTTGGCTCCTCTGGTTTCGGAGGGGGATTTAATCTCGTGAAAAGTGAAATTGTAAAATTTCTCAACGTACTGACTAATACGCACGCGTCTTGCATATTTCTGCATGACGGAAATATTTAGCCTCTCACGCTCGAGAACGTGCACCACTGTCATAACGTGTCGCATACATATAGTAGTGGGTGGTACGCTGCGTCAGACTTCGCGACGAACGCGGGTTAACTAGTATACGCAATGAAATTATACAATACAGTAGGGAAATGGAAGTGCTGGCGAGAAATTTACAGAAACGTGTCGGAAAAAACTGGGCCAACCATTGCCAAGTCGAGGAAAATAAAAAGAAACGCGAACTCTTATTGTGTGGGTGTCGGGGATGGGAACGCAGCTTGTGTAAATTTGATACAGCACAGAAAGCCTTTTGAACGTACATCTTTATGAAAATTTGCATTACGGAGATTTTACATGATTATATAACGTCAGAGAGTCAATTAGAGAAATGCATCAGAAATCATTTCAATTTAGTTTAATAGGACCATTATGTTAATATCGAATTGCAATGATTGCATTTATTCTTTAATATCTTTAATTATACGTTAAAATATCTTTCTGATTTAGATATCAAATATTTGCTAGTAATTCATATAATTATCGATACGCACACTGAGAAAAAATTATTAAATTAATCAATATTTACTTCAATATTGCCCAATAAATCATTTATTTGAAACAAATAAATATTTATCCGTTTTGAAAATCATCTTCTTATATCAAATAAATATTTTTCATATCAAATTAATATTATTACAATAGTTTTAAATAAATGATTCATTAGGCAGTATTGAAATAAATATTTGAATTCAATCAATTTTTTTTTTAGTGGCCTAAATTATAGAACATTTATCGTGCCGAATATTGCGAACGAATAATTGTCAAGTAAAACAAGTTCAAGTTAAACAATCAATCAGCTAATCGCATCGAATTCGCGCACACATGACAGACATGCGGCATGAGAATCGCTATACCAAAATATTGATCTTTCAACGTTTGCTATCCGCCGCTAATACTAACTGCAGAGAGAGATACGGAGAGAGAAAGGAGAGAGTTAGATTGCAAAGAGACAAAGAGAGAAAAGACAAGGCAAGTAATTGTTTCGCCAACGTCGAGTTAAATGTCTCGATACACAGATGTCAACAAATTCGCCTACGTGCTCGAATGTACCCTTCTGTGCAGCCGGTATTAATCTTAATAAAAAAAAAAGCATATTTTATTGCGTCATTCATATCTAGGCATTCACATACACGCACATATTTTATTATGCCGTAATATGAATACATGCATTCTGTTTTTTTTTTATTTGCATTTCATATCAATATACATGTATGCATATATGTATACGCTTCTAACGCGTTGAAGTGTAACGACATATAATAATAATCCTTAACAATAGGGGCTCTTTCTCGACGAAGAATGACGCGAGAATTTTCTCACGTTGACTCTCAAAGAGTATTTAATGTCCGCATCTCTGTATGTGCGTTTGAACAAACGCGCAACATGCAATTTCTCGACAAATTCAACAGCTGCGCAACCTCGACACTCTCTGTCGCGCTATAAACGTAATACCTTTCGCAATACGGAGCGTAATTTCACGTGATGTCACTGTGCAGTAATGCGCGATGGAAGCCGCGAGGGATGTAACACTGCGCGGATGCTGCATCTGTCGATCGCCGGCGCGGCGCATCGCGCACGTGCTTCCTCCGCGAGCTTTTTTGCGCGCCGGCCGGTGACGACATAGAAATACTGCATTCGGTGAATAAATTTTAAATAAAAGGGGAAAAAAACCGCGTCGGGGTCCAACTCTGTTCATTTGGAAGACAATTTAGCAGGGAAAAAATATTTAAGCTTTCGCGTGATTAATTTCGTATGGCATCGATAATAAAATTGTTGATATATATAATCAACATGTTGATAAATAAGAAAATAAATCAAAAATAAGGAGAATTTGAAAATAAGAAAATAGCATTTTTTAAATTTGAAAATAAGAAGAAAAGCCGGGTCGGAGTTCAACTCTGTTTATTCGGAAGACAATTTAGCAGGGGAAAAATATTTAAGCTCGGTGTGATTAATTTTGTATGGCAAATCGATAATAAAATTGATGATACATATTCAACATATGTTGGGAAATAGATGATACATATTCAACATATGTTGGGAAATAGATGATACATATTCAACATATGTAGAAAAAAAAAAAAATAATAAAAATCAGAAAAAATTGTTATTCACGAACGAGTGAGGTTCTGTGGCTCTCGGTGAACTCGCGGTGATCTTCGGCGATTTTATCATCGTGGTTCCGGAAGCACCAAAGTTCCAAAGTATGCACCCCAGTTTGCGTGCCACCGCGAAGGAAATGAAGAGCCCGTTTTAAACTTGACGTTAGAGTCGAAAGCTATTTTGAAGCTTGCGTGGAAACGAGAAGGAATACCGGGATATATACGCGAGAATGGTCGACGCGGTGGCACTGACGAAGCGTGCCGTATTGATTCAACGCGGTATAATCTGGTTGGCTTTAACGAACGCGCAAATCAAATATTTCCCTACGGCGCACAGGAGGCTGCGATTTAGACGATCATCGAGTCGCGATGTCTTTTCTCTCTCTCTCTTTCGATTGAGCGACGATTCGATAATTTCGCGATGACGTATCATCATCATCCGCACGACCTACTTCTCGCGCGAGCTTTCACTTTTATCTCCAAATATAATATTCATATATCTTTGCTCCTCCGCGATTCTCCAATTTTCTAATCCACATCCATATATATTTTCTTTTGTAATCGCGAGAGTATCTCGTCGATTTATACAATTTTATTCTGTCCGTTCTTTCGTGTTCATTAGAAATTTAAATTTTTGCAGTATATCTCGTTAATCATATATATCGTATCGGTGTCAATATCGTTCTATTACGTATATCTTATATTCTTTTTATTCTATTTAAATATATGTTAAAGAGATAAATCTAAAATAAAAACTGTATGTTAATTAAAAATAATTATTTTACTATTATTGATAAAGATAAATATATTCCGATTGCTGTCATCCATATTAAAATTATAGTAGACTTAGTTGAGAGAAGAGATATTTATATATTAGACATAGATTTTTAGCGATGATGTATTCGCAACTGTCGTCCTTCGGATCGGCAAACCCGTCTTGCCGATAAAAACACCGATGAATTATGACATTATTAGTAATGATCGTTCATTAATGACTCTGCGATTACGCGATGCACAGAGAAAGAATGCAGTTGCACTGATTATGGCTAAAATTGAGAATCTCGCGACCGAGAAATATTTTGGCAAAGTACATCTTTTAAGAGGCTCGTCGCGATAAAGGACAATTTTTACGAGATTTACAATATTTACCAATTTAATCTATCAATATATAAAAATCTGTTGTAACGCGTTGATGAAGCGACTAACGAGTCGAGTCGATTTTCGTGGCAATTTATCTACAATCCTCAGAGTCCTCTTCTTTCTCCTGTTTTTCGATAAATCGTCCTCGCCGATAATTAAGGCGAATGATAAATCAATGGCGTCGACGCGTCGTGGCGGAATTGATTAGAGTTGTGATACCTGCCGATTATTCTCTCTCCCTCTCTCTTTTTTTTTCTTTCTCTTTTCTCCCTTTCCTTCGCCTTCTGTCTCCGATCGACGGCGTGCTTGAAAGATAACTGTGTCCCGGCATTCCTCGGCGAGGTCGACGACGGCTTTTTTACATCGATATTAAACGGCATGTCACCTATGCTTCGCGGGCTCGTAGATCAGCTTAATGCGTTCCGCGAGCAACGACGAAAGAGGGATTTCAATTAAAAGCTGACGCGGACAAATGCGGAGCGATGCGTGACGCAAATATTGCGGCACACGCGTGCCGCATCCTATACCTCGATTCGTTCATTCGATTCGGACGAACGTCGAATCGAACACAGAGTGTGTACGCTCTTAATTCTTGCAAATCGAGGGATTTTCAAGCGAGCGATTTAGTTTAGGATTTTTATTCAAATGCGAATTATACGAATTGCGAACTCGTGTTATTCTCGAACCGAACTTCTGAATTATTACAGAAATGACACGTGGCTTATTATCGGTGAAATTCCGGATATCCATTTTATCAAGTTATACCAAATACAATTACAAATATTACATTTTATATATATGGAGCAGAACAAGATATCCTGTTTTTTTTTTTTTTTTTTTTTTTTTGGATACATTATCCGACTATTCAAAATTTAGAAAATCTAGAAAATTATTGTTTAAGATTCTAATACACGTTTCTATAATTAATCATGCAATTGCATCGACGGACAATGTTTGGATCGCTACGCGAAATCTGACAAATCACGCAACGCGTATATTAATAGTTGATAATCAGAGATTTTTCGCGCGCAGCAAGGACGGTGAAAAAACATATCGTACATACACATATACACGTACACAAACAGTGGCAGGATTGAAATAACTCGGTTCCGCGTAAAGTAACTTTAGTCACGACTGTTGTACCCTTGGCAGTGATACACAATACGATGCGAGTATTTCTTTTCAAGAGAAAGGAGATCAGAAAACGGAGAGCAGTTATAGAATTTCGAGATAGTTTCTTATTAGCAAAGTTATCCTTTATATAACAGTTTAATTGTTCAGCTCATTTAACAGTTTGTTGCTTTCGTATGCTCCAATGTACATACATATTAGGGTCAGATAATAATAAATATAAAAAGAAAATATTATCTCTCTTCTCTCATATCGAAAATATGTGTGGGCAATAAACATATACACATAATGTGAGAAAGTTGTGAAATCGATAGCAGAAATAAGGATGACCCGATTGTGTCGTCATGACAAAAAAAAATCGAGCTACGCGATATAAATTAAGCTCCTATAAAAAAAAATAGAAAGAAATAAGGCATGGCGTAATAGAGAAATTGCGTAAATTCGCCTCCGCACGCACCGATGCCTCTTTTAATGACTTCATTCCCGTCTGAACCTAAATAAGGCAAAAAAGAAAAAAACTTTGGCCGGCGTGGGCCGGGGGATGAAGCGACCGTGAATATTTCTTGCTATAAGAGCAGCAAAAACAGCTCAGTCAGGCAGCTCTTCGTGGTATAATAAGGGTGCCGATAATAATTCCGCTAATATTACGTCAACACGCGCGAACTGAGCCGGAATCGCAAAGCTATGATAAGAGAGAGAAGACTCTTCGCCCACGTATAAAGAGCGGGTCCATTTATATCTGCACGAAATACAATAATTGAAGAAATTGGTTAATTAGATCTATATTACCTCTTCTGCCTGCTTGTGCGTTATCGCAACCTAGTTTATCTGAATTGCAGATGTGTGTGGCCGCGCGTGTAGGAATTTTAAAATATCGTCTACGCGGAATATGATTTTATGGGTGATATTTGTAAAACGTTTACGCAAGATTGAAAACAATTTGATTTATTGTCCGATAAGCGCGCGAATATAATGTACAATATTTTATGCATTAAATTTTGTGATCATATAATCGCTTTAGATAAAATTTCACTTATCGTGTAAAACGATGCACGTGATATAACGTATAGGAAAGCGGAAGTATTTCGTTATACGCTTGCGGAACGCTCGGAAGACGGTGATGCTAATTAGATGACCTTAGTTGGAATCGCATAGGGCGCGACCAGTTGACCGTGAACCCATCGCGTGCGAGAGCCGAGACACAATGAAATATATAAGAATAAGATATAAGCGACAAGGAATCCCGCGACACTGTAAATATAGCGTACCGATATACAAAACCGCATGCTACAAACGGTTACATCAATATTATTTATGCATATTTAGATTTTTCCTTATCAATTTCATCTATTTGTTTCATTTCTTGTTTTTGTTTATTTTACTTTATTTTTCTTTACTATTTATTTAACATTTCTGTCGTGCGTATTATTTTCATATTTGTATATCTATATTTATATTTTTCCTTAGCAATTTAATCTATTTGTTTCGTTTCCTGTTTTTATGTATTTTATTTTTCTAATTTATTATATCCATACATCATATCGTGCATATGATTTATTTTATATCTATATACATATCTATATAATGATCTAAAATATATTTATATCTATCGTCTCTCGTTTCTTATACGACGAATCTTGTATCACCCCATTATTGTCCGCTTTTGGACGTCGGCAGGGATATCACGCGGACTCGTTACGTCAAATCGCGCGCGCAATAAAAATAAGGGCGGAAAGGCGTGGGTCGTGACGAGTTTGCTGCCGTTGGAAACGAAGTCGTCACGGCAAAGAGCGAGCCGATCGGCTCTCGAGAGCGCACCTCGACGTGTCTCCTCTCTCTCTCTCTCTTTTTCTCTCTCATCCGCCAGCCCTGCGGCGACCCCGCAGTTCGCCGATCGATGAACGGAACTGCAGCACAACGGTGACGTCATAGACGACGTCGCAGTATGACGTCATTACTGGCCGCGGCGGAAGGAGACCCCAAAGGGGGTAGCGTAGGATAAAAGGAAAGGGCGGACTGGGGAGGCGAAGCAGCTGTGCAAAGCGTCCGAGGGCTGGTGGTGGTGGATGTATATCGGCGGCTCTCTCTCTGTGTGTTGACGACCCACACTAGGGACGCGTGTCGGTGTATGCGCATTTATAACGGGGGCGAGTAAGGCCGCTGTGTTTAAAGCGGATAGAGCGCGCCGCGGTATCGACTTTTAACAGGTGGACGACGTCGCAGCTGATTCGCGCGACGGGATTCTCTTTGCGAATTCTTGCGTTTCCGACGTTAGGCAACTATTGCAATTTTCGAACTTTGCCATCGGATCGTTGCTTATTTATTAGGTACATTGAGAAAGGCGGTAACAGAATTTTTCATATATTTTATTTTTTAATTATATATTTCTCTCTCTCTCTCTCTCTTACGTTTATATCTCGTATAATGAAACTTTATTTAGAGATGAAATTATGTCACGGAGGGTGACATTAAAATTTTAATAGGTGCACAATGCTTTGTATCTTTAGGAAAATCTAATTTCAAAAATATCTATCGAAAATGTATCTGTTTTAGGTGCTCTTGATGCTGGAAGTCTACGATGGATTTCCAGACATCTGAAAAATTTCTGGTCAGTGATTTTTTTTCTGATCTAATTTTTGAGCAGCAATTTTTTTTTCAAGAGAGTGTTTCGAAATATATTCAAAGATTGCAAAAAAAGCCAAGTGCAAAAGTATGTTATCACCGCTTTAAAATCGGCGTGTCGTTTAATGTTACAACTTCCGGAGTAATTACACTCTAAATGCAACTAATATTCGCGCACGAATCACTCATTTGCTCGTTATAAATGCTTGTTCTCGCCTGCGCTTTTGTCGCGTGATACGCGATCTGCTAAATAGATAAGAAAAATGTTTCTTAAAAGCTTTACTTCATTATAGAGTTCTAATTAGTTTAATTACTATTTCACCGGAATTGTGAATTTTGAATCGGTTATAGAGGTCAGACGAATTTATACGACATTGAATATTAATTTTTAAAATATCAAATTTACTGGAGGATAAAGTCAGCTGTGCTAGAGTTAAATTAAATCTTTCGTGTGGTTTCCTAAAAGCTCCAAGATATTTTAATCAGCATCATTTTTCACGTTTAGTGCAAATCGTCGAAAATGATCGGGTTCTTTTACGACAGTTGAAATTGATCAGATTCTGTTTTCCCTCCGCGAGTTGATGTGCGGTGGAAAATTTAAACTCGCCTCTCGTGATGTCGTCAAAGCGTTTTACGTCTGTTTAGTCTGATTGCATATAAATTCGATTCTAATGTGTTGTATCTGGCCATTCGATTCGCGCCAGCGACTGCGATTAAATCGATTTCGTGAAATACTCTGGCTCGCGCTCCACTTTAAGACGCAACATTTTCCGCCATTCCGACTCATTAATGAATCTCTCCATTCGAGGCGAGATTCAAGTCTTCATCCCTGTGATCTAAATCGGTCAGACCGAAATAACATGGTATATCGTGTCGGCGCGAGGATTATTCCCGATTCTTAATTTTATTAGCATCGTGTACATATCTCGGAACGAGAACGACCGATGTCACTGTATGACCTGAAAGCTGGCGAAAAGGAATGTGAAAGGAATTGTATACATATATAGGAGATTTATTTTTGTCAATTCATTCCGATAATCGTGTTTTCTTTAAATGCAGAATATTTTATTTCGCCAATAACAATGATTTCTATATATAGTATACAGAGTGTATCTAAATAAGTGCGAGAAATTTTAGGACATGATTGTTTGCCGAAAATTAAGAGGGGTTTCTTATATAAACATATATTTGAAAAATTTTTTTAATTAAATAGGGGTTGTTGGTTTCATCCCCTTATAATTTTTTTTATTTATTTGAAATTTGAGAAATAAAATATAAACTTAATTTTATCCTCGAGGAGGGATATAAAGGTATATGTTTACATCAGAAACCCCTTTTAATTTTCGACGAAGAATCAGCTTTTAAAATTTTTCGCACTTATTTAGATACATCCTGCATATATACGTGTATTTAAAAAAGACGTTCAGAATCTTTTTCTATTTTAGGAGCCATTAAATTTTAAAATAATTGACCACTAAAAAATAAATGATCTCACAGTTACTTGTTACATCTTCGAGAAATGTTCTTATATTTGTGTATGAATCTCATACGCGAGTCTAGATTTATTTACATAAGTTCTCCATTCATTGTGTCATTTATGGAGATATTTATATAACCGTGCACCATATCGCGAATGAAGTAACAAGGACATGATCGGGGAAGAGAGAATGATGAGGAATGTGCCGGGGAATTCGGCACGAATGACAGTAAAATTGGCCTTTTGCCAGGGCGATCGCTACTATTTGAGTATTCCGCGAGTCGATGAGCACACGGTCATCCTTTTCGACTTGGCTGCAAACGTTCATGGCGACGTGTGTCCACACGATTCGACAGATTTTCAACTTGACCGTAACAATTATTTTGAGGAACACGTAGTTTCGCAAAATAAACAACACGATTGCCAATAGTATACCTTGTGGAAGGCTATTAAATGATTTTTGCTCGATTCAGGTATATTTCACACGATTCACGTGTGCCATAAAATTGTCATCCTTGTCTCTGATATTTTTGTGTCATCTGTCGAAACTTATTCTTGCATGTCGTATATCATAGCATTCCCGCGTGTGCGCATATCGTCTGAAAAAAACATTCCCGTATATTTTGATATAAATGTCGCGCAATATCTCTAATACTCATCAAACGACTCCGATGTTCTCCAGAAATTGGAGAACGCGTTTAATTGAGATTTTGAGTTTGTGTCACATTTTTTAATAAATGATTTAATCTGCCATGATAAAAATGAATAATTTCCTTTTCAAAGGTGCACTGTTTATCTTCATAAAAAATATATTTTATTATAAAAATACACGGGAAAAATAATTCCGAGAAGTTGCAAATTTTAGTCTCGATTTTCTCCTCGAAAGAAGGAACCGAAAACGCGATTTCAAATTTATTCGAAGGCAAAATTCTAATTACACGCGATCGCCAACGTACACAAATCTTGGCCGATGTTTCGAAAAGGGGTTAATAAATTTCAGGGTTACGTGGCACGGCGCGGATCGCGGAGGCGTCTATCATTCGCTCTCGTCTTCGTGTCGCGCGCTGGAAATCCGCTTCGCTGCGGGGCGACGCGACGGTGCGAGGGAGAGGCACGAGTCGACTTTACGAGCTTGACGGCCTTGGAGGCCCCAACAACGGGGTCCCGATACTTGGTTCCGCGCGCGCGTCGTTCGGTATGCGGACCTCGATCTGAGGCGACTAAATCACTCGTCGCCGCACGCTACGCTACTTCGTGTACAAACTTCATGTACAATTTTCCAACCGGGTTCTTCCGATCGCGAAGGTTCGAACGCATTTGTGCTTCACCGAAAATCCATTCCGCGCTGTCTGCTCGGCTTCCGTCAGCCACGAATCGGATCAGGTGCTTTCGGATGATGTATCGTATCTGTGCGGTTATATCTTTTTATATTGTAGATACACGGAGAGAATTTTCTTTTACAATTTAAAATGCAATCTGAAAATCGTGGTAATCGTGGGACAATATATTGGAAGAATTTTTATCGCAATGAAAATATGAAATATGTACATAGTAAAATTCATTATGTACATATTCATATTGTTTGTTGCGCTAAATATTAATCAGAGAAACTCTTATAAAATTAGCAATAAGATAACTCATACAATTTTTCCAATACCATATATTGTCTTCTGATTAAAATGATTTTCAGAATAAACTCTAACAATAAGAGAAAGATCAGATTAATAACATTATCGTGTACTATTGCAATTCTAAAAATTAATATCCAATATCTATAAATTATAAAATAGAGTAATGTATGAATTAGAGGTAGCTGCATAATTTTCTCATATTATCCAACGCGCTCCTATTATAAGGAGCTGTAATATATACAGGACACTTATATAATTTTTAGCACACATCCGTTTATATATGTGTGATGAAATAAGCCGATACTAACATGTGCTCTGGCTTCGTCGCCGAAATCCACTAATACCGTTTTACGAGGTGTTTACTGTCATGCGCGAATAAGGCAGGACCATGTTTAACGCGCGAAGAAACATCTCGGGATTTGACGCGGTCGGACAAATCGGCCACGGCTCGTCAGGTCGATCGAAGACATTTTCGTTACTTATTTCAACACTACATCCGCGGTGACTCCTCCTATCCGGTGGATCCTCGTTTTTGGGGTCACGAAATTTGCCCGTTTCCGACCGCGATATGGGTACATTGGTTGGTCGCCCTGATGCATACCGAAGCGAAGAAAGGCTCTATCAGTCGTGTCACGAATGCACGCATTCTGCCTCTTCCTTTTAGCCATTCGCCTCTTTTTCTCTGTCTACCTCTTTCTCACTCGCGAGTCGACCATGTCGGTCTAAACTCCTTCTCTGTTATCTCCTCGACCTGTCTTACTTTCTCCGTCACGCCTTTTTCTTCCGCTTCGTCATGTACTATTTATCTCGTTTACATTCTCTCTCTTTCTCCTTTCTCTTGGATCCTTTTCTCGCGATTTTCCGCTATTAATGTCTCTAGTCTACGTTTTTCAAGTCTCTTTAAAGCCAAATAGTTCCTTGTTTCTTTAATGATTTCTCAAATATGGACGAGAGAAAAAACAAAGTAAAAAGTGATGTTTTAGAAGCAACTATTTCTGGAGAAAACCCCATTTTTCTCTTGATCTTTCCTTTATTCTTAAATCTAATTTTCTGCTCCGTTTTCTTCTTCATATTTTTTTAGATGTTTTTGCATGTAATTAGACTCTTTTTTTTAGTCCTTGTTCTCTTTTTCTGAAAACGAGAAACCTCTCGAGTTTGATCTGTTGGTTTAGAAAAATTGTTTGGCTTTCCACACATTCTTTTTCCGTTTCTTTTATCGTTTGTCATCTTTCTCCCTTTCTAACTTTCTATCTTTTCCTTTTCCTCTGTTTTTCCTTGCTGGGTCGAGTGCCTCAGATGCCCAGACTGGAAGCAGCATCACGTAGAGAAATTTCCAGGAGAAATCGAAATCGATAGCAACATCGACCCCGAAAGCCAGGTTCCTCGTCAGTTTAGCGTTTCCAGCCCCGTGGCGTTCTCTTCCTTCCTCGTCACTTAACTGTGATCTATGAGCCGTCGTGACCCGCGGCTTCTCTCGACAGCCATCATCGCGAGTTCCCCGGATTGCAGTTTATTGTTCGGATCTCTCGTTCTGTCTTGTTGATCGGTAACGGTTATTAATCATATCAGGGTCTAGTCATTCGCGGTATATACATAATAGAAATAGATGGTACGACACGTGGGAAGGATTTTTTCCAGGGAAGAGTATGAGTCACATTTTTTGAGATTTAATTTTTTGTTATTTTTAATTTTTGTATATGATACCTACAAATATGATTAAATATGCAAATAAATTTCAGTGTTCATTTTCAATGCTGAATTTTTCAAATGATTTATATCTTCGTTTATATTGATAAATATAATATTGGGTATAGGAAATGTATAACGTTGCGGGATTCTAATTCCAATCTTTACACTTTCACCGCGTCGTTAGCTGTCGAAAGAAAGGGTACGGAAAGTAGTATAAAAATTGCGTGGAAGCGCGATATTGAAGAGCATCTCGGAAGACTCGCGGAGGGCCGCGAGCGTTCGCGTAATATCTCTTGTCAGCACACATGGCGAATGTCGGCACCGCGCCGTTCACCTGGAGACTCAACGTTGCGAGTCGATTCTCTGACAGGCATCGACAGGCACCCCGGTACATACATACATATACGTCTCAATTTATACGGCGGATCGCGCCGCTAATTAATGGCGCGCTCATCGAGCGCGCGGCAGGTTTGCGCAAACTTTTGCGCGCAAGCCTTCTTCATCAACAGATGCTCCGGCGCGGCACGGCGAAGGAAAGAGTCGGCTTTGACAGCTGCGCTCCGTAATTCGCGAGTCGATTCGCGCGGACCGATAAATGACGGTCCATAAATCGCGCGCATTAGCGCCGCTCTCATAATCGAGTCTGTCTCTCGCCTGTATTTGGAGAAATCTAAATCAGCCCCGACGTCTTCCTCGAGCTCGAGAGCCCGAACCTGCCAACTGTTCCTTGATCAGACGCGCGAGTCCTCCCCTGGTGGCTTGATTAATGCGACCGATAACTCACGCGGATCCTTCTGCGCGTGTGTGTGAGCATTCTAACTCGCGAAGCAGCCGGGAGGACTTGTTACTTGGTATCGCTTTCTCTGCTTTGTGTCGTTTAATTAGCTGGGTGAACCGTGTCCCAACATCGTGTGTCGACGAGCGGACATTTCTCGCGAAAAATTTCATTTGTCAATCATCAATTTTCTCTAACGATATTAGTTGGAGGAATTATTGCTCGATTGCTTAATACTGTTCATCTTCAAGTTGTCTAACAGTTGTGAAAAACTTTTTAATGCATTAGAGAGTGAAAGTCTTTCTCTCTCTCTCTCTCTCGTAGTTTTATTTTTTTAAAACTTTATCGAGAAAATAATATTTATGATATCGCTTCTTTTAATGCATCGAAAAATGATGCTTAAAAATCTTGAGTTAATTATAATTGATTTTAATCATCCGTTATTAATGGACTGTTTCGATTAGCTGACATAGATATGTATTCAGAGATATAGAGAGAAAGAGACACAGAGAATCCAATTTATTACTGAAATACTTTCTTATATTGAACGCAATATTTCTTTTTAAATATGTTAAATTTTGAAGTTTGATCACCGATACTAAATGTATTTCTCGATTAAAGTCAAGTTAGATTAAAACGCGGTGCAGAGGGAGAAAAATTATAGATACTGAGAAAAATCGATAAAAATGGAAGGGGAAAAGCGTGAAGATAAATATCAGACGGTCTTACAATTTAAAGTTTAAAGTGTTTGATATTTAAAAATACCTGGTAACAACGAATAATTATATTAAAAATAATTATATATTTTCTTATATCTTCTTTTTAAATCTTTCCACTCTGGCGTCTATATTATCTAAAATCTAAACAAATTATCGAGCTCGTTAGCCTTGCTCGCTCGAACAAGCGCATATTCTTTATGAATTCTCCCACGCGTTATTACACTGGTCTTTCGATCGTCCCTACGAGATTCCGAGAAGTTCAGCAAGATATGTTATCTTGGCGCATCCGCATCGTTAATTTCATCTTGCCGGGTTTCGTCGCTTCGGTCGAATCGATTTTTACCGATGCGACCGACGCAAGGACGATCGTTGCGAGCGATTACCGAATATTTGTATCACTCGCTCTGCCACTTTCCGTCCTTCACCTTCACCCATTTCGTTACGTTTCACCTATCCTATCCTGCGATGACCCACTGCCAACTATACCATCGATTTTCGTCGTCGTTACCACGTAACCCGGCGCAAGGACGCCCAACGTTAGCGATTCTATGACTTCACCGTTTGGCGTGCAGCGATTTAAAGAGGAGCGCTTATTCGCTTCTTCTCTATCGGACGCACAAATCATCATTTATAAAGATTAGATTTTGCGCGAGAGCATTGAAGATATAAATGACGAGGAAAAAGAAAAAATGAGAAATGTTTTGTTTTCGATTTTATTTTAACAAAAAATTAAACGAGGATAAGAAATGCGATAAAAAAATGTTAGAAAGGTATTGATAAAAACTGAAAGTATATAAATCTCTTCTCTACATCACTTAAAAATATTTGAATATTTTATACTTGCAAATATATAAATTATATAATAATGTGTCAAAATCATGCATACTTATGTGTGTATAGAAATGAGTAAAACATACATGTGATGAAAACATATATATATATATAATTTATATGAGATAAACATTCATAACCCGTGGTCAATATACATATAAATATTTGACACGCTATATAAACTTACAAATAAATAAATGTTCTTCTATAATAAATAAAGTCCGAATTGTATGCTGATTATAAATGCGAGGAATATTCTTTCTGATTTTATCAATCTATTTGTATGTTAATTGATATCGCGTTGTCAAATCGTCAGGGAAAAATTGTCACAAATATTTTATGTGTCGATATATAATATTTCCGCCGCGAATAAGAGTTCTGTCCTAAAATAAAACAATCTTCCATGTGTTTCTTATCTATCGCGTGACTTCTCTCGGTCGAAGATTAAGTTGCACATTTCTGACAGGGTTTTCGCGAGACAGCGGTGACGTCTCTTATGCAAGGACGACCAGAAATACGGAAACGTGCACTCGCATTTGGAAAGATCCGGGCGTGTGATGAATTCGCGCGTCGTGCATATAGGTGTATATTTATAGATGTTATACACACTTATAAATATTAATCGAATGCGCGTCCGTCGCGCGGATAATAGCATCGCGCGCGTTTCGAAACGGCAAACAATTAGCATTTCCAGAATCCTTCGGTTGATTTGTTCGTTGTGACGAATTAATTTATGAGACAAAAATTCTCGCGCGAACATGCAGGATTAGCGAATTCAGATGTTTACGCAATCTCCAAAAGAAAGCTGCCTTTTTTTTTGGAGACGAGACGCGTTTCGTCTTCAAAATGCATAATGCATGAGAGGTGAGAAAAAAATGCACATTTATATGAGATGTATATCCCGTTTCGATTTCATATATTTGCTTTTTTTCAAGAATGCACGATAACTGTGGCTCGGACGGTTTTTCGATAACACTTTCGCAGGGATTATTTCCGCTAGCTCACGCTCGTTTACTCGCCTAGTAGTATAGTTTTGCAGAACCGTTGCTCCTTGCAAAGCAACGGCTGTCCGCGATCGTGCCTCTCCTCGTCTCCTTCATTTAAATGCACACGTAGCAATTACAGCTAACGCCGTAACCGGTTCTGACTTTACATTGCGCTCCATTGACTTCGCCGAGTTGGATTTCCGTTTCGGCTTTCCATTGCGCGCGCCATCGACCGACCGCAGAATCGATATATCGCTCTCCGCGCGATCCCGGACTATTAATTGGCCGATATTATTCGTTCGATGATTTAATTGCCCTTGCGTACGAAAAAACCGCGGGGCGAATGTTCTTCTTCGATAGATCAATCGATCGATTCAGTGAACGTGCTCGATAATTATTTATAATTGTTTCGTCTCGTGCGGACGCATCTCGTTTATTTTTTTTATTTTTACATTTTCGTTTTTCTATTTTGATTTTTACGTTTAATTTTTTCTAGATATGTAAATTTATTTAGCTATATTTTACAGAGAATTTTATTTTGGAATTTACCCTGAAAAATTATAGTAATCGTGAGATGGTACTGAAAGAATTTTATAAGGGTTTCTCTGATTAATATTTACCGCAATAAAAATATTAATATCTATCACAATACGATATAAAATATGTTCGATTAATTTGACTATGCGTACATATTATTTTTTATTGTGGGGTAAATAGTAATTAGAGAAACTCTTATAAAAGTTTTCCAATATTAATTGTCCTATAATTACCATGATTTTCAGGGTGAATTCTAAGAGAAAATTCTCTTCATGTATTATAAATATTTAATTAGAAAAGCAGTGCATTTATTATTCTTATAAATAAGAATTTCTCATTATTCTTATTGATTCTATAAACAAGAACTATTTCTCTTATGGTCGAGTTAATAGCGCTTTTTATCATAATCATTCTTTTTTAAGATAAGTGAGATATGTGGAGAAAAATATGTTTATTGCAAATTTATTTTTATTCGTTATCTCAGTCTCGTTAAGTGCATAAAATTCAAAAGATTCCGCTGATATGAAAGTTTCTTACGAGTTTCGTATCATCGAGAATAGAGTGCAATCTGTGTTGCATTAATTCACTCGCTACATATTAAACAGCCAGTATTTTATTTGCATAGATACGTTATTTCGTGTTGATAAGAATAGCTCAGATCTATATATTACATCCCACATACTATACATACATCTAAATATCATATCCCATACATAAAAACTCTCTTCTTGTATAAAGATAACATCTTGCATCAAAAAAATATGAGCGCGTGCTAATCAGTTAAACATTATCAGGTGCATATCGAGAGATCGCGTAAGCGCGCGTTCGATTCGATAACAAAGTAGCTGCTGAACAGTAACACACGCATATAGGATTTTCTTCCAGAAGGGGGCCTATAATTAATTTTTTTTTTTTCATTTTTGTACTTTCTTAATTTTTAAAAATTTATTATTTTTTAATATTAAATATGCAAATAAATTTGAGTGTTTATTCGAAACGAGAGAATTTTTAATTTTTGTACCGATTCCAAGGGGGGCAAATGCCACGTGTTAATCAGTTCGGTCGTGTCAAAGAAAAAAAAAGAAAGAAAAAGAAAACCGATAATGACGCGGCCGAGTGCAGCATCAGATGAAAAGTCCCGATCTCTCACGCCCGCCGGCTTGCACGCGTGCCCTGCGGATTTCGCAATAATTGCAGGCCGCGCCGAGATTGCGCGCTCTCGGCGCAATCTGCGTGGCGATGCACATGCAGCGAGCCTTTATCGCGTTGCACCTATCGCGGCTGTGTTGCGCTCGGAGAGGGGTTCCTCTCGTGATCGGACGCCCTACCTGCATTCTATGACGGCCGATTGTCTTCGCGCGCATGCATTACGACAGAAGAGGCTGTTGTAGGAGCGACTCTTTTGTCTAGTCTCTTTCATGTATGTATGAGCGGGACCGTTTGCTATGCTTTAGAAAGTTCATCCAAGTCGATCTCCGATCGGGAGGATTCATCCCGAGTCGATAGCAAATTCGGAGAAATCAGTTTGCCCTTTGTCTTTGTTTCGGTGTGCGCAATAGGTCGATCGTGCGAGACACATTCCTCATATTTAATATGCAAATCTCTATTGAATCCGCGTTTCGATTGTTCCTCTGGTATCTAAAGATATGATATTTAATTCGGAGATTTTTCATGCAAAGCGATATCTTGGATATAGGAATTTACTGCAATATTATTATTCACAATTGTAACTCTGTATTAATTTTTTTTATATTGTTGTTTAAAGATTTAAGCACACTTGGATTTTTAAATCAAAGATCAAGTGTTTAACTTGAGTAATTATTGATATAAAGTACTGACATATGACTTCTTCTGGCGTATAATTAACTTTTTGTGGATACTTGTTTTTTAATTGAAGCTTGTTTCCTACAAGAATGCGAATACCGATAATAAATTCGATTTCTATGCTATAATGAAACGCGACGAAAAACAAAAAATCGGTAACCGGCGCGGCGCGAGTAGTACAGTAGCTCCGCGTGTACCGTTATTCATATATAAATTAGCATCGCTCCGCATTCATTCTCTCTCGTGCGTCTAATTGCACGCGGCGCGCAACACATGGGACGGTCCACCGTGTTCCTGCATCTCGCGCGTTGCACGCACGTGCACCGATTGCGCAACGTTCACGCCCGCGACTGCAACTCGTGCCTCTCTCGTGAACGAATGGTCGATTACGCCGCTCGACAAACTGCAACTGTTCCTTTTTTTCGAAAAATGATGACGGAAGTGGATGACTTTAAATGCCTACGCATTAAAATATATATAAAATTATTAAACTAGTTGACAAATATTTTTTTAATTTATTTTTTTGAAACTACCGGGAAAAAAAATCGTACAAAAAATTTTATATGTAAATAATTATGCATATGCAGAATTCTGAAAATAATAAATGTAAATATCATCTGATATATACATATAATATAAGCTAAAACAAGTATTAATACAGTGTGAATTCTAAATGCATGTTGAAGCATTTGGAAAAATGTATAGAAATAGAGACACAGAAGGTTCTTGTAACCCCAAGGAGGACCATAAATTTTATGGTCTGACATCTATAGCATTGCGACTCGCAATCGCATTGCGATCATGTCAGTAGAGAATGTACCCCACGATTAGACGTCCTGCTTGTGCGTGCTAACAGGCGATTGTCTTTTGAAAATCATTCCGGGATATCGTTGTATCAACAGTGGCGATATGCCTCGAGATATTGTATAATGTTCCCTATCGTTTCATTGTCAACTTTATTTCCTGTTATTTTATTGTATCTTTGTTGCATCTGTATTTTAAAATATCCGAGATTTCTGAGAATTATATAATAAAATATAATTTAATGAATATAATAAAAATTTCATATTTTTGAAATATCTTTATAATTTTTTGATTCTTAGAAGAATTGGACTTTTATCCGTATGTAATTTTTGAGTGGTTGGAACTTGAAATTATCTCAACATTATATATTTTTCATATTTAAATTGTAAAACTGAACAATATTGATTTTTTCAAATCGCGAGTATTTTATATGAAAATTTATGAATCTGCAATTTTTTGTTAAGATTTGGAGGCCTAAAAATACCGAGCAACGCGCATCTGACGCAACTCGCGGATAATCTAATGCATTAAATCGATTTCTCGCACGCGAACGCGACGCGGTTTGGCGCGCGTGTGTTGCCTACATTTCGCAATAATTATCCATAGCGTATAATCTGGTCGCGAGTCCTTATCTCGCGTTGCATTTTTGGCGGGGGAGGGAGAAAAGAGAAGAGATTGGAGCGTTCGGAAGGGTTAACTGCATTCTGACGGGCGATTATCTTCGGAGGCGCGCCGAGATCTTGCCACGTGCGTCGACGTGCCATACATCGACCGCATCTACTGCTGTGTTTCTGCGCGCGTGCATTGTGTGACTGTGTGTATATTCATCTTGCATATTGTGATCGATACCCCCTGCAATTACCCCCTCGCAGCGATTTAACGTATCATTAGTATATGAGTTATGTGAGCAAACATGCTCGAGAGAGGCAGCATGCAAACGTTTAATATCTCGCGATTAAGCCATGCCACTCGTGGATTTTTCTACTTGCGGCAAAACCGCCGCATCTCATCGGGCGCGAAATATATTATGATCGAGCGACGATCGTTTCCAATCAATTATTTCAGATTGACGACAGTCACATAAATTAGTCGCACGATTCGAATCATGTTTAAAAAAAAATTAAGAACTTTGTATTTTTTGTATTTAATATAAGATAAAAATTATTAACATGTTATAACTCGTCAACATCTGTACGATTATATTAATATTAATATGAATATTATTATTATAATATTATTATATTGTAATACAAGAGTTAAGCAAAGTTGAAGATATAAGTAAACATTTAATAAAACGAAATATTTTTATTTATCGATTTTTTTTAAATAGCAGTCATTCTGACACTCTAAATCACTAGAGAGAAAAAAGTTTAATTTTTATTTATTAACTCTATTCTGCTTGTCTCGTGCATGATTTTACATACACGTTGATCGCATATGGGGTATTCGCCTACGTATTTTGCGGGCGAGAAGGAAACGAAGAGAAGAGACAAATGAATGCATACGACATAACACATGATCGTGTGCGAAGATTCACGACAAGAGGTCCGGCTCGTTGAAAATTAATCGCTCTCATAAATTTGAAACTTGCGCAGGGGCTTCCTCGGATGCGATGTACTGATATTCCGATCGCGCTCGGCCGTACTCTATATGATATATTATTCATTGTCCGATAAAATGAAGGAAAGAAAGTATATAACGCATACAGACGGTGGTTCGCGTCGCCGCCGGCCCCTTGTGAATCTGTCGAAATAAGCAGCGGTTATCGAACCATGCGAGAGGAACGAAACGGTACGCGCAAAAAAAGAGGTCGAAAAGAGTTACGGCGCGCTTATTAAGCGGAGGAGTGCATTAAGGAGAAAATGACGGGAAGCCGGTTGAAAAAGAACCGATTTGTTAAGAGCATGCTAATTGTCGAGAGAGAGAAAAAAAGGCAATTTCATGAGGCTGATCTTTCAAGCTAGATCCGCGCAATTTGATGTCTATTCTGAGGAAGATGAAAGTTTCGGCGCACGTGGTTTCGGTATTAAGCAACAGAAATCGTAAAAAGTGAAAATTCGAAGATATGAAAGCCTAGAGATATATTGTCTTGCTTTTGCCTCATAATCTGATACTCGGAGAAAGTTGAAATTCAAAGGATTCGAGAATTTCTGCGTTTTTATTTTCGCGAATTAATGCCGCACAATTGTAATTTTAAACGCTATTTTTCAAATTATATTTTGAATCGACTAATTTTATATATATTTCTTTTTTAAAGCTATTCATTAATGTGGAGTTTAGTTATTTTAGTACAAACAATTTTTCGCGTGTCGCAAGAAATATATATATATATATATATATATATATATATATTTCTTTCTTTATCCAAGAAGATCGAGATGGTGCGCAGTAAAGAGTTAAAGTTGCCATTAACTCTTGCTTAGAGAAGTCCAATAAAATCAATATTTCACACAGTCTTTCTTTACACTTTACGCACGTCTATTTGCGTATTATATGCATGTCTATTTACGTGCGACAGAATAAGCTCTCGGTAAAAAAGAACGAGAAGGTGAAACGATGAGAAATGCCCCGTCGTACATAATTAGTATACGGGAACAAATAAGTTTGGTGTAAAACGCGGACACATTCGTTATATAGTCGCTGCGATTATTGTGAGTTATTTGCTTAAGTGGTTAAGACATATTGCAAATTGCCTGATGTGGAATCACAATCGTGGTTGTCGGAATCTTATACACACACACGGCAAATGATTTCTCGCCACGGGCGGTATAGAAAGCTAGGATGGGATTAGGGTACCTGTTACGATATCTGTGAGCACGATTACATCTACCTGTCCGTCGTCCGTCGACTTCCGCCACGTGAATTCGCCCACGTTTAAGTCTCGCGAAGCCGGTTCAGGGGACGAACTCGGTAAACGTCAGTTTAAACATCTCTCCCGAGTTAAGCGAACTATGCATGCATGCATGCATGCGACCTAACGAGAATTAAATATTGACTTATCGGAATAACATAATAGATAACAGCTTTTAGCGTGTGGATTTGTATGTAAAATAATCCTGATACTCTCGACATGACTCGTTCGAAAACGCGATTTACGAGACAGAGGCTCTTCTGCCGATCCGATACTCGATTCAACAAGTTGATGACTAACGTTTAACAGGGCTACTCGACTCGTGATACGAGATCTATACGGACGGTCGTGAAAACACGATCGTAGGAAGGAACATCGTTACACTTATGCCTTTCTCGAATCCTTCTATCTGTTTGTAGCTGTCCGAGGTCGTAAACCGGTAGCATCGATTACCGTTCAGCGATTAAGCGATCAACGATCGATTAGACGATCCGGTTTCTGTCGTGTTGCCCTATCGGAACGTTGAAATTGCCGCTCGCATTTTTCTCGTAGAATCGTTTTTTTATCGTCATTTATTTTTTATTTATACATTTATTTTTTCTCAATTTTTTTAGATGTTGAAATCATATTTTTATATTTAATGTGAGATCTAATTATATTATATAATAGAATTTTACTTTTCTTTTGTCGAGCAAATACTTTTATTTATAACATTCATTTAGCCTTATGACATAATACGATCTTTAATTTAATTTTTGCAATTCATGCCTTATATATTTTTGCAAAAATATATTTTGGTTACAAAAATCAATCATCGGAGCAATCGAGATATTATCCATTTAATGCATAACTATTTATAACCGTGTTGCAAAACAGAGTGTAAATCGACTTTATAAGAAACTTTTCGATCTAAAAGAGGATCGAGGGATTTTTTTATGATAGAAATTATAATATATAAATATCATTATATTATATATGTATATCACATTTAGTTAATATGTTAACATGAATATTTCGTTACGGTATCGAGCGAACCGCAAACACAAAAAAACGTTCAATCTCAACTTTCATCCGGGAGAGTTAATCGGCCTCGCCATCGGACATTAACCAATCGGGTCTGCATCGCCAGGTTGCACGTCGATGCCGAGACGATGTGGGAAATCCCGGCGCGAATTTTTCCTGGCCCAGCGCGTACACTTTGGCCCGTAATGACCCTATTAGTCGGCGGTTATCTTTTCCCATGGTGTCCCGCGTATAGAGGCGACGTGGACGACCCCGGCTAAAATCCTTTCTCCTCGAGCGAGGAGACGTTGTTGTGTCTCGAGGTGCATCTCGCACACCTGAGATGCAGCTCCGTTCTCCGCGGCTTACGAGGTGCCGGGCACGTATATTCGCACGTGTACGCCAAGTACGTGTACATTCGCGGTTTCTTATATATATATATATATATATATATATATATATATATATATATATGGGAACTTGAGAGTGCGTTCTCCTCGCGGAAGCTCCTTTATTGGTGGCTTCTCGTCGCTCGTTAACTATGCAACGCGGAAAGCGCACTTCGTTAGATACCAAATGCATACGGTGCGCTTCCTTTCTCTCTTTCTCGTAGCGGTACTTATACCGACGATATTTTCTATTTAGGGTATAGCATTTTCATATTACTGCGCAGGAATCGCTGGTAATTACTGCGCTCTTCTGAATCAAAAAGTTCAGACGTTCTAGACGTTTCATTATTTCGCGATAATTTTCTCTCTGCAAATTATAGAATTCAATCTGTTTGTAGAAATATTCGACTTATTATTAATATTTTGAAAATATTCTTTAACAATATTTTTCTATTTGAAATATTTTACACATTTATCGATTTTTAGACGAAATATGTTCTTTATCGACTCACGCAGAAAATCGAGACAATATTATGATTGGAGAGACTTTGCAAATAATTTCTCTAATATAATCATTTCAATTACAATATTTAGGGTATAGTATAATTTCATATTACTGCAGGAATCACTGGTAATTAATTACTGCGCTGTATTCAAAGACACGCTCTTCTGAATCAAGAAGCAATTCATCTAGACGTTTCATTATTTCACGATAATTTTCTCTCTGCAAATTATGGAATTAAATCTGTTTGTAGAGATATTCGACTTATTACTAATATTTTGTAGCTATTCTTTAACAAAATTTTTCTATTTGAAATATTTTACACATTTATCGGTTTTTAGACAAAATGTTCTTTATTGATTCACAGAAAAGTAGGGTAATATTATGAATGAAGAAACTTTGCAAATAATCTCTCTAATATAATCATTTTAATTAAAATATCAGATTAAGTAAATCTTAAGTTCAAATTATTTTAAATTAATGAAAAAAAATATATAACAATTATAATGAAATGTAATAAAGTAGTTAAATTCTGTGTAATTAAGAAAAGTTATTTAAATTACATCATTAACAAAAGAACTTTAACTCGCAAGTCATGTCGCACTACTGCGAGTATTTTATTCAACGACGCTTAACGAGGTACAGAATAGTTTTTAGGAGTACTCCATTCACGAATTCCTCTCGCGGATAGCGTACTTGAGTAATCGTAAATAATAACAGCGTGCCGTGAATAATCGGACTCGAGCGAATGCGCGCCGCTCGCTCGAAATTCCGAGGATGCTCGACCTTTCCAAACTACGAGCTACGAGAAGTACGTGCGAAATATCGCGAATACCTTCGTTTTTTTTTTTTACGAGATAATCGCCGTGAATAATTAATGCGTCCAACGCACGTCTTGATGCCCGCGATTACGCTTGCACATTTCGATAGATAAACAATCTAGGTATCTCTTCTTGGCGCGAAGACACTTTTTCACGACTACGAAGACGACGACGTTTACATTGATGCTTGGAATCTATCAATCCATCAAGCCGACCGTGTATATCGCGATGACACGCATTGAAAAAAATTATCAAAATAATATTTTTATTTCAATACTATGCCTTATAAATCATTTATTTGAAACAAATCAATATTTGTCTGTTTTGAAAAGGATTTTCTTATATCAAATTAATATTTTTCAGATCAAATCGATATTTATTAGTTTCAAATAAATGATTTATTAGACAGTATTGAAATAAATATTTTTTGCGAATTCAATAAATTTTTTTTCAGTGTATATCTTCGAGATTCAGAGTTGTTATCTGAGTGATTGATAAACGTGAACGTTTTATTACGGTCGTTAATGATTTTATTCTCGACACAATAAAAAATAAGCTTGAAATTTTGCCGAGAAAAAAATGATCGGAATTTATTCATTCTCGCATAATTTATCGACCATTTCTTTTATTGAAAAAAATTGAAGTTTGCGAAGTTTCTACAAAGTTTACGATTAAAATACCGGTAACTTTCTCAAGTCTCATATGTATATACATATTGCGCTTTCATAACACGTGTCCGAGGGGAAGAGAGAGAGATAAGAGTAATTTTCTATCTCTCCTCCGCCTATGAAAAATTATTATTCACAAATCCGCCGTAGGACATACATCAGACGATGCGAAGTAAATTTCGTTCCCTCGTCAATTTCGATGAAAGTACACGTCGTCTGCTCGGTGTCTTACGATATCTCTCGCCTTCCTGCTGAGAGTGAGAGGATGAGCAACCGCGGTGCCACGTGCTGAATGACGGGGAAAGGAGGACCGTCGAAAACACATATGCATATATATATGTATATATACAATATATATGTTGTACAATCTTTTGTGACGTAATGACTTTTCAATATTAAATCTACAGTTCTTATAAATCTTTGACAGTTACAACCAGTCGCATTTTTTACAACAGATACAAGTTGTCCTTGAATATTGTGACTCTTTTCGGTTTTTTCCGAAAATAAATCGCGCACACATATTTCTGCAAAAATCGTCTGACTGGCGACAATGTATAATTCTCGATCATATAGATTATCACTCATTATTTATAGCTCGGGAAGAAGGAACATCGCTTATGTATCACGTAATAAGCTCGTAAGCTACCTGAGGGTATATTCTACACTGATGTCGAAACTTTTATCAAAAATTATAGAATCGTTTATTTTGTCAATTTTTTTCTTCCATTCTGTCAAATGTAAAATTAATTCCATCCATATATATGATTACCTACGCGAGAAACGAGAAAATTAATCGAGGCGAAATGTAATCGCTTCGAACTGGCCGGATCACTTTCCGTCTGGCGCAATGAGAGGATTATTCACTCGCCGCAAGATTCGATCGCGGAAAGGAGTGCGCATCCTATACGAAACGCGCGCGAAACGATTATGCAAGACATTCGGCGCGGCAGGTTCGACCGGTCTTAATTACGTTCGAGTCACCCGACGACTTCTCCAAACTAGTCGGTTCGGCCGTCCGGTTCTGAAGAAAAAACGTGCAACGGGGTACGAGGGACACTCGCAAAAGGGGAGGCGAATTTCAATTAATTATCTAATGTCGGCACGTGTCAGCGCGAATTTACTGGTTTCGAAAAATTCCCGCGCGTGCTGGTATAACGACGATTATTTGTCGATTCGAAGAAACAAACTGGTTGATTCGATTGAAATATGCGGCTGTCACGCATAATAATTTGGCGAAAATTATTTTTACTTGACAGAAAAAATTATTTGCAAATTTATGGAACGCGCTCTAGTATCTTGTTACGTAGAATAACTTGAAAGTTGCAATCGTATTCCACGCGCATATCGTTTCCATAACTATATAATTTTTGTATTATAATCTGCTATTTATGTGCTCTTTAATATAATACACACACACACACACACACATATATATATATATATATATATATATATATATATATAATGTAATTGAATAACGATTTGAGATTAAGAAACCGTTTCATATGTTTGCAATTGATAACGATTCATTGATTCGATCATTTTCTCGTCACATAAATCGTGTCAGTAAGATCATTAACAAAACTCTAATCGCTTTTTATTATACGAATTAAAAAATTATAATTATCATTGATACTATTTTGGTACCAATTTAATAATATTTATTTGCACGATTTTTTTTCAATTGGTTTAGGAGTTAAGCTTCTCCTTTAATTGTAAAAAAATATACAATGGTTTATATTGCATATAACTGCTTACCGCACAACAGATTTTGCACTAACAAAAAACCGCTCACATAACAAGATATAAATATCTCTGGGTTTTCGAAAAGAAAGAAGCAATAATCGCTCTGATCGATCGCTTTTAAAAACTGCCCAATCATCACTAATATGTAATTTATACGTTGATCATTAATGACTGTTGTAGATTTCATATATCTCGCGTTCAAGAAAGAGACTGTCATGTTTCACGTCTTCCATATATTGTTGTGTAAAATAATGCAGCTTTACTGTCTCGAAGGAGAATAACATATTTTTAACGAACAATACAAAAATTTGATAGATTTAATAAATTTATCATCATTAATCTTGTTTCTGAAACAGAAATAATCTTACCTTTATACATAAGGAAAAATGTGGTCATATTTTTGGAAATCAACTTAGACGCTTACAATTACTTTGAAGAGATTATTTTTAAAAGGGGTTGCTTGAGCAGGAAATGCGACATATATTATGTGATTTTCCGGAAAACGTGACAATTCGCGGGCCATGGAGAGCTCGATGCTCGTCGAGGAACTCCACACCATCGTTCTCGATGCCGAAAGAGGTTCGGTGAATCAATATATGAGACCGTCGAGCACGCATGCGAGCATCGAGACGTGGGTGGAACTGTTTCTCACGGCCATCTTGCGTTACGCGCCATTCTTTCCGGCACGTGTATTTTATATGATAATGTCCTTTTTTTCTCTATAATTGTCTCAACGCGTTTTATGCATTTATTTATCTAATAGTGCATATATAATATTAAAAAGGCAGCACGTATTAAAAGAAAGTGCTATTTTTCTTTTAATCCAACATAGTTTTGTATGTTCATATAAGTATAACTTCAAAAAAAATTATTAATAAAAGAATCGTATATCCTGTAAAAAGATTATCAATTTTTTGCATGGAAGAAATGTACGCAAAAATATGTGCAACCAAAATTTATATAAAATTTATAAACTTCAAAATAATTTTTAAATATTAATAGGTTCTTTTTTTTGAATGGTTTTGAATATTTATACTTTGTTTTAATAGGAATTTCTCTGCAGCCTCTCTTTTGATTTTTCTATTTGTCTCCTGCTTGCTTATAAAATTAAATCTCGCAATTGTGTGCCGGGAATATATAGTTGCAGTGGCCAGATAGGTTTCTATTTGCCTACTCTTTCATCTGCGGAATGTGCGCAATTACTTATTATGCAAGATACAAAAAAGATCTGCATCGTCTTTCCCTCTATATGAGTGTTACTTTAATTCCACGTAAAAAAAGCCATGTATTTGGAAAAACTTATAATTAATCTATATAGAAAAAAGATCTCACGAATGCGTTTAAGTCATGATCATATAATTATATTTTTGGAACAGGGAGTTTCGAATTAGGCGAGACTCGCAAAAAATTGTATAGAAATAAATAGCGAAAAGAAAATAAATTGGCAGTTATAACAGTTTTATTGGTCGCTCGATTATCTGGAATAAAAGCAGAAAATCGACGTTCGTATCGAATTAAATAGATATTCGCATGGAAGTGCATAGTCGTGCGAATGAGCGAGTGGTGCAAAATTACATAAACGCGCGTCGAAATTAATGGCTTTCGGATAAATAAACTGGCAAATCGCGGAGAAAGTTAATCTATAATGTCGTGGTACCCGCTAATATATAACGAAGAGTTTGAAATGTGTCGCTCGTCTTTCGCATGCGGAAATTAAAGCGTAAAACGCCCGAGAATGAGAAAAGCACTCGAATGTTTATTATCGAGACACCCTGTACAGCGATCCGAGCGAAAGTTCGCCGGTAAATCTCTCACGATGGAAAATCTCGCACACGACACCGATATTCGGCCGACGATAAATCGCCGATGAACCGTGAACGCGAAAGAGTGAGTCCGGCGAGTTCGGGGCGTAAATCACGCGCGGCCCGGAGAAAAAAAAAACGATTGCCGTAATCACACGCTTAGAATTTTACTGCCGCGGTTGGAATTAGAAATAGACATGATCGTAAATTCGCGCAGATGATCCTCGTTCGAACGAAGATTCATGATCCGTCGAAGAATTCCTTTCCCGTCCAACATGTTAATCTAATTCAAATTATATTAGAGTTTATATAATGTGTTCTTTAAACATGTGTTCTTTAAAGATATTTAAAGAGATGATTATTTCATCACTTATCATCATAAAATAATTCGACAAACGCATATAATTAATTATTACGGAGTTTGATACATCCAATGTATTAAGATTATATTATGAGAGTATTTTAAGAGAGTATCCTAAGAGAATTTACCCTGAAAATCATATGGTAAAAAGGAGTATTAATAAAATGTACATAGTAAATCAAACAGATTTTATATCATATTTATATGTATATTTATTATTTTATGTCATGATTTTCAGGATTCAAATTCTAAGAGAAAATTCTCTCTGTATATGAAATATATTTGTACAGATGGATTAACAAGAATTTAAAATTTAAAATAATAAAAGTACACACAAGTAGGTGAGATATTATATAAGAAAAGATAACTGACAAAAATAAAAATACAAAAATTCCGAGAAATTAGCAACTGTCTGACCATATATGCTCCGCGATCTACTTATTCTACTAGTTTCCGCGTGACGAATCTCCGCGCTAATGACTCCGAATATCGCGAATATAGGAAAATGGTTTGGCGAACGATTTCAAAACACGACGACAAGAACGAAAAATATGATGACGATGGTCGGTCGTAACCCCTCCGTGGATTATCCATAAATCTTGGATTTTGCACAGCAACATTTATAAAGCTTGCAACACTGCTCGCGGCATAATCCAAACAGTTCATTGAGCGGCTCCTTCCCTCTTTCCTTACCGCTGATGCATCCCGAGAGACTCTGTGGCTGCACCCACGAGACTCCCATCCATCGTCGTGTCGTTCCCTTCTCCTTCGTGTTCTCTCCCTTCCTATTTCGCGGCACTTCTATACGCGAGAGTGCATGTGCATGCGGAGAGCAAAGGAGAGCTCTCGCTCTGTAGCGGAGCTAAGCCGGTCTCACGGTAGTTCTTCGGGGTCAGGGGGCGATGTATCTACCTCTACCTACCTACCTATCGGTTGTACTCGAGCCTGCGTGTCGCAAGCACCTCTCCATATCCTTCTCCCATCCTCCTCGCTCTTTCTCCTCTAACTCGATGATCCTCTTCTTTCACCTCTGCCACACTCTAATCCGGCGCGCGCACAATCCGAGGAAAATCTCTTATGCAGAGACAACTCGGATAGAATGCGTTATCACGAGATAATGATAAGCCGAGAAAGATCGCTGCAAAGTTTGATTTCATTTGTCATTATTCATTTATATAGTTCTGCAAATGGGATTCTATGATCCTGTAGAGATTGCGTGTTATAATATCTTTGTGATAAATTTATATGACGCATTTTTGATACATGTATCTAGATACAAAACATGGTACCTGAATTGCTTTTTTCAGATACATTTGCAGATACATTTTCACATATTTTTGGAATAGCCCAACATATCGTCATCAACACCGGTTGAGCGATTATTAAGCATTGGTTAAATTTTAGTACCAAGGCGAAATAGTTTGAGTGACGATATCTTTGAGACATTTTTCACGTGTTAATACTAACAAATAATATACATTTTAATTTGTGTATCTGCATTTGTATCTAGATATCTTTGAAATGTATCTTACTTATCATTGCTCTCAGTTAAGGCTTCAGTTTCCCTAACTTCTCCTTGAAGATACTAATTGAAGGAACATATTAAATAATCAAATCCTATTATATTAGTTATAATCCTATTATGTTAGTTATAATTTAAAACAGACGTACATATGATAATGGATTAAATTAACTAAGCAACGACTAAGAGAAGCTCTCGAATGTCACCCATTATATCTAGAATTAAACGCTGTATGTATATGTAATGCGGTAATAGGATCTACGACCATGTTACGTGAGCTACTCTTCGGATTCCTCGAATAGGCTGAATAATAAGCAGCGATAAAAGCAACAAGCTTGTGTAAGCTGTCATCCATACTCCTTTGGAGAAATGCTGATTGTCATGCGCGAAATTATCAAATATATAAGTATACGATGTTTCAGAATCGTAGATTCTAGAAATATGATTCATCTTTTATTTATGAACCCTTTAATCAATTTTAAATAAATTCTTAAAGCCAATATAAGAACAATTAATTATCTGTCAATCCTGGATTTTCTATTAAACGTCTTGGCAATTAATATTTTCAAATTAGTGAGCGAAAGTTTATATTCGCAATTAAATAAAAAATGAAATTTTACTGTTTACATCTCTAAAGTGTAATTTAAAAAACAATTTTAATCGTGAATAAAAAATTTGTCGTCGTGCAACTTTAAAATCACATTGTCACAAGTACTTTGATTTTTTCTTAGAGTCTATTGATATTTTATTTTTAGTCTATCTTTAATGAAAAATCAATTTGAAATTCAAGAATCTCGAAAGGAAGGATAATTCGATAAATCTGCCAGCACTCTCCGTATCTCTGAGAAATTAGCTCGCGGCGATAACCCGCGTTAATATTAATCTCCTGTTAAATTTAATTAAAGTGAAAGCAAGCCTGATATCGGATACTCGCATGGTCGATGGTCTGATCGACGCAACATCTGGATACTTTCAAAAGAACGAATGTATATAGTATATAGATAAAGACGAGGAATTGGCGTATCTATTTAATTGATTCCCCGCAACGCGAACGATAATGCACGCGTGTAAATTACGCATTAATGCAATTTGGACGTGCGCGAGATTTATGCAAATGCTACGGGGCTTCAAGAGCGCGGCGTGATGCCTCATGGAATTGAATTATTATCGTTACTATGATTTATCCATCATCCGAGGATTATTACCATACACCTGACATAGATAAGTCCCGATGATTTGCCGCTAATTATCGTTCTATCAATCTGCAATCGGGTTGAATACTTTGTCGGTAATCCTATTTATCATTTGTCATTTATCATCGATTGAGTTTGTAATTATAGATTGTTTTGACTGAAGTAATATTGATATTATAATAATAACGATTCAATAATTATATACAGATTTTACAGTCATACTGCTATCGCACAAGACGCGAAAATGTGATTTTAATCGACACCATTACATAATTTATTGATTTATTTATTTTTTTTTTTTTATACTATTTATTTTTTCTTTTAATATAAAGAGTTATATGCTTCAGAGATAATTATTGCAATTTAACGGTGCGACGCGTCGCCGGTGATTTTTCTGCATATTACCGCAAGGCATCGAAGTGAGAAATGCATACAACTGCGCGAGGGGGCAGTTATATAGAGAGGTATTTTATCTCTCTCTCGACGTACTCTCTCCTCCGCCACGATCTCTCGTGTCGCCGCGATCAATAGTCTCATCTCGTATGCGGGCACACCTAACGTTCCGCGGCGATGCGTGCGCGAGCGTGCGTGAGAGAAAGCGGGACGTAAGATAATCGCGGGGATATTCTCGATATATTTAAGGCCCATCGCCCACACGACGGAGGCAGAGGCCGCGGGAGATCCCTCCGCGTCGGAGAGATGCCAGACGATCGTAATTAACCCTTTCACTGCTAAGTAAAAGACGCCGTCTGCTTTCTGTTACTTTACACGCAGATGCGCTCGCGAGTCCTATTCCTTACGAAATTTTCTTCTTTCATTGAAATGACCGACAAAAACGCACTCGTTTTTTTTCCCTCCCGATGTATATCGAGGATGTGTAAATTCGTTATTTATACTTTCCGAAAGTGGATTCTCTCTGGGACTTGTCACCCGAGAGCGCATTGCGACAGATCATTTGGTAATTGAACGACTTTTTTATGTAAATAAATGTTTGCCGCCTGTTTTTATTTTTGGCAGACTGAAATGAATTTCAAATATTATAATTAACGAAAAATATCGATGCAATTCGCAATATGATATTTATTTTTGTGTATTAATGTCTTATTTGGAGGTAGAAATTAAAAGATTATTATTCACATTAACATGTATATATAATATTCGTAAACAAGAGTACGAGAGATGGCTTTTTTGGAAGCCATACATTTATAAATGAATAGCTTGAAAATAAAATAAAATACAGAAACGCATCGGTTCTCGATTATTTCGCAGGGGGATGAATTTTGGATATTTTGGTGTGCAACCGAGTATTTTTTCTACATTACAACGATTGTAATATTTTCTTAACAGCCGATACACAGCGATCGAGAACTAATCGTTATTAATGGAAAAATCGATGATGATCTTCGAAGCGTGTAAGCTCACATGTAGAATTGTCCGGATGATTTGCATAATGGATGAATCTCTCGGGAGTTACTTGGTAATCAGCAATACAATATAGCCTTTCTCTCCGTGTAGCACACAGTTCTTAAGACGCGTTCTTACGAGCTCGCGCTCGGATCTCAGAAATAATCCGCTCCACGGTAATTTGCTAGTTATGGCAACTAGAATCATACTAAGGATGAAATTATATCCCCGTAGCCACGTAAGCGCAAAACAAAATTACAGTTGTGGTCCTCGTATATAGTAACGGCCGATCCCCTCATTTAGCAATCTCCAACAGTATAGTTTCTCCATCCTCATCCCCTATATATCTTTCCTCGTCTTCCTATTCTCTTTCTCTCCTCCTTTCTGCGATATTGCAAAACGCGGATATAATTTTGTATTATAACTGAGATTCATCGAAATCTAAACACACATGGAGAATATGTGTTTATGCGTCCCTATCTTCCATCCGCGGCCAATTGGAGAAAGTTTTAACTCAACATGACTTAAATGGCATTATAAATACATTTTTTGACTATACCTTGTTTTTTTGTACCGAACGCATGCTAGGTATCTACATATAGAAAAAGAAAGAGAGAGAGAGAGAAATGCGCGAGAAATGCACATACGTCACTTCTTATGTGCGCATTAAAGTCACCGGGGCGCCTTGTAACGTCGCGTGACTACATCTTATTTCAGGAATGCGGTTGCAATATATATTGCAACGAATTTTGTTCTGCTTGCAATTAGCATACATTTCAAAAGATTTGATTTATAGATTACACGATGTAGTATAACATAGTTGATTTAGATTTTATTTATATTCTCGAATCTCTCTGTTACATTTAAACACGAAAGTTATTTTTGTAAAAAGATCCAATTATTATTTTATTCATTTATTTTATTTATTAGCCCTCTTGCCTTTGTATTTTGTATAAATAATTTTCTACTTTCACGAGAGTAATACTCCTGAACTTTTCTTTATTCTATGCGCGGTTATAGAGGAGCCTGCGTGTCAAATTTGATTTATTATTATCACGATAATATATTCATTTTATTTCGATCATATATCATACGGAAGACAACGCGACAGCAGCTTTCCTCCGCGTCTTTGTTTTTTATTGCGTGATGTAAGAAAAATCTGGAGACATAAGAAAGAGAAATCGACGAGAAAAGAAAGCGGAAGGAAGTGTAGGGAGCGAGGGAGAAGTGAGATGAGCAAAAAGATGCGTGGTCCACGGAAGAGGAAGCCAAGCTAAAAGAGAACACAAGCGGATGTGCATCAGCTTTGCACGTGGTGGCACGTGCAGAGGCGTGGTTCGTGGGAGGTGCACGCAAGACCGCTGCAATTCACTTGGCACACGGCTGTTTGGCTAACATAAGCCCTACTCTTTTCTCTCGACCGTTCGCCACCCTACTCTGCCACTGCACATTGCACATTTACCGTGCCTATAGCGCTGCCGTTGCACCGTCCCCAGGTTCTTCCGTATTCTTCGCGCGCGCGATGCATCTCGAGTGCAGAACCTAGTCCCCCTTCTAGGCGCGATTGCATTCTCGAAAGATAAAAGTTTAGCGGATCTTTATACGGAATTTTCGAGTATTTTAGAATTTTTTATCTATTTTTTCTATGCTAAATTTTTTAAAATGAGTGTTTATATAGATACAGTTAGGTATATTTTTTTAATTTTATTGAGAACTGGTAATTGTTAAAAAATTAATGTGACTGATAAGTGATTTTTTGATATTTTTTACTTTAGATATATCTTTTCATGAATATTATATATTATGATATTTTTCTAGTTTTTTAGTAATTACAATTTATTACATTACAGTTACACTCGGCGCATGTTTTACAATGCATTTGTGTGCGCTTACTTCCATCACATTTTTCACAAACGAGATTGCGCGTAATTGCATATTTTGCTCATGTAATTCTAAATTATGGATTTTATAGTATTTCCTCCAGCGGGCTATTAAGTGTCATTTTCGCACATAAAAGTAATTGCGAACGAGATTCACGATGGTATTCACTCGTAATTATAATAACTGTAACTGTAACATGCTACAAGTTGATGGTTTTCTTGATATCGACTAATTTATTGCGTGGCAATAACGACATTCTATTTATTTTATAGCAGCAAGAAAGTACAAGCATGTTGTACACTTTGATACATATTACCATCAAGAAACCGGCGAATAGTTCCGTTAATTATATCCGGGTGTTGTTTACTATTTAGTATAATTGATATAATTATAATTTATGGCAACATAATTTATACTAAACATATTTTTCTTACATGTTTATTTGTTAATTAATAGTATGCGCGTTAAATTTAAATATACGCGCATCTTTTTATATATTCTTAAATATATTTTATAAATTTCGTATTTACATTTTGTAAATGATTTTATAATTGGAAAGTTAAGGCGGAGAATTTACATTTTTTTGCATGCTTACATTTTCATAATGTCGTATGATTAAATATTTTTAAAATGAACAATTCTTCGTAAGACGCATATAATTTATATTTTCAAGTAATATATGCGTTTCTCATCTCAATCGCACATTTTCATCTCGCGGGATAATTAATAGGAATTCCTGGATCCAACTTTGATGCACTTTATTGGTTGCAGAAGACACAGTCGATTTTTCTCTTGGTCTTATGTAACATTACATAACAATAAGCGCGTTTATTTCGCCATATAACAGCCGGTCCATTGTGCCTAATCTAAAGTCACGTTTTCAACGCGTAGAAACACACCCCTTGCCCGATCGGTGTCACGGTGAAATCACTTATGACCGACGCTTCGCGATCACCACGGGTGGTCTTCGGCGCGGCGCGTGATCGTGAAATTAAATCGAATGCGACTTCGGCACCCGTGACTATCAACGAATGGCATCTCGATGGGCGATGCGCCGGGACGCTTTGCATCCGGCTCTTGTATCGCATTACTCGCGCATACTCAAACCTTTATATCAATTTCATCAATCATCGACGTCTTTACGGACATAGACACCCCTGTTTTTTTGCACAATTTTTAATTCTTTCACTATTCAATGAATTATTTTAAAAAATAAAAGAATATTGCATATTTTAACGTGTAAATAACTTTAAATATATGATATAGCTATGAATTTTCTCAGATCGAGTAGAGAAAGCGAATTAGTAATTTTTTTCTACGGATATTTGTGAACTTATCTTGTTAAACTTTTTGATCTTGAATTAAATTTGAGTAAAATTCTAGGAATTATATTTAATTTTGTAATTATAGAGAAATTTATTTCTTGCAATGAAATTTTGATATTTTTTCAGAAATATAAATTGAAATGTGATCGAAAAATTTTGAACGAAAACTGATAGAGAATCACTTTTCGTTTCTCTCTCTTTTTTCTCTAATTCTTTAATTAACGATTTTTTAATTACTTGAAACTATGCGGAGAAAGCTGCAGCGAGAGCCTAGTATCGATGATCGTCACAAAAACGTGATCGCTGGCATGAGAATGTCTGTCCCTCGATTGTCAGAGGATAATATCATGTAATAATAATCGAGAAAGGGGGTGAGATGCGTGGTTGTTTGTATAGAATAGGGTGGTAGTATTTTAAATGCCAATGATTTCATGTCTCCCTAGGGTGTATGCGAACACCCTATATAAGACGATCCGGCAGCGTTCAAGTGCTCAGTCGACGATGGGAATCCACCGTTTAATAAGATTTACCGTGAATTTCTGTAGTGGAAGTGATTTTGGAAATTTCTCTCATTTTTATACAATTGATCAGTTTTGCTCCGATTCATCATTCGATTCTAAAAAAGTTAGCGTATTCTAAGTAATAAAAATTTGTCGGCTATAATTGTATAATTTTCTCGGTCACAGAGTGATCTGCAGACATGATTGCCATGGATGACGGACATTCTCAGTATCGTAGATATTGTACGTACATTTCAAGAACATTTATTAACTTATCATTTTTTTCAAGAATTTGAAAATGTGTGCTTCGATTAATTATATATTCCATTCAAATTTTAATCTTCTCTTCAATAATATTTATCTTCTTATCGCAATTTGGACATCTAGTCATTAATGCAAATATATAAATATATGTAACATGTATGAAAATAATAGAAAACACAATCAGGGAAAGAATATTTTATGAATTATACAATGTCACAATTTTTTTTACAATGAAGAATAGAATTCAACATGGAGATTTAAAATTAGAGGATAGCCGAGTTGTACTTAATGATGCCGGAAATACAGTGTACATACAACGATAGAAAGCTAAAAATCAATATTAACCGCGTTCTTGCGATAGAGAAAGTGTCCCGCTGCAGCTTCTCAACGTATCGTTTGAAATTGATATGTCAGAAAGTTTTTTTCACCGAGAAACGAGGTTGCGATCCATTTTGCCTTCTCACACATAACGATGTTATTCAATTTGACGACAGGCAGCGCATACATTATTCAGCCAGTTTTTAAAGTCTATTGAAAGAGTATGCATATTATAATATTACGTATCTACTACGTATTCTATTTATGATTTAAGGGAGAAATTAATATATACTAATATTAGTAAGAAAAATAGCAAGAATCGAAATCGCTTTTTGCGATATATAATATATCATACATATTTCCTACTCCAACAATCATTCTTTCCTCCGATTTATTATACATATATTTGATTCTTTTATTGTATTTTTATGAAAATTCTTCTTTATCTCTAAACTCAATTAATATATTTTCTTGTATCTCATGTAACAATATAATAACCTGGAGGGATCGTCTGGGTGTTGCAGGGCAACTGCATTCGCCGAACGGCGACAGCGACAACAGCAACGGTAGCCAGCGTGCGGTGGCTGTTACTCGCAGCGAGGTAGAGCAGCAACAGCCGCATCGCCAACGGCAGCAGCAACGTCAGGCGACCGCTACCGTTCCGGTTCTCGCCTGCACTAATCAATCGTCTATTACTACGCCCACGACCGCCTTCACGGTGGCATCAAGCATGCTTCTTCTGCAAACACAGGTCAGTTCCATTTTTATAATATACAGGATGTATTTAAATTAAATTAAAGGGGTTTCTTATATAAATATAGTAGGTATACTCCTATATCCCTCCCTCAGAAATTTCAGACAAATTTAAAAAAATGAAATTTGATTGATATTTTCCACTAATAAGAAGAATATTTATTAATATTAAAAAAAAATAAATAAAAATAAAAACTTAGTTTTTTTAATCTCCCTCTTTAGAAAAATGTAACTTCTCAGGGAAGGATAAGAAACTCTATCTAAATAAGTGCGAAAAAATAAGGGGAGTTTCTTATATAAATATATGCGTATATACTCTTAATATCCCTCCCGAAATTTCAGACAAATTTAAAAAAATGAAACTTGATGGATGTTTTCCACTAATAAAAAAAATATTTATTACAATATTTAAAAAAACTAAAAACTTAATTTTTTTAATCTCCCTCTTTAGAAAAGTATAACTTCTCAGGGAGAGATGTTTATATAAGAAACCTCCCTTAATTTTCGACAAAGAATCATTTCCTAAAATTTTTCGCACTATTTAGATACCCTGGATAATTTCAGCTTTTTGTTTGTTTCGCGTAATTTGTATCAAATTTGTTAAAAATTCGAAAATTGAGAAAAATGAAGATGGAGCAATTGAAAAATGATTGATAGAAAAGTTAAGCGATATTCTGAATTATCGTCCGTATCATGAGTCTTGCAGTAATTGTGCCGACTTAACAGATTGGTTAAGCCTTCGTGTTTGCATGTCGACGTGACGCAATATAAGTTGTAATTTTACGTAATAATATTCATCCGTGTAAACGCTCATATCTCTCATCTCATCTCATTTCACATAAATAATACCGAGAAGAAGGTTTTACGAGGAATATGGATATGTAATATTTCAAACTCCAAGTAAATTTCACGTGCGTGCAAATAACGTATCGCATGTTAAGTAATTTACAGTTGATTAGAGAACGTACTTTTATGATTGACTTATCGTTTTTCCATTTAATCTAACATAATTATATATTTTTGACGTTCAATAATTTCAAAGTTATTTAAAATTTAATATTTTACTCATTAAGATCGATTTTTATTTGTGGAAATAATTCTAGAAATTGCTTTAAAAATTATATTAAGCTGTAAGATTTATCAGTCTTCTTTTCTCATTTCTTCATATTTTCCATTCTCTCTTCGGTCGTTTATTATCGTACGATTCTCTCTTATCGCAGCAATGCGCAAAGAAGCCGGTGCTGCACATCAAACGACAATCGCACATATCAGTATTATTCCGAGATGTTATCATCCATTGTCTTTTTCATGATGAAGTCGTCTTTGCCCAGCTTGAAGCTATCGCGTCACGATCCGGTGGTTAATCGAATTTTTATCGATTCTCGTATTCTCGGGATTCCACGATGATCCCGTTTGACATCTGTATAACAAGATATGTCATCTGCGCTGATCACCATCTGCATTTCACATATCTGGATGCTGTTCTATTTGTCTCTCATTTCATCTCTCTTTTTCCGTTTCGATCTCTGCCTTCTTCTTCGTGCTGGATAAAGTCGCGGCCAATTAATCATTAAAACCGGGAATATGCCGCGGAATTAACGGGCCAGCACCGAAGACATTGTCTCGATGATTTAACGAAGAAATAGCGAGGATGGAGGAAGAGGGAGGGACGTTTTTAGGACGTCGTTTAGTCGGGACATTTATTCACGGTCTGAAGACGAGGCTTCGATCGCCGGTTCTCGGGGGAGCGATGAGCGAAATGTCAGCCCGAAGCGGAACCGGCACTTGCAAATTGAATATCCACCCTCCTCGACCATCCCCCGTTCTTCTCCTCGTGATGTTATCCTTCGGTCTACTCTTTGCTACCGTGATATTTTCGTTTTTCATCCTCGGATTTTAATGCGCAGATATTTCTTCAGCGCTCAAATTTATTAATGATGATTTCTTCGAAGAAAAGACTCTTATTAGGTATTGCATCAAATTTAATATTTATACGAAAATTATTATTTATGAAAATGTGTACATGCCATAATGATAGTCTTCTCTTTTTTTCCCTGGAATTAACTTGCAATGTTTTTAAACAGATATCTTTACATTAAATCTTCTGGTTGCGTTTACATTTTTGTCACAACTGATCGAAGATCACAAAATTTAGTGAACTTGTTTCACAAGCGAAAAAGAAAGTGTTCTTGCGCGATCGCTCCAAGCGGATCAGGGGGATAATAAATCTTTATTTTTAATTTTGAAAGTTGAGTGAGCAGTTTGGATATTTTACGATTGAGTAATTCTCTTATTACGATATCTTGTAACACTGTCGAATCTCGATTTACAAATTGCATTAACGTCTCGTTTATTATCGTGTCATTGCCGCGAGAATATTTAAACGGACTCCTATAGTATTTTATCGTGTATCGACTATCGACTATCAATGATTGAATCGGGAGGCAAAGAAAGAGAGGGAAAGAAAGAGAGAGATAAAGAAAGAAAGAGGCTCTAAGCCTCTATCGAACGCTTAGCTTATAGACAACACGCGATACGAGCTCGGCTTGTCCAATCCTCTCTCGAACATCCTCACTGCGCACCTCGATTGTACATCGATGTCTCGCCACCGTGGCTCGCAATTGTGCCCGAGCAATGTTTCTACCTTGCAGTTGGGTGCTTCGATTTTGTCGTTCGCACGGCTTTCCAGAGACCGTGATAACTCCGTCGAAGGAAAAAAAATCACCGACTTTTAAATTTAATAGTCGATTCTCGTTGATTCGGTATGTAATTAGAAAAGCACAAGATTCGCAAAACTCATATCGGTATGGTGTTCAAATTGGCTCACGTCATTTGTACGACGCAGGTATTCTTTATTTATATTCTTTCGTTTCTTTCTTTCATTATTCATTTTTGCGATTTTCTATTAAATTTATAATATTTTGTAATTGGTATAGCGTTCTTTGTCAAATTTTTGTGTAACATACATTTTTATTTAAAAACTGTTAGGTAATGATATTTTATTATTGTACGATTATTATACGAATAAATTTTTGTTTTTTTTATTTTTCTAATATGTATAAAATTATTTTAGTCTCATTTATATATATTTTACATAATATTTCTCAAATTAATCACTATAATATTTATAAAAGTATCATGTATATCTTGTCTCATGGAATCAGGATTTTTTATTACAGAGCTCCTTCGGATGTAGCAGTTTCGTGGAATTGCTAAGTGGTCCTTACACAGACCCTGCGGATGCCGGAAGCTTGCCCGAGGAGCTCGATCCCTTTCCAGAGTTGCAGCTCGGGAATCCGCAAGGCGTATCTTCGGTCGATGAATCTGCTCAGTCTCACCAAAGTGTACACCATCAGCAGCCATCGCAACCACCACCACCACCGCCGCCTCTCCCTGAGGACATCCAAGCAGATTCTCTTAGGTATGTGCAAATTTATATTTTCCAATTTTTAGCATAGATCATTTGTACAAGAATTTCTTTTTTAAAATAACGTGGCAAGAAAATTATTTTGTATAATTAATATTATAGAATATTTTTTTGCAATATTAAAATTTGTATAAAATGCGATGTATATTTGTGTTTGCAGTCCTACACCCTTGCCGAGCTTTCAAGAGACCTACACAGTGCAGCGATATACCAGACAGGAACTTCAGGGCCTCGGCATCAAGATGGACGATGAATGTTACGATACCCCCGTATATCCTTGCACCGCCACTCACTATCCAACCGACTTTCCGGTGTCCTATCACGAGCATCAACAGCAACAACCGCAGCAGCAGCATTCTCACCATCATCCGCCACATCATCAACAACAGGCCCCGCATCATCATCAAAGTTACTTTCCCGCGGAATCGGCGCCCACTCCGGCAACAGCGGTCGTTCCGCCCTCGAATCATCGACAGGATCCATCCTATGGTGTGGCTGTCACTGTACCTATGGTTTATGGGGCACCATCAGCCATCGCCAACGTCGCCACTCCTGTAGCTCCTAATGATCTCTGTCCGAATGTCGACACTAGCGTTGTAATTGGCACTTCCAGGTCGCGAAGGGCGTCGCTGCCTACTCAGAGGTCAGAGTCGGCAAGGTAAGATATTTCACGAAATAATTATGATAAATAACTTTACGTCTCATTGCTCCTCATTTAAACTTACGATACTTTAATGAAAGAAACGAGAAACTTTTATACATTATGTTGTTTAAATTTATTATTAATTACACACAATTGTCGAACCAAGTTTATTTCAAAAAACATACAAAGGCGTAAAATTCAATGTACTTAAATTTTAAAATTAAAAAAAAATCTAATTTTTATATATGTATATACATATATTTTCCATTTTCTAAATATTCGAAAATATTGTGTGAATACTTTCTGTATCGCCGCGTACATATGTGACCTGTATCACACGTTTCACGAGGACACGAGACGCGACAGTTTTTTTAAGAGAATCTCTGTTCTGACTAGTGACGGGTTATAGATCAATGCACGTCCTGTGTCGTGTTAACAGTAGTGGGAGCACAGAGTCCCCGAAGCCGCGCGGTAGCGGCACCGCGAGCTCCACCGTCAGTTCGCCGTCGCCCGGAAGCGGTACCAGTGGTGAACGCGCGCCCCCGAGCCCGAGTCAGCTCTGCGCCGTGTGCGGCGATACCGCGGCCTGCCAACACTATGGCGTGCGTACTTGTGAGGGCTGCAAGGGCTTTTTCAAAAGGACCGTGCAGAAAGGCTCCAAGTACGTGTGTTTGGCCGAGAAGGCTTGCCCGGTGGACAAGCGCCGGCGAAATCGCTGCCAGTTCTGCCGGTTCCAGAAGTGCCTGATGGTCGGCATGGTCAAGGAGGTAAGTAACGATTGCACAAAATAATTGTAAAATGTCTGAGATTTAAAACCTGCTTTAAAAAAAAATAGCAAGAATAATTACATTATTTAATTGCTGCGCAGGTTGTTAGAACAGATTCTCTGAAAGGTCGGCGAGGCAGATTGCCTTCAAAGCCCAAGTCACCGCAGGAATCTCCGCCGAGTCCGCCGGTTTCCTTGATCACAGCTCTGGTTCGTGCCCATTTGGATACAACGCCGGACAAGGCGAGTCTCGATTATTCGCAATATCGACAACCGAGACCGGGCGATCCCCCGATGACCGAGGCGGAGAAGATTCAACAATTCTACAATCTGTTGACGACCTCGATCGACGTCATCCGAAATTTTGCCGATAAAATCCCCGGATTCACGGATCTAGTGCGGGAAGATCAGGTAAGCGATCATTTATAACGATAAATTAAATAAATAAATATAGTAAAATATAAAATCAAAGGCGCATAAAAATTTTAGAGAATTAAAAGAATTAATTAAAAAAATTTTTTCCAATTATAGAATTTTTACATATAAAATCCTGAAAGTTTAATTGCCGATTCTTCATAATCTCTTTTATCGAGATATATGTCGTTCTTGTAATACCTATATATTGAACTAGTCAGATATTGACTTTCGGGCGATATTCATTGGGAACTAGCGAACTAGAGATCGATAGCTCATACATTTTCTAAAAGGTCAGTCTTGACGAGCTTTTGACGAGCAGGTGGCTAGTAAACTGCTCACGAAAAGACGATAGATGTTAATTTGTTAATACATTCTTAAAATTAGCGAGAAGATTTTGCTGCTTAAATTATGTCTAAATAAAAATATAATTATTATTCTTTTATAAATGCAATTTGATAACGTAAATGATCAAAAAATCTGTCTTTTGATCACTTAATAATTTGCATTTTACCGACATATTAATAATTCCACGATTAATCTGATTTCAGGAACTGCTCTTCCAATCAGCCAGCTTGGAACTGTTCGTGCTCAGGTTGGCGTACCGCACGAATCCGGACGACACGAAGCTGGTGTTCTGCAACGGCGTCGTCCTGGCGTTGGAGCAGTGTCAGCGCAGTTTCGGCGATTGGCTGCATAGTATTCTCGAGTTCTGCAAAGCCCTTCACTTCTTGGAGGTCGACATCAGCGCCTTCGCCTGCCTGTGCGCTCTTACCCTCGTCACCGGTTAGTACTCATATATAATTTGTCTGATGCTCTCACTCTTCATTATATTATTAATTGAACAATCAAGTGTAGATTGTCACGCGTTTGTATAATGAGTTTGTACATATAATATAATCACTGCTACTATAAATATTAATTGCGCAGTGATTGTTATGATTTTCAGTTTGCAATTTTAATGATAGTCGCTTTAACGGTACTTTCAATCTCCCTTCACTCTGCTCACCCTACCTGCATTCTATACCGGCCTGTCTGCAGGATAAATAATTAATCCGTCGAATCAATTAACTATTGATATTCCGACGAAAGGAACAACGATGCTCCGCGTTTTGCACGCGATCTGTTGGCAACCGGACATGCAGGTGTGCGGTTTACAGGCGCGATCAGTCGCAGTTTCCATTTTGGCATAGTTACGTATCGAAAATTGCGTGATTAATATTATTATGCGTTAATTGTTCAATATTTCTTAATCTCGTGAATATTAATGATATGTCATAATTCAATCTCAAGTTATAAGATATTTGCCGATATTATAGTCAATATCGGCAAATTTCTTGTAAAATTTTGTTTTATTATTCAGAACTTTTCATGATTTAATTTTCAACATAGTTCAATTTTTAATCAACGATGATACTAATCAAATTTGTTTCTAAAATTTCAGAGAGATATGGATTAAAGGAGCCACAGCGTATGGAACAGTTGCAGATGAAGATCGTCTCTTCTTTGCGCGACCACGTGACTTATAACGCCGAGGCGCAGAGAAAGTCGCAGTACCTGTCTTATTTACTAAGCAAGATACCAGAGCTGAGGAGTCTCTCGGTCCAGGGTCTCCAGCGAATCTTCTACCTGAAGCTGGAGGACCTGGTGCCGGCGCCGCCTTTGATCGAGACGATGTTTGTCGGTAGTCTGCCCTTTTAAACCGAGCCGAGCACAGTCTAGGACTCGTCAGCACATAGAACAATTACTTTCTCAGATCCGTGCGGTTGCGTTATCTTCGTTCTAATTGCATCCTTCTTAGTTCGCATTACTACACGTAGCTTTATTCTCTTCTTGCGTACAACTTCTCGCGCTATCTAGCGGGTACATTGCGGTCCTCGACGAAGCCTTACTTGACATCTTCTTATACTTGACGAAGAGTATTCATGAAGGGTTTGTCGAGCAGGAAGAGCAAAGAGAACCATTACTGATCGTGTACGAGTGAGCGCGAAAATTGTCCGCGCGGTTTCAATGCGAACGGTAATCTTATGTTAAGGGAAAGTTTTACGCGTGCATGTGCGAGTGAATGTGCAAATGTGTGTGTCGCGTGTGAATGCAAATGTACAGAATGCATGGACGCAGGTCTCTGCATGCGCGACGGATGGCGGAACGTCGAAGACGTCGCCGTTTACTATTAATAGTAAGCTACTATTGCTATTACCGACGAGCGAGTCGGCGGGAGCGGAAAGCGGGCGTGAGGCGAATTTGCGAGGCGGTTTCACTGTTCTCCCTCTTCTAGCTGTAGCAGATTTCGCGCGGACTTGAATGCGGACCGAAGGAGGAATTCCTCTATGAGACGGGAAGATTTTCCGCGCGAAGGACGCGACGTTTTTCTCACTTTTCTATCTAGTTTATACGAGACTCTCCTTGCCTCGCCTCGCCTCGCCTCGTCCTTCCCGCGGCTAGCATACGCGCGACTCGAGAACATCTCGGTAATATCTTCGGCAGTACCTTGCCCGTCGCTGGAAAACGCATCGGCGATTTGCAACATATCAGAGCAATGGCGAGGAGAGCAGCGCATGAACGCTCTCTCGTCTTGACAGTAGACGTAGGATGTGACTGTCGGTAGGACGTTCTCGACGGCCGGACGATGCCGAGTGCAGATGCCGATGCATCGATTGATTCAAATGCGTGTAAAAAATTGATGCAATTCTATTCGTCGCATAATATGTATTTTTTATTATTTTTTTTTGTTTTATATCATGTAGTCATATCTGTCCTAATGTGCGCTTTGGATTCTCGAGTCAAATTGACAGACCGAGCGTAAGAATATATAAAGAATGATAGAAATTGATGTGTAAGAGTAAACTATGAGGTTCATGTGCATTTAACAAATTGCAATACGTGTCTCTTGAATGTCTATGATAATGGAAAATGTGAGTTTAGGAACGTTATTATTTTATGAGTTTAAGGAGAATCATAGAGAAGTTGTATACTTCTCTATTAAAGATTAGATTTCAATCATAGTATTTTTATACTTTTTACACATTTTATATATATATCAATCTTTAAGGAGATTATCAAGAATTTAACAAATATCTCAGATTATTAATTAATCTTAAATCGTAAAATATTTATTAACTAGATATTTTTACAAGCATTTTACACAACTAGGTCCATCCTAGTAATTGAAAATTGCATAGTCTCACTATATAAATGATCAATTAATAGAAGAAAAAAACTTAATGCATCTTTTAATTAAACCTCATATTTTTATATAAGATCAGAATCAGAATAGCATCTACAAATAGATTTTACAATTATAGTTTTAATTCACAGACTTGATTTAAATATTTTCGTCTTTGACATAAACTTCAGATTTCTTGGTTCGTGGAGCTTTTTTTCACAATGCACTTACAACCAAACTCGGCATCGTCAGTGCTAATGGGACGTCGTCTAAAGTGCGTGATCGATATCGATCGGTTCTTTACCACTACTCTTGCGTTTATGTGATTTTAGAGAGCTAAGGCGAACAACCACGGGTCCACCTCGTTTGAGAAAAAAAAAGAGAAACAGACAGAAGGAGAGAGTAAGAGTGAGAAAAAATTAATTCAGCACGATGGCGAGGCGGGCCCGGCTTAAAGTTACCTATTACGTTATGACATTTACTTTTAATCAAACTAACGTAGAGTGTCCTATTTATATACGTATAACGCGCCGCTACTACTACTTAACTACTACACAACTACTATACTTTACTATACCGTTATACTTATTACTACTCATTAATAGCGTTATTACTCTATGACGTTACTACCACTACTACCACTGTTACCAGCGTTACCTTTTACTACCACTTTGTGTTACCATTGTCTCGCTACAGTAAGCTTCACCATCGTCGTCGTCGTCGTCGTCGTTTTAAAACGTCCTTCATCGCACCAGTGCCCTTCGATTGACACGACAGACGAGAGAGAATGCTAAGCAGGCATTCTCGCCTCCAGAATTACCGCAGTCGGCACGCATCTCTCTTTTTGATGTATCTTGGTATTTTATTCACGTTCGCAAGTAAACCGTAAGATAAAGTAAGATTACAGATCGGGAATAACTTTGCATTACAGCGAAAAAAAGATTTTATTATTTTTACTGTTGAGATAAATATGAAAATTTTTGAATGCAAAAATATAGATAGAAAGAGAAATACGTAAAAGAATTCTCACTCTTCCTGAAAATATTATTTTATTTTAAAAAATATATTAAAAATTAGTAACTCTCTGCACTCTTTTTTTCTCCTCTTTTTCTCCTCTCTTTTGTTTTCTTGTTTTTTTTCGATGTTTTTAATATTTATTTATAATTCTAATTTTATTTTATTTTAAACAGATATACTGAATTTTTTCTTTTTTAGTTTCCGGGATAATATTCACGAAAATAATAAGCTTCAAATAAAATTTTTTATATTGCAGTTTATTATTTTTTTAGACTTTATTAAATGAAATCTTTGTTTTTCTTCAGGCGCAGTTATTCCTACCAATGTAATCTTACGATACCACCCCATCGCGTCGCTATCATAAAGCGATTCGAGCTTCGTAAACACAACAAATCAGGCATTGTCTTCACACCGTGATCCATACAAACACACAAGCAAACATAAACACATACATAACAGACACATTTACACAGAAACTGCATTAATTACCTGTACGTGCACAATAGATATGATAATTACGTGTGTATATGTTATGTTAATCTAAAGTCGTGTGTATCCGCAAATGCTCGACGCTTCGCGGATTGGACAGAATTGATAGCTACAAACATATCGATTTCACTTTTTTATTAATTCTCTATGATTGTAAATATTTGAATTGATGTCTGCTATATTTTATTTAACAATTAATCGTGTGTTGCAGTTGATGTAGTGTGCACAGAGCAAAGTACACAAAATAAGTCAAATATTTCTGTCGCTAGAAACGGAAATCAGCTCCAATTTATCGTAAATCTTTGTGATATTTTGAAAATTTTTTCTCAATTACTGATTAAAAACCTCTTGCGCGCGCGGACAGAGTTTTGATATCATTTTGTATCAAAATGTAAATTTATCAGACAGTTAATTTGGAAAAAAATAATTTTTTAAATAAATAGAACATATTGTACATATTTTAGAGATCGTGATCAATAATAGATAATTACTGAATGCAAATCTATAAAATATTTTATATGAAGGATTAATTGTTAATTTGTGATATATTGCTATTTATTAATAATTATTACAAAGGAATTATTTTAACACAAGGGAAACTTACGTATTTGATTGTCAGAAAATTTTTATATAACTATTTATATCAATATATTCATCCTTAAAAATACAGTGAGAAAAAAAAAATATTCAAAATATTTTGCATAAAAATTGCACATGCTCTAATATACTTATTACATTTTACAAGCGTGCAATCACTGTTATTATTAGCCGATATAGTGTGATATGATATGCGTAATATCATATGTGCATTAAACATTAGCGATAACAGCAATGAGTGATTAGTCTACTCAATTAACTCTAATTATTTTTTCTATAAGAAAAATGTATCAATTCCGTTTCTAGCGCGCAAAATTTGGTTTTATTAAAAAAAAATACAAAGTCCAATGGACAAACACACCGATTTCTAAAAAATTGTCATAGAGAACATGTCTCTGTATACGATTGATTTGTTAATAGTACGTCTAGGTTTGCGGATAAATACGCGTGCAAGTGTTCAAAAGACAAAATGCCCGGTAAGAATGCAAGGTAAACAGGATCCGAGGGTGCAAAGGCTCGAGCAACCCTTGCGATTGAAATTAGGATAACACGAGCCAGAGCGATATCGTTTCCTTATTCGAGGATTCACACGAAGGGCACAAAATTTCGAAAGCGTTTGTTTAAAAGAAACTAATTCGCCTCGCGAAATTGATAGCGATAAAATAGAAAAATTCTTGTTCAAAATACGCCAAATATCATTGATGCCAACGTCCTGTCGGAATATTTTGTAACAAGAGAAATAATAAGATTGTTATGATTCCATCGTCGTGATTGAAGAATTTTAGGAATATAAAATCTTGCCTTTAGAATTTTTAAAAATAAATTTTTTGAGAAAAAGCCTTTTAACATAGCTATGGGAAATTATAACAAAATATTTGTAGACATATATAGAAACACTATTACTAGTCGTTGAGCTCGAAATATTTACAAACTAATGTCTTTTCGGTAAATATAATAAATATTTTCGTCCGTCCAAATTGCGAAAATATAAGTATTTAATAATGGACTAGATGTGTGTAGACGAAAAAAAATTCCGGGAGATAAAAATGACTAAAATAAATAATTTGGTATTAATGTTGAAAAAATGAAATAGTACATTGGCATCAACATACGCGGCTATATAATAAAAAAAAAATCGAAAATTATTTTTCATATTTGTAAGAAACGCTTCGGCGCAATTGGAATCCTCGAGGACGAACGCTTTGCCTGAGATTTGCCTTACTTTCTCCTCATATCAGTCCTCATGTTTTGACGGGATCCTCGGATATAGGGATCGACTTTCTTGTCCGCGTGAATAAAGTGTCAAGTCCAGAGAAGGTTTCAGGAGAGGAGTTGCGGGAAAATCGAGATCGTGATTTCGGAGAAGGCTCGACTAGAATGAGAAAACCGCAAAGAGTTCCGGTCTCAAACAAGCAGGAAATAGAGATTCGGAATATATTTATATATTAGATACAATATATAAATATATTATATTTTTTTGTTCCTATATGTATGTTTTCTTAATAAGAGTCTACATGAAAGATGAAAGCGCAAGATTGATGTCTTCCGCTCCTGATCGAAAAATCATCCCTGGACTTAGCACTGCGGTGAATTATTTTTTAAGAGACAAATTGTCATAAGAACACAGGCGAGAGAGAAGAAAATGCGAAAAAAAAGAGAGGAGGAGGAGGACAAGATCGAGTCGTTTGGGCGTGAACAATAAAGTCGTTCTCACGACAAAACGAACGAGATCGTCTCGACGTTTGTTGTTTAAAACCGATTATCTGTCATTACTGTAACGAAATAACAGTCAATTCCGTTAGGTGTAAATCTATTCCCTTCTCCCCGTTTCATCGATGTATACAATAAATGTTCGATCAACAGATTATTTTCGAATTCTCTTCGAAATTTTGTTAATAAAATATTTCGATCGACGTCGCAACACTGAGTTTATCTATATATCTATATCGTTGATATTCGTAAAACGGCGGACATTCATGTACATGGGTGTTTCATCGTGGAAACAATACGGAACTTGTCGCACAGTTCTTCATCAAAATGATGGAAAGGTAATTAGAAAAAAAAAAAAACACGCCACACACAATGCACTATATATATAAATTTTTAAAATTAAATTTTCTGAATAGATTCCAGATTAGAAAAAAATTCTCATAGAACTCTTTCTTCATGTGCACAAGTTATTAAATTTTCTCTATCATTTTGAAGAAGAACTAATTATTTTAAGATGTAATATCTGAATTTCTTTCTCGAATTTATACACAACAATTTTTTAATCTGTGCATTGTAGAAACTCGTCTCACTTTCATTAATCACACTATTAAGAGAAACATATATCTTCTTAAAATAAAACTTAAAAAGATTAAAGTTATAAATAAAAAAAGTATATCTCTAAACTGGTTGAAACATGAATATAATTCATTTTTTTATAAACATTAGCTCGCGCAAATACAACTTTCTTGCTACACATTTTACAATATTTGTGAATTTGATATCGTAAAAATTTTCAACATAGCGATCTAATAAATGTTATATAGTCTTCGTATAAATAGTATATTGTTTCGATAACAAAAAGACAAATTTAGAGTAAAATATTCCTCTTAAAATTACTTATTTTTTTGCTGTTTCACTCTATTGTACGAATGTCCGCACACATATATACATATACACATGCACATATCACAAACACAGATATATGCTCGGCCAAAAAAAATCGCGTTTACAAATGTATTCTTACACGCGCTTAATCTATATACATATATGCACTTTGTCTATACAATATATATATAAAAAGAATGAACGTTGTTACTGAAAATAAATTTTACTAAATTAATACACACATAGACAAAGAGACAATGTGAATAGCAGCCAACAAACGTCCACATAAGTGTTGTAAGACGATTCAGACTAAAAAAGCATTATAGATCTTTTGATAGATCGTCGATCTTTCTTCCCCCTCTCCCTTTTTATATGCTACATGTTATGCAAATGATTGAACACATTAATCGTAAATTAAATAAAGAAGAAACATAAGGAAAGCCGATGAAATGTCGATGTATCGACGGTCGTACGAATTGAAAAGTGATAATTAATTCCATCGCACGATTATGCAATCTCACTGATTACGCGATCGATCGCATGAGAGATAAAGAAAAAAAGAAAGAGAAGGTGAGAAAGTACGCAGATGTAATTTTAGTGATTAAAAATATGAAAAATTGCGAGAGGAGAAATACTTGGCGCCAATCTTTTCATTCATACGACCGTCGATTATTCTCGAAACGATGAATATGTCACTGTGTAATACTGTACTCGAATATTAATTAGCATATACATACACACATACACATACATGTGCGCGCACATTCATAATACCTTCTTTCCGGCCTGATTCGTTTTTAATTCTGTGCCGAGCCGCAACACAGTTTCCTCTCGCTTGGAATAATATATACATATATATATATATAAATAAAAATAATATATATATAAATATACACAGAGATATACAAATAAATGAATATATTATATATATAAATAAAAAATATATATATACATACATATAAATATATATATACACTTTCGATATAAATGACGAAGGGAGGCAGTTCAAAGGCAAGATATGTGAGAACAAAAAATTATAACGATTATATTTTATAAATAAAAAATTGACATGTGATATAGATGGTAAGGCACGCGAGAATGCGTTGCGATGCATTACGAAAGCAAATGTATTCTGTATATCGTTTCATTAAATCTACTAAAATGTAATCGATCGATTCTAGTTTTTCGCGCCCATCTAAATCCTCTCACTGCAATGGCTCCTCGTTTGTATTTTGTCTCCTGATTTTTTATATAACAATTCGCAATGCATCCGACATTTTTTTAGTTCAAGGGCAGCCTTTTATATCAACCCATCTTTTATAAGTATGAAAGATAATTATGCACACCTGGCTATCGACTCTAAAACATATCATACCGGTTCTAGAATTTACATACGCAAACCAGATTTTACGGTCTAGCTTTGATGCTGTTTTAATAAAAATTGTCTTTATATAAGTGCTCATATCGGCAATAAATTAATAAAATATATAGATATTTATAAATTATCTTTAAATTAATATCGATAATTGTAAAAGATATTACTGATTATTGACAGATTTATTTGATGGATAAAGTACGTTAAATTATCATTAATATACAATTCTAAAATTCTAAATATGTGCAATGTAAATCTGCAATGTTTTTGTAAATATTCTGTATTATATTGATTAATTTAAGTTATATGCGTATTATTGATTAAAAATATAATTTTTTTAAGATTTATTTTTTATAAATATGTAAAGAATTTTCAAATAAGCGATTAAAAAGCTATGCGCTTATTCTCATTGTTATATAGAGATAAATTTGATTATATTTTTAAAATTATATATATATATATATAATTTTTTAAATATATATATATATATATCTTAGAAGATATATCAAATGTTTTTTTTTTGCATAATCTATAATCTATGCAAGAGAATATAGCTCAATAATGGATTAATCTATATGGCAGATAAGAAAAGATAATAAAAGTGACATTTTAATTTTTGATGTATTTATAATTATATTTTCGATAATGTTATATATGTTTACGCATTTCTAATAAGTATCTAAAATTTCTTAATTATTTTTAGATAATGATTCATAAAGTATATGCTATATACCATATATGTATATGTATATATATATATATATATATATATATATATATATATATATATATATATATATATATATATGTCATCCGTACACGCGGCAAATATTTACGGCAAACAATGATATCGAGCGTTCGTAAATTGAGCAACAGTCTGTATTCGCGGAAACAATGCTTGCGCGAAAGATGATATTCGAAAGATGATGCAGCAACTTACTTGAAAAACACGCATCTCAAATCGAAAGACCCACCAACGTCAACGGTCCGAACTTGCGCACAGACGCGTAGCCAATGAGGCCGCTGGCGAGCGTTGCCAGGTGACGCGCGCATCGACTGACGCATGCGCGTTGCCTGGCAACGAGCACGCTCCGAGAAAGTAGTCCGCGCTCGTGGAAACACAACACGACCGCGAACGGAGAAACACGAGGTTAATTTCGCGTCCGGAACTGTCATCGCGTAAATCACGTATCGTTCTTCGCGCGGAATCGTTTTTTCAGCCCGCGTAATCGCGACTCCGAAATAAATTCGGGCACGTGAATATCGAAGGGTGCGGATATCCCTACGCGCACGTCGCGTGCGAAGGAAGCGACGAGGCGAAAGAGAGTAAGAGAGAGAGGAGACGATTAATCGCGCCGGTGCGAGGAAGAGGAAGCGAACGGGCCGCCAGGCACAGGAAGTGGCTGCGCAGGGTAGGGGGAAAGTCGAAGGCAGTTGAGTCGGTGGTGGCTACATGTGGATATCCGCCGGTCGCGCCGAGAACTTTCGTATCAGGGAACAGGCGTGAACTTTCTTATACCCTCCCGTCGACGATCGCGGGACTCGTGACGAATCGCCCCGTAAATCGAGAATCGATTTGCTATTAACCATGCAGATGGATCCAACGACGTTGCAGCTGATCCAATTCCTCGAGAGGACCGTCTCGTCGGGTGAGTACTGATACTCCGTATCGGATCCGAGCATCGTGGCACCGTGCCATCGATGTCACCGGATACCGGCGATTCTTCCTCGTGAGGGAGACGAGAGTCCTCCGCGAGAGATCTCGTCCCCTGGACGAGGGAAAACGCCGAGACGACTCCGAGACCCGAGAGTAAACGTCTCGTGACGAAACGACGTTTCGCGTGCGCGTCGCAATTTTCTCTTTCGGGAGGAGAAACATTCATTCGCAACGTGCTCCGTTGTCCGCGGATTTCAGACTCGTCTCCTCGACGTCTCGTCTCTTCGTCTCGTCCTCCTCGATTTTCGCGGACGAGCTCGAGGGCCATTTTCGCACGCGTTTCTTGCGCGCGATATCGCGCTGTTGCTAGGCGCTTTGTTCGTCGCCGGAAAAGTATTGTCCTCGAGCACGACGGTTGCTTCTCGTATCTACACGATACAGCGCTCCTTCGCTAGTCTAACCTATACGATTTACCGATCCGCTGCGGGATTAATAATACGCTTCTTTCTCTCGTTTTCAGATAAGAATGAGCTCGTGGCAGCGCAGACTTATCTGCAGCATGCGGCCGACTCCAATCTTGTGAGTAATCGAAGGGATCGATCGAGAAAAATTTAGAAAAAAAAATGGAAAAAAAATGATTCTCATTTTTGCCTGTTCTTTTTTCAGCATGAATTCGTGCAACGACTCAGCGCCGTGCTGGTCACAGTCGGCGCGAGCCCCGTCGCCCGCATGGCAGCGGGTCTACAGCTCAAAAACCAACTTACCTCCAAGGATCCCGAAATGAAGTTCCAGTACCAGCAACGCTGGCTTACCATCCCCGCTGAAACGAGGGATTATATCAAGAAAAATGTAAGATACGTTGCAGCCTACGGCTTGCACACCCTGTCTTATCAACAGCTCTTAATCTTCTGCCATGATTTTATCGTTGTTTTGTCCGAAATTTAAAAAATAATATTTATATCTGTCTACTGAAACGAGGGATTCAATATTAAGAAAAATGTAAGATACGTTGCGCATCCTACATCTTGCGTACGCTGTCTTATCAACAGTTTTGATCTATTATCTTGATTTTATCAAGCAGAAATGTTTCATTCTTTTGTCCAAAATTGATAAAATAATATTTATATCTGTCTCTGATATCGAAAATCTACGTAAGAGAGTGAGATGTATTATTTTTTTTTTTTTATCTTTGTTATCTTTTTTTTTTATATATACATATGCTTATGTCGCTGCTTAAGATAATTTAGAATTGCAGAATAGGAATTCTGTGTGCGTGCAAATACGTGGAATATTTGTGAGAAAGGTTTATTACTGTGTCTGTTAAGAAATAAAATTTTATAGCGTAGAATATTGACTGTTGCAGATTTTAGGAGCATTAGGAACAGAAAACAATAGGCCAAGTTCTGCGGCGCAATGCGTTGCTTATGTTGCTGTTGCCGAATTGCCTGTGGGACAGTGGAGCGAATTAATTCCATTGTTGGTTAATAATGTTGTCAACCCGTCCAGTACCGAGATGATGAAAGAGGCCACTCTAGAGACTATTGGATATATCTGCCAAGAGATTGAGAGCGAAGTGCTGGTATCGCAATCAAATGAGATTCTCACTGCTATTATTCATGGTATGAAGGGTTCCAGTATGTCAAATCATGTTCGACTAGCAGCGACAAGCGCCTTATACAATTCCCTGGAGTTTACTAAAGGAAATTTTGAGAAAGAGGTTAGTGTTGGACATATAATTCTTGTACAATATGTGATAAACAGTTAACATTTTAATTATACTTACAGACAGAACGGAACTTCATAATGGAAGTTGTGTGCGAGGCCACTCAATCAGCCAATACTCAAATCAGAGTGGCTGCGTTACAGTGTCTTGTGAAAATTATGTCACTGTATTATCAATACATGGAACCTTATATGGCTCCAGCATTGTTTCCTGTAAGTTTTTATCTCATAATTTATATAATTTATTTGAATTAGTATATAAAAACAATTATACAATGTCAAATAATATTGAAAAAAAGGAAAGAATGTACATTTAATAAAGCCTTATGTCTTATTTTTCTTTTTTTCCAAATTGAGAAATGACACTTGATTTTCTAAATTATTAATTATCTTACTGTAAATTTCTATTGAAATTAATTGATAAATTTTTTTGCAGATTACTTTAGAAGCTATGAAGTCCGATATCGATGAAGTGGCACTTCAGGGAATAGAATTCTGGTCGAATGTGTCTGACGAGGAAGTTGATTTATCGATGGAAGAAGGAGAGGCATCGGAAGGAGGCCGCCCACCGCTAAAAGTCTCACGACATTACGCTAAAGGAGCTTTGCAATATCTTGTACCGGTATTGATGAAAAAATTAACCAAGCAAGAGGAATTTGATGATGAAGATGATTGGAATCCCTCAAAGGCCGCTGGAGTATGCTTGATGCTACTTTCCAGTTGCTGTGAAGAATCCATCGTTCCATTCGTTCTTCCATTTGTCAAGGATAATATTAAGAGCCCCGACTGGAGGTATAGAGATGCAGCTCTTATGGCGTTTGGTTCGATTCTTGGTGGTTTAGAACCGGCCACGTTGAAACCGCTGGTAGAACAGGCTATGCCCACTCTCATCGAGCTGATGTATGACAGCAGTGTGGTCGTTCGGGATACAGCAGCATGGACATTTGGTCGTATATGTGAGATGATTCCAGATGCCGCAATCAATGAGACGTATCTGAAACCATTGTTGGAATCCTTGGTTAACGGATTGAAAGCCGAACCTCGTGTTGCCGCCAATGTATGCTGGGCATTTACTGGTTTAGCGGAGGCAAGCTACGAAGCTGCCGAAGTGAGCGAAGATGCCACTCAGCCAGAAACATATTGCATGTCGCAGTACTTTGATTTTATCATTCAACGACTCTTGGAGACAACGGATCGACCGGACGGAGCTCAAGCAAATCTGAGATCTGCCGCTTATGAGGCTCTGATGGAGATGGTCAAGAATTCACCACGCGACTGTTACGTGACTGTGCAGAAGACTACAATGGTGATACTCGAGCGATTGCAGCAGGTATTACAGATGGAGTCGCATATACAAAGCCACTCTGATCGTGCTCAATACAATGATCTGCAGTCGCTGCTTTGTGCAACTTTGCAGTCTGTTCTGCGTAAGGTCACTCCAGAGGACGCGCCGCAAATATCCGACGTGATAATGACCGCTTTATTATCCATGTTCAACTCGAATTCGTGTAAATCAGGCGGTGTGCAGGAAGATGCGCTCATGGCCGTCTCGACTCTGGTCGAAGTATTGGGTGAAGGTTTTCTAAAATACATGGAAGCGTTCAAACCTTACCTTTGTCTTGGTCTGAAGAATTACGCCGAGTACCAGGTGTGCTGTGCTGCTGTTGGTCTCACTGGTGACATTTGTCGCGCACTCAAGAACAAAATGATACCATATTGCGACGAAATCATGACGCTGTTGCTCGAAAATCTCAGCAATAACGCCGTCCATCGATCAGTTAAACCACAAATCTTCTCGGCTTTCGGTGACATCGCCATGAGTATTGGGCCAGAGTTTAAGAAGTATCTCGACGTTGTACTGCAGACGCTAGTGCAGGCATCACAGGCTAACGTAGATAGGAGCGACTACGATATGATCGATTATTTGAATGAGCTGCGCGAGGGCGTACTCGAAGCTTACACTGGCATTGTCCAAGGTCTTCGCGGTGATGCCAACAATTGTCCAGACGTTGCCATCTCTCTCATCGAGCCGCACGTGCCGTTTATTATACAATTCATCACTTCGATAGCACAGGACCGCGAGCATTCTGACGGCAATGTGTCCGCTGCGGTCGGTCTACTGGGCGATCTCGTAATGGTATTCGGAGCCAAACTATTGCCAATGGTGGAGACCGAGCCACTTAACGAGCTATTGTCTAAGGGTAGGAAGTCGCGAACTCACAAAACTAAACAGCTGGCGACTTGGGCTGCAAAGGAGATTCGGAAGCTCAAGAGTCTCGCCAACGCTACGTCCAGTTGGTAAGTACTATGTCTTCTATTTACATTCTTTCAAAATTTCTTTCAAAACGCCGTGCTTTCATTATTCGTCGGAATGATGTCGATGCAATTTGATGAAAAAAAAAAAAACCCGAAATGCACTAACACCGCATATTTTTTATTTCGAGTTTCTTCTCCAACTCGTATTTCAGTATTTTATTATTCCATTTAGAGCGATGAGGTTCATCTTTGTTACTTTTGCTGCTCCTCTTCTCGCGCTTTTCCGCGCTCCGTCTTTATCATGCACATTTTATTATCGTATATGCTTGTGAAGTTTTGACGGGCGAGCTTTTCGCTAGCGGGAATAGGACAGAATTAGGATAGGATTGTTAGAGGAAAATGAGAAGGGGGAGAGATATAGGGAAAAACAGAGAGAAAGAGAGAAAGGGAGAGAGAGAGAAAGAAAGAGAGAGAAAATGCGCGCATGTGAGCACATGAAGGCATTGAAGAGTTGTTTCACTTATCGACAGGAATGTGCTACTTTCCGTTGTAGCGTTATTTTCTGTTCCTCGGACATTCTGCGTACGCGATTTGAAATGCCCGTCTGAAAATGTTGCCCCTCTTCCCGAAAGAAAGGGCACCGATGAGCGACGGTGACTGATATTTGGCTCGCTTTTGTTGTTTACAGATCGCCCCACGGTTGTACTGTCGTGCAATTTGATTTGACTAGAAAGCTATCAAACACAATACAAAGACAACAAGATTGGATGGTGCGGATGCGAGTTGATGGATGTGCGTGAGTCCAAAGCGATGATGACGAAATGGAGTGATGAGTCTGCACTTGTCCCTATCTGGCGACGGTATTTTATCGATATAATATCGGTGTTGAGCGCAGCCCATATAATATGAAAGAAAGGGATTTTAGTGAGAAAGCGAGAGTGAGAATGAGAGAGAGAGAGAGAGAGGGAGAGAGAGAGAGAGAGAGAAAGAGAGCATGCGAGACAAAGAGAGAATAAAAAAAAAATAAGTACCTGTCTGCCGGATGTCGACAATGGATGATGAAGAATGCAAGTAAATGTTGCTGATGAATGAATCAAGGCCAAACGAGAAGTCCGCGAAGATGATTCTAATTGCAAGTATGTCTGGTACAAACAAGCTTGCGGCTTCTATTTGCGTGATTGGGAGATCAAAACTTGAGAAAAGAGAGAAAGAGGATGACTTCGATGGACGATTACATGAAAGACATGAGAGCAGAAGAAGATACGAGAGAATGAGATGCCAAAAGCGCGACAGGAACACCAAGAGAGGACGGAGAGTATATATATATATGTATATGAATGACGGAGAGAGAAAATGAGAGAATGAGAGACTCAGGGAGAATTTCTGAAATAAAGTGATAGCGTGATAAATACGAGAAAATGTGTATGAAAAATGTATTAAAATGTATGTGCGTATGCATGTGATGTATGAGAGTGAGAGAAAGAAAGAACAAAAGTCTTTTACTTACGGTGATTTTCACCGTTGACTCATTGTAAAGCTCTCGCCGAGCTTCTCAATGACGTGCATCAAATTTTGAATCACAGTTTATAGCTATAAGGTTTAGAATTTACGTACGTATGGAAGAGTATCACTTTCCTAATGCAGCGGGATGGATGGGCAGCAAGGAAGGAAGCGAAAAAGAGAAAGAGAGACTGAAAGTGCGAAAGGTCGGGAAGATTGTAAAACTCATTAAGAAAAAAAAAGAAAAAAAATACTAGGTGACCCCTGGTCCGATCGTGCTACGCGAGAATCCGCACGTGATCTGTTGTGTAACAGTATGATACGATGATGTGTATGTTACTTTTTCCCCGTACGTGAATGTCTGTTCCTGTTGGTTGGATCATTAAAGTTAATATTTTGCCTGGCACAAGTGATTTAAGTTGTACCGAAGTCCTCGTCCGGCCTGAACGTTTAAGAGCGAGTGATGATTTTTGAGCGCTCAAACAATCCTCAAGTCTCATCCCGTTCGCTTTTCCTTTCCCCATTAGCCTTTGTAACCGGTCGATACAAACGTGTACATCATTTTTTGTCTAATTCGATTAAGTACGCGATCACGGTATTCAGAAGTGACGTCGCAGACGAGGAGCTTTGCACTGCCAGTTGGAACAACCGCTGCACGGCTTGTCCACACTTTTTAAACACTCGTTCCTTCCTTCCCTGTTCGCGAGACGTCTGGGTCACTCTCGAGGTCTGGGTGAGATCGTCTTCCTGGTTCACGCGTTGCCATACAGGAGCGTCCTTTATCCCTTTTTTCCCCATACGATGAGAGAGAGAGAGAGAGTCTCGCGGATCACCGGGATTTTGAGAAGATACCGTGGTCGTGTTTAAACGGGTAATTCGCATATAATAGTTTTAGCGTCGTAGCCTGGAGATGAAGGGTAGTTTTAGAATAGATCTCTTTCTCCGAACAAAGTGTGTGCTTCGCGTGTTTGTTGATGAAATTTAACCGCGTGTTTCGATTTCAAATCGCAATATACCTTTCCACGTTCGACCGGGATATCTCAAGTACCACGTGGTGTATCTCTACCTCCGCTTATATATCCACGTATCTTTGATGACGATGTCGCCAAGTAATTACGTGGATCTTTTCCAAGATGCGCAGTTCGCGATTTTTTTCTTTTTTTTTTTTTTATTGCGACACGGAATTACGTCACGTCGTCGTCGAGAAACGTGTTTGTGGTAGTGCCATGCATTCCAAATACTTTTGCCAGCGAACATGCCGGACTTTCTTTTCGTAATTTGACTATTTTTTAGCGCGATTTCGTTCCAACATATACATTACTTGTCGCAAATTTTTGAGATGCGGAAGAACGAGATAGCGATGTAGCGTAATTTATGGGAGTTTTAAGCTTCTTGAATTTAATTAAACGCGAGCGTGTATGTATTTTGACAAATGCCAATGGGAAAAACAATTTTGCTGGCACTTTCCGATATCAGAGCAATTAAAAATATAGAATGATCATGTCGATTGATCTATATCTCTGTCTCTGAAAACCAGAATTCGTGCATCAACGACGCACGTTGATTTATAAACACGTGCGTGCTTAAACAATTTTTTTTTACATCGATCGAATATTTTCCGTAACATAATATACCATGACGTTTATTATTACAGTATCCCCGCATAAGTATTGCCACGATATTTCATATAATCCGGGTTTTTACGAGAAATAAATATATATTTTAGATACTCCTCTCCCTCAACATACTCGTAAATCGTAGAAAGAGAAAATGCTTTTTTTTCTTGTTCTTATTATTCGTTTAAGAAATGTGTACACACACATAATTCGATATTTTGTTTACGCATCTGCTGGATTCAGTAACAGTGATAATAATAATAATAATAATAATAGTGATAATAATGTATTATCTTCGACAGATTGTGACATACGAGTATCGCCAAATTGTAAATAAGCAAGTAACAAGCTTTTAATCATCGATTTGAAATCTATCGAGATAATGTCAAAGTTTAATAACGTACGGAAGATATATAAATATATATGTATACATATATTAAAATCACTTTTCTCTAAGAGAAGGATAAACTATTTTTCTAAGACGAGATTTTCATATAAATTGCAAGTGAAACTTCTTGCGAAAACATAGGAAAACATTTCGAACTTGTGGCAATATTTATTCGAGCAATTTTATATTTATTTTAAGGCGATTGTCAAATAACCAATGATTTTCAAAAATATGTTGAACATTTATCTGTAACATTTTTTTATGAATTAATAAATTACGCCAAATTATATCAAATTTTACATTAAAAATCCATTAAACGACACACTTTCGTACATAAATTTAATCGTCAAAAATATTTCGTACATAGTTAATTATTCTGTAAATTTTTAAATATTTATCAAGGAAGTTGATTATCCTCCGTAGTGTCAAAATGCGATGCTCTTAACGCCGAATCGTTTAAGCATGGTTATCACCGATTACGCAATTATCCATTCGCAATCAATAGCGAATTTTTCGATTACGATGGATTCGATAGGAGCGCGAGTATATATATCCTTTTATTTATACATTCCACTTTTAGAAAAGATTAGGTGAAGAGAAAGAGAGAATGAAAGTGAGAGAGTATCACGACGGAGAGGACAGCGGTGCGCGTTTTTCCGCATCTTTTGCAAAGAACTCGATCGCTCACCTTTTTCTGATACGCAATCGAGGGTTTGCGAAATTTCTGTGTGATTGTCGCCGGAATTCGCAGCGCGTCCCAAATTTGCTGAGATTATTTTTTTAATCAAACTCTTGTGCTAAACTCATAAATTTGCAACGATCCAAGAATCACAGTTGTAATTTTAATATTGAATCGATTATATATATTTATCTAGAGTTTTTATTATCATTAACAAAGAAATCAAGTTTGAGCAAAAGTTGCATTGTTTCAGAAAATTTAAATAATTTAATTTCTATTCAAATATCGCTATTTTTTATGTCTTTTTTTGTTAGTATTGACTTATCTACATATCTAATAATAGAAAAATTATATAGCCTTGAATTCTAAAAATTTTTGAAGAGGTGAAATTATATGCGATTTGATTTGTCAAATAATAAGAAAAAATTTTATAAAATAAAAATATTCTATTCTTTACTAAATTACCTTTAGATATTTGACAATCAAAGATCGTTGAACATTTTTTCTCTCTTCGAGATTAATCGAATGCTAAAGATATCACTATATTTATGGTTCTAATTGTTATTTCTAAACGTATTAAATATTGTATTTATATCTAAAACGGATAATCGGAATCGTTTCAAAAAGATTGTCCGAGTCTGACGCGAAATTGCCGCGAATTGCGTCGTCGAATTTATCGAAAAAAAAATAGAAATAGGGGGAAAAAGGCAGAAAGAGAGAGAGAGAGAGAGAGAGAGAGAGAGAGAGAGAAAGTTAAATGCGAGAGAGTGGGGTGTAAAATTGTGGGTGAATGAATGAACTGAAAATTTGTGATGCCAGAGAAAAGAGAGAACGAGAGGGAGATCGTATAGAAGACTAAGCGACGAGATACAAAAGAGTGACAAAAGTTACGAAAATACAAAAATGAAAAAATAATAGATGTATATGCGACTGTGATTTTTTGAAAGAGAGACTCTCGTGTGCGGGGGATCGACGTTCTACCCTGAAGAGAGCACGGTCTTCGCGATCTTTCGCGATCCTTTTGTCGATCGCACGGGACAAGATTCTGACGGACGATCCTGATTTAGCATATCCTACGATCCTTCTCTTTTCTCTCCCTCTATCTCGATAATCCTGATCGAGCCTGAAACGCACACGTCGGGATCGTCGGCGAAGAAAAACCCGCTCGCGAATACCGTGTTCTACATCAGGCTGGCTTTGTAATGCGTATACGAAAGTCTTGATCGGACAGAAAATTGTTTTCGTCGTCTTGTATAGATTAAATATTTCGATAATATTTTTTAACGATCGATATAAAATCGAAGGGTTTGAGAAACTCTTTTTTTAACAGAGCTTCGGGAGATCCGCGATAAAAGAGATAATAAGTCTATTCTATATATTCCAAACAATCGCATGCCAAAGATTTTTTTCAAAGATAGAAGAGTAACACGTGGAGAGGAGTATTAATTAATTGTAAAATAAAAAGAAGAAGAAAATTATCAGGCTCCGACGCTCTGTGTAGATGATCGCTGGAAGTTATCGGGAAATTTTCCTCGCGCAAAAAAATCCGTACACAATGTTCTTTGCAATATCATTTCTCGCCGTAAGAATATCCTCGTGATTATGTCGAGGAAACGACGTGAAACGTCCTTGCGGCGGAGAAGATCCTCGATGCGTGACGACGTGGACTTTTTCGCCAGCATTGCGAAGCCAGCCTGAGGAAAACCCATAATAGCACGACAAAGCGACTTATTGACTCTTGTCGACTAATTAGTTGTTTAGCCTTTTCATCGTCGAGACTCCTAGAGTGCGTGCGATGCTTACTAGAGCGAACGTACGTGATGAGCGTATTTTAGTATATTTAAAAAAAGTCGTGTGCATTACGCTGTATCAGTGATGATGTGCGCTGTGAAGTAAATGAGGAGCGAAATTTATCAAGGATGCATCGATGATTGAAGGAGCGGATCGGGGAGAGAGAAGATGTTAGTGATGTTGATGTTGCTGTTGAGGATGATGGTATAATGATGAGAATGTTGATGATGATGATAATGATGATGATGATGATGATGATGATGATGATGATGATGATGATGATGATGATGATGATGATGATGATGTGGTTGGCTCGTGATTCGTCGTGAATCGCGGCGTCACGTTCGAGAAAGGAGAACGGATCGTCGATGTTGGAGAAACGGAAGCGAGAAGCAAACGTGTAAAAGTAAAATATAAATTTTATATCGCGGGGCGGGCCGGATCGCGCCGCTTGTCGGCCTGCGGGATCAATGGAACATTTTTTCAACCTATAAGTTTTATATTATTCAAACTAATCCGCATAAAACACTTCCCGTTATTCATGTATATTTAAATCTACAAGTGATGCAATCAAAATAATTGTTTGCTTTTTTCGGGACTACCTTCTCGTAATTATCAATGCGATTATACAGATGTATATCACTTTTTCTGAAATTTGTAGATACTAGATTGTAATTTAACATCCGCACCAATGACCGCAAACAAGTAATATAGTTGCAACATTGCTGTCCTTCAAATTTTCCACGTGATCCTGCGGGCTCGCGGGCGTCCTCGCGACTTGCCGCTCGCCTGCGGTGTCCTTGTATGTACGAGACAATATTTTCGATAATATTTTTTAACGATCGAGTCGCGAAACACGAGCCCAACGTATAGATCTGTTGTTCGATGCGCTTGATATCGCGCGGCGGTGGCGACGAAGCGATGTATCGCAGGAACATACACGAGCGCAAAATTATTCCTTTTCTCTTTTTTTTGTCCCCTTTGTTCCACGATGTTATACCGAAAGAGAGAATTCTACCTCGAATAAGTCGCAGAAATTGCGATCGAAGCGACAGGTCTTTTCCTCGCGTCACACGCTTTCTGCAGAGAATTATCGATATTGGGATATCCGTCAATTAAAACTCGCGTGTTCCATAGTAATTAATTGTTACATATTGTACCGAACGAAAATTCCAATAACACGATAGCTCCAAAGGAAAACATCTGTTCCGTGTGTGTAGGTGAAATTCGGTGTAGATTTCTCTCTCGTTTTCGTGAAAAAAAAAAAAAAAAAAAATAGTCGCGATACAGAAGTCCTTGCGTTAAAATGTGTCACGTCGAGATTCCTTGCGATCTACGATATTTTTCTGAAGCGAGATACCGAAAGAGGGAGCGACGCCACCGTCGTGACGAAGTGGGCGAAATAATTAAAATAAAAAAAAAAAATAAATAAAAAAAGCACAAAAAAAAACAGCTGCGTGCGTGGATGACGTCTGGTGCGCTGCGCATGTGATGAGTGCCGAGTGCTGCTGCCGATCGGGAGGCGATCGGACCAAGATGATTATAATTGACGCATGGTGAGAAGAAAAAATGTGTCTCTAGGCGACCTATATATGCGTGGGTGAAGCGAAAAAAGAGAGAGAAATAAAAAGGGCGATGCTGAATGTGGACGTCCGCCTGTCGTCGTAGCTCCACCCTCTCCTACGAGCAATTTCCTGGCACTCGATCCGCCGATCTCTGTAGGATAAGGCCCTTTCGCGACGTGATAAGAACGTTGATTAATCTTTATTGGTGCTTCGCGACGAGCAGAAATTCACGGCCTACTCTCGCGACACGCGAGAGACAATCGAATCGCCGATTTTCGATGTAACCCTCGCAGATCGGATATGTAATCGTTAATACTTGCTCAACTCGATGTTCTTTTGCGCCTACGATCGGTGTCGAGCTAAGGGAAAAGCACTAAATTTCGCTATTTCAAGAAATGTGATGTGACAAAAGGGATTTTATTTTTTTTTATATTTAAGAAAAAATTTACAAGGATGGAAAAGTTTACAAAATTTAATGTAATATGCATTTTTTACAACGCAGAGATAAAGAAATCGGCTACTATATGTGAGATAAAATGTTGAAGAATATCACCGGAAAATATTATTTGCGATAGCAATCAGGATGGCAATCAATATGTAAAATATTTTAATCTAATTAGATATTTTTAGATATCGCGATTCGGATTTAGATGAAATGGATATGAAGTTAAAATTTTATCGAAGATCAAGAATCTCACTGTATGAAACATTTATTAATTCCATTTAATGTCGTTATTCCGGAATTCTAAAGAGCCAAGTGAATGAAGACACTATATAAAATTTATAGGGTCTTTCAAGTTTTGGGTTTTGAAACTAAATATATATTTGAGAATTGATGTATGATCTATAATTTCAAAATTGACGATGTATCAGAATTATTTCGCCGCTTTATCTAATGTTTGACTTTGTACAAATAATTGTTTTTATTGATTTAAAAAATCAATTTTTTTGTCTGAAAAAATATCAAACTCAATTATATCTTAGGTGATTATCGTCTTTTCACTTGTTTCTTGAATTAATGAGTTTCGAGACGGTTGCAAGGAATTAATGAGATTATGACAGGAGAGGGTGCGGCACATTCGCGCGATGTGTGTATATCGCATTGCGTTATCATTTTATTCCTATTCGGTTTGAATCAGTCATGTGGTGCTTGCGGAGACTGTGTTTCCTGTGAAGATTTATAATTGACAACGATAATGTGACTTCGGCTACATCGCTTACGTGAATGCTAGAGCGATCGTGGAATGACTGGAGGACGAGTCTTCGGGAAATGTGTCTAGGCGTATAATCGGTCACATTAATGATCGCTCGATAGACTTCCTCATCGAGGCCTTCCTGTCAAGGCCCCTACAAAATAAGCGGCGAAAGTTTTTTCGCATAATCTCGATGCGCGATTGGTGCATCGTTACATTGCATACAGGATCAATTCGATTGCATATCACTTAAGACATTAATGTGGCTGACTGTACCGACTGAATGCGAGAGACAGAAGAATTATACGAATCGCCAAGCGACAGTGCCATATAATATTCAGAGTCATTTCGACTGTTATTTCTTCGTCGTTTGATTTGTTTTTCTTCAGAGACGCGAGTTTCGGAAATGCGACAAAAAGCGCTCACGATCTCGTATATACAGGAATGCGTGTGAAAGGTAAAACGAGATCGATGGAAATTGCGAAAATTGCTTCCTGTTTTTATTTTCATGATTTCCTTCTTTTTTCTCACAGAACACGAAAATAAAAATTTCATTTGAAATCTGTATACACGCAGTGATGCCATTATTACCAGTCGCCGCTCAAATACTTATATCAAACATATAGCCATTCTTTTTTGACGACATCTGTTTTATATTTATCGCATTTTGTTTAAAAAACATTTTTGGAGCAGAAATTTGGAGTTTGAAGCATTAAAAGTTTATTTTTTAATTTTATTTTTTAAAGAAACGTATTTCTGCATAAATTATTACTTACATCAATTGTTATGCTTGCGTGATATATAATTCGATATTATTGTGATTAGCGTATATAACTAAGCATTCTTTATTTTCTTGAATTAAAAATTCGCATTGTGATGAAACGAAAATCGCATCTATCCGGAGGGAATGGGAACAAAGAGGGTCCGTAACACGGCATGTGCCAGTATTATTCTTAATCTCTTCTAAGCACCTTTAACCCAATTGAATTAGAAGGACACACCCCGCGACACACAGACTAACTATCCGTCGATCGCATTAAATACGTTCTTTCATCCAGTGCAAGAGTGCGTGTGCAGTTGATTGTAATTTCGAGTCATTCAAAAGTGTCATTATTTACAATTATAAATATTTCTTTGCATTTTTTTTTAATGAAAGAGATGTACGTGACTTAATTTAATTATATATTATACAAGGATTGAGAGACATTTGCAATTTGTGTTTGTTGATTTTTGTAAATCTTTTGTCTTTTTTATATATTTTTTTCTCATTATAAATTCTGAAAGAAAATTGAATTTACGTTGTGTATGATTTCCGTATTTTTTGGAATAATAAGTTAGACGAATATATTACAAATCTATATTCTCGATATCATTAAAATAATCCCAATACTGCAAAAATACTCAAACATCAAAGTCGGCAATTGGAAGAATAGCATTAACGTATTTTGGACACGTGTCCTGTTAATAGAAGACGAATCGCGGCGAATCGCCGTCAACGCCGAAATCGTTGAGGGTGCATGGTGCATTTTTTACAAATCTACGAGAGAGACATCACTCTCTCGCACTTTTATTACGGAGGAAGACGGACAAGATGCAACGCACGTCACATCAGTCGTATTCATCCACGGATGGAGGCTAATGCACGTCACGTGACGCCTTTATAAGGTATCATCGAAGCTTTTTCGATAACGTGGGACAAAGTCGAAGTTCACCGAAACGGAGGGAAAGAATAATAACAGCTCCACACAAGCCGATAATACCAGAGTTACGGAGGATAACGTAAGTATTCATTTTTATCGGTTATTTTTACGAAAGTTATCTTCTCTTGTCTTTATTTTTATTTTCGATTATTTATTTTTTCTATTTTTAAGTGTGCACATTACTCTGCATCGACTTCATGGAAGCGAAATTCTATGTTTGAGATGACATTAATTTTTCGTATATACTCGTTTAATCTCTCTTGGTTGAATAATATCAAAATCATTTTTAATATTAAAATTATTTATATTGTTATTATCATTTAATATTATTAAAAATTATTTATATTAAAATTATTTTGCTTAAATGGTCCATGAAAATTTTACACTTTCTAAGTTGATTCTACAATAGATAAAAAAAAGGTTTTCAATAGCAGCCAGAGAGAAAACAGCTCTGTTAGCAGCTCTGTTTTTTTACCACTTTAATTTTTTGAACGATTTGATTGAAAAAAGAAATCAGAGTTGATTGTTCTTTAATTAAATTAGAAAATAATTTTTATAGCGATTAAAAGTAAAAGATTTTTCGAAAGTTAAATTTTATATAATTAAAAAATATAAATATTTTTCTCCTAATTAATTAATTTTGCTAACTTCAATTTTGATCTAAATTTTAATAATTTTTACTACATATAATGCTTCAAAATTAATGTTGAAAATTAAAAAGTGTCCAATTACTCGAAATTGGTCGAAGAAAATTCATGACTCATTCGCATACAAAGTCTAGAGCAATAGGATACTCTCTCTAGCCATTTAATCGCGAATCATAGGATAGCTTCGATCTCGATGATCTTCTGCCGATCGTCGGCGAGTTCGGTCGTTATCAAAAGCAGTTGCTGTGGCTGGTCTGTCTACCTGCATGTTTGCCTTGTGGTTTCTGCGCTTTTAATCAATTATTCATGGCGGATACACCGCCACATTGGTGCAAGATACCAGATCTGGAGCATATGGATGCTGCACGCAGAAGGCGTCTCGCCATTCCTGTGAGTCAGGTGCAATCGATTGTGCAAGAGAACTCGTTTTTGCGATGCTTTATTAATTACGCGTTCCAAATCATGATATGTAGAAATTCATGATTTATATCGATCGATGTATCGCATCTACTTTTTCAGCTGACCGATCAGAGAACTGTATCTTCTGCGTATATTTAATATTATGTGTGGTATAGTTGTGGGTTTTGTCGACGTAGCTTCCTTCTTTTTAATTTTTATTTATTGCATTTCCTTAGCAATTTGTTTCCTTTGCTATACGAGTCCAATCGATTTAATGAATCGCACCGTAGCCTATATCGTTATTTAATTGCAATTCGAGTTGTGCCTAGTTAGCTCGAACTCATGCTAAAGAACGCAAGTTATTCTGAATTTCTTTTGTAGTTTGTCATTTTTTCAACAAAGCTAGAAGGTTGAAGAGCCTATAAGTGCAACGTTGTACATGTATGCAATTTCCTCTAGCAGTCTAATAGGATTTAACGTTAAGTGGGAATAAGTAAAACCTTCCATTTGTATCACGCGCAATCGACCCCATCGATAGGATCGATTCTGCCTTATGGCTCAAGCACAGTGAATGTATTATTCATACGATGTCGCGCGACGTGACGCTAAAAGATGTAATATGAATGCAGGACGACAACGGGACCTATAGCCAGTGCACACGATATGACGTCGATTGGACGACGATGGAGAACAATTCCGTCGTGGAGATGTCAAATACGTCGTGGTCCATCGTGCCTTGCGACCACGGCTGGGAGTATGAGACCTCTGAGGTGACATCGTCCATTGTCGTTGACGTATGTCATGCGTCCAGTCACACAATTAAATTCTTTTCTTTTCTAGACTTTGTATAAATTGCATTTTTTCGCGATTAACATATTTTTATTCAATTTTAAAATTTTCTCACTTTTTTATATTATTTATTATATAATATTTTATATATTTATTTTATTTTATAATATTTATTTATATAATAAAATTTTATAGTCTCGCTTATTTTTAAGGCAAGATATACAAGTAATATACAGTTTTTTATGGAACTAGGTAATTCGAATCTCATTTGGAAAAATTCTAAAATATAAAGAATTTTATACACAAGGAGAGAAAAAGATTTGACCCAATAATTGCACGATTATGTTAAAAATTCGATTGTGTTACAGTTCGATCTCGTTTGCGATCACGCAATCTATCCAACGATTGGTTTGGTGGCTCTTAATATGGGGGGTCCTATAGGAGTATATCTGTTCGGTACATTAAATGACAGGTAAATTAGAGCTTAATTGTTTTTTTATTTAGTTTCTTTTTAATTGAAATTTTATTTTATTTTTCTTAATTAGAATATGATTGCCTATTTCAAAGATTTAATAATAGATAAATAGATAGTAGATAAATAGAACCGTCTAGAAAAAAATATTCTATATTTATGTTTTAATTATATTTATTTTTACTATAGATTATTTTTATCTTATTAAATTTTAGTGCCGTCTTTAAGTGTCATTGTTTTATATATTTGTTAGAATCGGTCGAAGACTGTCTTTCTTCACGTGTCTGGCAACGTTAATAACTGGCGGTTTTCTAACGGCGATAACAAATAATTTTTGGACTTGGGCTTCTACGCGCTTCGTCGTCGGTTTGACGATACCAGCAATTTATCAAATACCTTTCATTATCTGTAAGCAGTTAACTTTTGCCGTAAATAAACATTTTCCTGATAAATATTGATAATAACATAATAAAAATATTTGATAGGATCGAACATAAGCTTTATCGATACTCGTAATAGAACTTGGTAATTATATTTTTTTAGATAATGATTAATTAATATTTATTAATAACTTTATTTCCGTAGCCTTAGAACTCGTCGGCCCAAATTACCGTTCATTCGTGACTGTTATGACTTGTACTTTTTATACGATCGGTCTCTGTATGCTAGCAGGTGTCACTTATTTAATACGCGGTTGGCGAATGCTTGCCATAACCACAAGTGCACCATTCTTGATCTATTTCTTTTACTGGTGGTGAGTGAATAGCACAAATAGTTAATATTCTCATTAAAATTTCTCTCCGCAGATTACATATTATTTATTAGATTACAGAAATAACATAAATATAATATAATGGCAATTGTCATAGATATGCAATATTTGCGATCCATAAGAATTATTTTTACTGAGATATATCTTTTTTGAATATTATCAAATTAATATGCAATTAAAAACTTAAAAAAATGTTTTTTAGCATTTGCTTACTTAGACAACAGTTTAACATTTACGATTATCATGTATTCAAATGGTTGTCGAAATGCAAATTAATTATTCTGAAATAATTCTAAGTAGTATAACTCAATAGTTTTTATATTCATTTATTCTTCCCGCACACATATAAGATTAGAGATTGTTATAGGTTTTTACCGGAATCACCGAGGTGGCTATTAGCAAAAGGTCGTCTAAGCGAAGCTAATGATATTCTCGAAACTCTGGCTCGGGTAAATGGCAAAGAGCTCCCGGCATCGTTTACGCAAAAGCTTCGTCAACGCATGACAATGTCGAGATCGAAGAGCGAAGAGGAAAGATTGAGAACCGGACCCGGTGTCCTCTCGCTTTTCAAAACACCGAATATGCGTCTCAAGACATGCCTTATAACTTTAAACTGGTAATTGGCACATAAAAGTGCTTATCAATTTTAGAACCAGCAATGCGCAATATATTCAATTTTTATTCTTTTCTCTTCCTATTTTTATTTACCATTTCGAGCTTATTTAGCAATCTGTTTATTAAAGAAAAGTCAAGCTTTGCATAATTATTTTTTAACGTGTTGTTTTTCACATAGATTCATGTTGTGTAAATTTTGATTAATTTTTTTTAATTAATCATAATAAATTTAAAAATCATGAATTTTTTTTAATTAATCATAATAAATTTAAAAATCATGAATTTTTTATCTATAATATGACCATCTATTTTTTATTAGATTGATTGATTTCTTGGATTTTATTGACGTCGGCATAGAGATAATATAACGTGATAATTTATAACAGAACGTTATTTCCTGACAATCACATTTGACGTGAGAATAAATGGATCTTCATCTTATTATGATCAGGTTTGCTAACAATATGGTGTACGTCGGTCTTTCTTATTACGGGCCGGCATTAGGAAATGAGGAACACCTGAGTTTTCTCTTTTCTTCCCTCGCCGAGATTCCCAGTTACATCGCTTGTTGGGTTGTAATGGATCGATGGGGTCGCCGATGGCCTCTTTGTCTTTGCATGGTCGTGGCTGGAGTGTCGTGTATCGCCACGGTGCTGTTGTCACCCGGTACGCACCGCTGCCCAATCAGCCGATGACTTGATTAATTATCAAGAATAGCAATTTAATTAGTTGGTTGGTGCTACGTAGCAATATTGCTGAAAGCACCAAGTTATAACAGTTGATTAATATTGTAAAGTGTTATGTTGGAGGAGACAACTTTGATAGAGATCTGTTTTAATTATATACTATTATTATTTCTAATGAATGCCTTTCATTCAAGATGCTGTCATGGAGACCTTGGTGTTGTTTCTCGTATCGAAGTCTGCGATATCGGCGTCTTTTCTAATTATTTATCCCTTCGCCGGAGAACTCTATCCCACACAATTGCGCGGAGTTGCTATTGGTTTCTCCGCATACATCAGCGGCCTCGGACTCATCATTATACCCTTCGTAACATATCTCGTGAGTCTGCATTCCTATTTTAATTCTATTTTACTAGTAATTATAAAAAGTATCCCTTTACGAAATTTATTAAATTATTAAGTAATTAATTTATTCGCTCACTTATTATTGTAATTTATTATCCTGATATTATCGATTTTATTATAGAAGCGGATATTTATTTACTCCTATTATTGCGAGTTATATTTTGGTAATGAATAGAAAAGCGAATATGATTTTTTTTTTCAGGGAAAAGAGAATCTTGTCCTGCCTTTAGTCATCTTAGGTGTCGTCTCAGTTATTGGTGGTGTGTCTGGTTTGCGGTTACCAGAAACATTACATTATCGTCTGCCGCAAACTATTGAGGAAGGAGAATTATTTGGGAAGGATTGGACGTGCGCGGATTGCATTCGGTGTGTCCCGACAAAGTACGTGTTAATAATTAATTATTAATTATCCAATTTTTAGTTTGGTAGAACACTAGATTTTGGATTTATTTTTTTTTCAATAAATCTCTGATTTATTAAGGATATTAATAAAGTCAAATTTAAATATTATTTTGTATATGAAAAACTAATATTATATCTTAATAATGTGCAATTAATTTTTCTTATGATATGCTACAATGATTTTGCTTTTTTTTTTAATTTTTATTTGATTATACTTAAATTTTATTAAAATGTTCTCCAGACCATCGTCAGTTGCAACTTCTTACGAAGATTTGTCGACGCGAGAAACAGTAGAGATGCGCGAAGTGCCTAAAGTGCCATTTTCTTCGTCTATTTTGGAAGAACAACAATGGTCGAGCACTACGAGTGTTCGCCGTTTGGTTCGCCAATCTAGCGTGATGGATACTCAACGCAATTCCGATGGGACCATGAAGATGACCTATTGGTTTTAACTTTGAATATTTTGAATCTCTAGTCGAGAGAAAAAACTGAAACAATCTTTTTATCTTCCTTTATCACATTTATGGGTGAAATATTTTTTAATATTGATTAAAAAATTATTCCATTTTCTCTTATATATTATTAATTTATAAAATCATGGAATTATACAAAGAAATAATTCTATCAAATAAATGTTATTTTAGTAAAACTCGTGCCCTGGACAAAAAAAAATGATATCGCTACTCGTGCTGCCCTAATCAATATATTTTTTTAAATATTGTGAATATTATGAAATCTAAATAACGCAAAAAATATAAATGTAATATAAATTCACACAACAGCATATATAGTATTTTGAAGTGTCAAAAATTATCATGGAGAAAAGTGTAAGAAGAAACTACATACATCCTTCCTTGCAAATTGTACATAAACTACAAGTAGCATATAAAATCTTAAAGAAATAAATAATAAATATAAATGAAAGAAAATGAAATAAGGGCAAGAGAGTGCCACGATCGATGTGTCGTGTCCACGATGCAGTTTATTCACATTCGGTATACAAAACACGAAGATAACGAGAAAGATGAGAATGAGAAGAATTGAATCTCGAATGCCTTTATCTTTTTTTGGGGGCAGAAATCGGGATAAGATCTTGCCGGCGCGTTTTTCAGGTATGTCCCTCCCACCCACCAAGTCGCTTTACAGACGAGTGGTCCTGTTGTAGCAGCTGTAAGCAGGAGAATCACTGTATGCGAATGCAACGTGAATTGTTCGCGGGTACACTTTCGTGCGAGAGTCGATTTACCTCTCCAGTAGTCGCCGCTTTAGCTCGGGCGGATAAGAGACATAGATATAATGATCGGGCATGTCCTCACTCGACAGGGGTAAATTCTCGTCCCCGTGATCGCCCTTCCGTCTTTCCAATCTGCCCTCGCCGTGAATATTCGGATCGTGCAACGGAGAGGTATTCGAGCGATCCGTGCTTCCGTTGTAATCCATGCTTCCGGTACCGTCCAGCCTGTCTTCGTCCGCGGTGCTACAATGAGAAAGTAGAAAAGAATCAGTTTTTTTTAGATTATAATAAGAAAATAAATGAACGTGAAATATACATGGAGTGTTCTAATGATAAGACTATAGTTAACATGATTATTTTTATTCCAAATTATTTAGAAGTTTCCACAGGAAAAAAAGAGTGAATTCTTTTCCATGTTTGAGAATTATTGTACATACTTAAAAATATTTTTAACATAGCTTTTTTTAATCGCTTATTTACTATTTATTGTACAACAATAATGTGCATGAGGTGTATTATATATAAAATGATTATAATACTGTATACAGAGAATTACTTTAAAAAAATTTGCGCGTTCAATATGCTATATACGTTTTATTAAGTACGATATCAGCTATTTATAGTCGAATTTTTTATTCGATATAAACAAGGTACTCCTTATCTTTATAGGTTTATACTAACTAAAAACTTGTATCAATTTCTTTTAACGATATAAGATCATTTTAGCGATCTATCCGGAGTTTCTCGTGAAAGGAATAACGAGGAATTTTATTTTCGGCACGACGTACTTGAAGCAGACCCAAATGACGTAGTAACACGCGTAGATGGACGAGAACAAGACCAACATGAAAATGGTCAGCAGGTACCAGGGTGTGTGACGTTGCGGTCTCTTCGTGTCCTCCCAGTATCTGTCACAACTGAGATACCAGCAGATCGCGCGATTTAGCTCCCCTATATCAACACAAATTGTGACCGATAAGAAAATATCAACAGCCGTGGAAATATCAGTCGTGGATTTTCGTATGTATAACATTATTCAATAAAAAAAGCATCTCGTCATTTCTTATAATTCTTTTTGGACACTGAACACAGCATAAATTTTATTTGATTGCAAAGCTTTCTCAACACGTCACATATTTTATTATAGCTATAATATATGAAAGAATTTTAATTGGTTTCTCAAAATTATAATGTGATGTGGCAATTTTTGGAAACCGGTTTCAGCGTTGAAAAAACTATAAGAAATGACTTGTAATTAATTTAAACGTACCTTCGATCTCTTGGAAATCCCGCACAGAAAGATTGGTGAGCAATCCGGCGATGCAATCGCGCACGAGTATCTGTTGAAAATCATGCGATAAATAAATGTATTAATACATGTATTTTTATTTATAGATAAACTCGTCTACAGATATATATATATATATATGAACTTTGCGTATCTGTTTTATAATATTATATATTAATCAAGGATTGCATATATTATCACTAAATCATAGTTTCAGTGTCGATTTTTTGATTGTGCAACAAAATTATTTAATTTTCAATATTATTGACAGACGTCAACAGTCAAAGATTCTTATATTTTCTGATAAAATAATGCTCACTTCGCACTGGGTCTTCAGCTTTTGTAGCTCCTCCGGCTTGCAATGGGTCTTGATCTTTCTCAGATGCAATCCTTTGCGTTTTTGCTTCTTGTCCACAGCAGGTAGTGCCGCTTCCACCAGATCCTCCTCATCCTCGGCGTCTTCTTCATCATCCTCCTCCTCGTCCTCCTCGCCGTCACAACCGTTGCTCTTGTTATCCGAGCCGGCGATCTCGTTGTGATAGGACGATCTCGCGACTCGGTGATTGTGCATGTCGCCACCGTCATCGCGATGACAGTAACGTTGCAGATTCGTCACCGCGCCACCGCCAGCGATGGTGCAGGATTTGCCCGCGGGATACATTCTGGCGAGGCCACGCGATTCGCATGGCACGACGGAAACGCCACGCTGCTGTTGCTGTTGCTGCTGCTGCTGCTGCTGTTGTTGCTGTTCGGTATTTTCGCGCCACACTTGGATATCCGTATTCAGGTGGCTGCCGTCGTCGTCCACCAGATTCTCGAAGTCACGGTTGCCCAGCACATCGCAGCGCATGATGTCGCAATAATCCGCCAGGCATACCGCATCTTCAGCCTGAAAGATGTACACGTCCGCTTTGAATTTCGACTTCTTTCTGATCGAGTCTTTTGGCTTGTTAATCATGGGAAATTTAGTCCGCCAAGATAAAAAGTTATTTTTTATTTCAAAGAAGAGCTAACCCAGGCAGCACCAAAATTGGTGCATAAGATATCTTTAAGATGTCTTTGGGAGATATCATATCATAAGAGCTCTTAATGATGTCTTATGCACCAGTTTTGGACATGATGCTGTCTTGAAAAACCCTACGAAGAAATTATGTAATTATGTACTGTTTTATTTTTTTTTTTTTTACGCTCACCGTATTAACATTGCTTTTGTGTCTGTTATCGAAATGGACGTCCAAGTGTTTTTCGGCATAGAAGGACTTGCCGCAGAGGCCGCAGGTCCATTGCGAGGGTCTGTGTTGATGCTTTGCCTTTTGTTGCGGTCGAAAGATATCTCGACTTTCGTGAAACGGACATTCCAATGGCAATTCTACCTGATACTTCTTCAGTATTGGCATCCATCTCTGAAATTTTTTTTAGCTCAGATCGTTTTGCTTCATTATCTTAATCATTATCTTTAACAAATTATTACTGAAATCATTGTTTTCAAATTTCAGAAAATATATGGATATCGATATATATAATATTTTCAAAGTAAAGTATTTTCCATAATTTTTGCATCAAATTGTTTAAAAGATATTAGAAATTGATGAATTGATTAATTAGATAATTTCAATCGATAGATCCATTCTTACCTTGTGAACTATCCTTCTCACTACGGACGCTCGATCGCGGGGGCATGATATTTTAAAGACGCTGGGACCGGGCCATGGAATAACAGATAGAAGCAGCACTGCCAGAACCTAATGCAACAGTATGTATATTTAGTATCATAAATATATTTTTTTGATTTTATATAAAAGATTATCAGCTTCCGCCAAAGGTTACAAAAAATTTGCAAATCATCGATTATTTGTATGGCGATACACTGTTGGTTCTAAGAGCAAGTTCCTCGTGATTTCTATTTACATATATACATATTCTTAAATGACATATATACATATTCTTCATAATAATGCGTTAGTTAACGTGTTTCTTTTTTAACATTGCATAAAAAGTCGTTTACATTGTATAAAAAGTCGTTCAATACACATGCATGATATTTTAATTAGAGTCGTATTATACGATCGATTATAAATGTTAAACGTCAAAGTATATACGCACCACGAAATGTAATCTACCTTACATACTCCTTAACAATATAGAACAATATAGGAGAGTATTCTCTTTCGAGCACACATGCATAAATAATGCAATCGATAAATACGTCATCGCTCGCTCATATACATTAACATTTATTCAACTATGTTTAATCACGAGACATGGGAAACGTGTATTATACTTTGTTATATACGAAAACTGTGACCTTCATTCTTTTGTGAAATGATTTTTCGAATTTTTAATGTATCTCGAGCGTATTAAATGGACACGAAGCAATGCTAGAATGTGTAAGAAAATGTTATTTACCTCGAGGTGAAAGGGTTGGGTCTTCATTCATATCCCAAATGCTGCGTGCAAGAGTGATCCGGTGCGACGATTACTGCTTCGAGATTGTCCAGTTTCTTGACAGGGATCGTTTCTTCGTGCGAATAGTCGCCAGCCGAGGGTGTACGTTGCAGGTTGAAACGGGGGAGAACTGCAGGGTACACGTCGACATGGCGGTCACCCTTGGGCGCAGGTTTCAAGCGTATGCAGGGCTGTCGCAATGCCGGTTGTTGCCTAAGGGAAATAGATAGATAAGTGTAATGGTTAATGCAGCGCATGCTGCATATCAGCAAAGTATTAACATGTTATGAACATGTCATATTTTTATATTGCATATTTATGGATTGTATATTAATGATTTATTATTCAAAGCATATTTTAAAATTTCACGCAAAACATATCTATTTAAATTTCTGTCTTTATTTTTTTCATTTTTTTAAATGTATGTTTTCATATTTTATGATTTCCGTATTAATGATTTTTTTGTGCAACTTTGTGATTACTACTTTTTTCTTTATTTTTTATAATACTACTTAAAATGCAAAAATAGTGCATCGTAATCGTTAGTAAAGTATAATATATAATTTTTTGAAATTTCTAATATTTGTTATTACTATATGTTTGCATATTTTTATAATATCTTAGTATAGTATAGTATAAAATTAATATAACAATTAAAAATATACTATTAATCTCTCTCTCTCTCTCTCTCTCTCTCTCTCTCTCTCTTTCTGTAGAAATAAAGTTCATATTATGTTTTAATTTTTCGATACCGAATGACATTTTTCGTGAGACGATCCTGCTTTGGCAAGCGTCATCGGCGTCGGCGTCGGCATCGATGAAGATGCGTCGGCGCATTAACGTTTCCGCAAGCTCAAATTGACTATCGTGTAGGAATCATAAAATTAGTGATTTTTATGAAGAAATATAAAGAACTACATTATTCTATGCAGTAAAATCCGCAGTAATTATTTCAGATAACGATGCACTTTATTGCAAATTAAATTTTATTTAAGCGAGCTAATACGAGGTGTAATAAAAAAATATCTAAAAGGATTTTATTATTAACAAACTTTATTATTAGTTCAATATAAACATCTAATTTTCAAAGTACTCTTCTTTCGTATCTATACATTTATGCCAGTGATTCTGTCACTGTTAGAAACATTTTTTGTATGATAATTTTTCGGAATGTTCTTCAAATGCTCCGTCATATACGCTTGAATCGTCTAGATGTCAAAATTTTCTGGTTAACTAATTAACTAATTAGTTTTAACTAATGAATTAACGATTTCAGATTTTTTGTGTTAGAGAAAAAATATTAGATAACATTTTAACAAAAAGCCGATCTTATTACATATATTACACAACCAATCCAGATACTTTTTTATAATATCTTGTAAAAAATTAATAACAAGTTGTCTTAATAACGAGTAGTCTTATATAAGTAGTCTTATATTATAAGTAGTCTTATAAGTCTTATAAGTTGTAAGATACTGTTATAAGATACATATATTACAGAACCAGTCCGAATACTTTTTTATAATATCTTGTAAAAAATTAATAACAAGATTATTATAAGATACTTCAGAAAAAATGTGCAAATATTTTTATTTTGTCTTTAATGATGAAAGAAAATAAAATATTTAGTGGTTACGAAATTATGATAATTAATTATAACATTATAATAAAATTTGAATAGTTAACAAAAAAGAAATATATATGTATATATAGTGAATTATAAAAAAAAAAGAACACAATTTAAAGTAAAAATTGGGAAAATATTATTTGAAAAGAAAAGAAACACAATCTTTTCGCGAGTTAAATTCCTCTAAGGTTTTGTCAGGTAAGAGGATGAGTTATTTCAGAATTATCCTCTCACCAACAGTTTTTCATTCTAACAGTAGCAAACCAGTATAGGAAACAGGTAGAAAAAGGTACCAACCGGTGCCTTTGAAAGCGAGCAATCTAGCTCGTAGAAAAACTAGTCACAAAATAAGTTAAATCAGGTAACAAACCAAAGCCGCATATTATATAGAGGCTTAGACAGAAATTTGGCGAAACTGAAACAGTCAAAGAAAAATGCAATATTGGATATATATATTTAGGCTCGTATAAATTCAAAATTAATATAAGAATAGGCCAATTAAAGGAGCTAGATTATTTTGGGTGTTAAATAGTTTTTATTATTTCAAATATCACACACACACACACAATATTAATATATAATATATTAATATTAATAATATTAATATTATTATATTTTATTCGTAAATTTTATTGAATTAAAAAAGGCTGTTGTACGTACTTACAGTCGAAACGTTTACTCATCTAGTATTATGTAATGTGCTTCTAAAATTATTTGAAATAATAAAAACCGTTTAACAACCAGAATAATCTAGCTCGTTTAGTTTGCCTATTCTTATATTAATTAAGCATAATATATTTTCTGTTCCGAGTGTAACGCTAGATGGCAAGAGGATGCAATATCTTGCATCTTCGAAAACATGCAGTTACTTTATGTCTGCGTTCGCTTTGACGCTTACAGCGCTATAAGCATCTTCTGTCTTCGTTGCACATCGAATATTAAACAAAGATAAAAGAACCTTATAGCGCTGAAAGCGTCCAAAACAAACGCCCTATATGAAATAAGGTCATACACGTACATTTTTTCAGTCTAATATTAAGCAGTAGAAAAATTGAATAATAAAATGTCATTTACTCATTATTACTACCATAAGATATACAGGTCTAATTTTATATTTTGTTATATGTATATAAATATGTCTACATTAATTAATATAATTATTATTAATAATATAATTATCACATAATTGATATATAATTTTTTATATTAAAATAATTATAGAATTAATATAATTATATAATTATTACGTAGCATGAAATATACTAATCCAGAATATATTGTAAATGCAGTAATTAGAAAAAGTGGAATATCATAAGTGATATCTTATCTTTTATTTTTAATAAAGCAAACAACAGTAGATTACTGTCAACTGATATACATACTGATATATAATGATGACAATTGAATCACAGTAATCGTAAAGAACGAATAATAAAATTTTGTCTTATATCCTGCACGAAAAAATTACAAGAATACAAAAAATTACTATAATAATAGTTCTTCAATAATATATATTATTGATATACTAATAATTTTTTCGTATTTTTGTAGTTCTTGTTCGTAAGGAATTATATTATCATCAAGTATAAATTCTTATATGCAGATAAGAACATTTCCTTATTGTTATATAATGTTTTTAAATAGATATGACACGAAGATATGTAAGTATACAAATGCATATATGTATATTTTATGTGTTGATCGAACAACATCTAATAAAATCCTATGTAGTTCTCTTATTGTTTGTTATTATATATTTATTTAGATATTTATATATTTTTTTCTTCTCTATCTCAATTCCTATTAAATTAATTATATCTCAGATGGAAAGAAGAATGGAAAATTAATTTCGAAAACAAAATAAATGTAAATATATGTAATATTTCCTTTATCATATACCATATTTCTCTTTTGAAATGGCATTATTTTTCTTATTTTTGCTGTCTTGTGGAATTTTTAATGTGCACAAGAACTGCAATAATTTAAAAATCATTTTTATATATTTATATAAAGTTTTATATTTATTCCAGGATTGTTATTTTATGTCTATTTGTTGCATAATAATATACTTTTTTATGAACATTTTTTCAAAGGATTTTTTAAAACATTTTTTAATTTTTTATTTTTCTAGCTGTTCCACAAAATATTTGTCCTATTATTTTAAAATTTTTTCGTTATATTAATTTAAAACTAATTAATATAATTCTGCTTGATATCAATAAAGCCATTAAAAGATGTCACTCGAAATCAAATATATTAGAAGAGAAAATAAGAGCAAATAAGAATTGCGTAATATATTATTGAAAATATATTCTTAACTTTAATTTAATATTAATATTAATTATGTTAAATTCATAATAAGACGTAATAACTGCTGTTAACCGATGATGATTTCTCTAGTTTCTTTTTTTACTTCTTCACATTCTTCCTTCCCAACGCAGGAAGACGATAGTGGGGAGTCAAGCGATATCTCGTCGCTTGAAGTTAAATGGTTTGCTGAAGAACGCAGCAGTTAGCTAGTGAAAACGGCCACGCACAGTCATCAGTGCCACATCGGTCGCAACCGTACCGAATCGAGTTCGAAAGCGAGTTTTCTCGCATCGGAGAATTCGCGAGTTGTCTTTTTGCGTCGCATCGGAATCTTATAGGATATAGATAGTGCATGCATCTCGCGTTGTAACACACCGATATATCCTACGGCATTATATTTCTGTTGATTATTAGTGTACTAACGTGTCGTTGAAATAGTGTTCTGACATCACTGACATCACTAAAAATAAATCGTATATCTGTGCATCCTACAACGCACGCAAAGAGAGAGAGAGAAAGGGACGGAAAATAATGTAAGAATAATTTAAATAAAAAAAGTAAATTTTTGAAAATGTATAATTTGAATGTATAATTTATTTTGATATTTTTTATGTGCACGTATTGTGTAATAAGACATATTAGGATTTATCTTCCAAATTTTTTCTAGAGAAAGAGAAAGAGAGAGAGAGAGAGAGATTATATTATTGGTTTACAATCACAAGAACATTATTTGCAACAAAAAATAATTCTTTTTTAAACGTTATTTGTTATTGTAACAGTTTTGACATTGAAAATATTAAGGCCTATTATTGGTTTACAATCACAAGAACATTATTTGCAACAAAAAATAATTCTTTTTTAAACGTTATTTGTTATTGTAACAATTTTGACATTGAAAATATTAAGGCCTAATATTTTTGAAAATTATTATCCATATTGTTTCGATATTAAGTAATTTTGCGTTACTATATGTATTTTTTAAATCCAATAAACTTGTCACTAACATTTAAATATTATTTTAGTATTGTATCATTACTAATGATAATTCACTCAAAGGATTATGCCCAGTTTATTGGGTGAACAGTCATGAATCATAATTTAAATAATAATATGTTAAATAATAATTTAAATAATAATAAATAAGTATAATTAAATATATTTTTTCTTTAGATAATGTGTAAATGCCTCATTCTATATACATATATTTAAATAATATATTTAACTATTAAATAATATATTTAAATAATACATTTAATAATAACAAAATAATCGTACATACATATATACACTAAAGAAATACAAATAATTTTTCTTCTCATGTACATCAATTTTATTCTCTTTGATATTGTCATCACTTAAATTGTTAAAAAGATTTGACTTTCTGCAATGATAAAGATTTATGTCAGTAGCTTAGAATAGAACAATAATAAAGTAATAAACAACAGCATTCTTTGAACTTTGGATGCCTTTTATATTCAGCATTTAAAGCATTTTTTTCTGATTATATGGTATACGCGCTTTTTGCGCTTTAATTACTTGTTATGAGAGTTAACACTTTTCTTAATTTGAAATCAGTATACTTGCAATCATAATTACTTTACTCGTGATAATTTATTTAACAATGGCAGACATGATCTAGACATTGATACTTATATCGCCTAATATAAATAATAATTGATTTTAAAACAGCCACGACAAAATCTATCATATTTTGTAAATCATGCTTGTTTCCCTTACGAAAAAAAACTACAAGAATACGAAAAAAATTACTGCTATAACAATAATATATTATTGAAGAACTATTATTATATCAGTAATTTTTTCGCATTTTTGTAATTTTTTTCATAAGGGTTTGTTGTAGATAATATAATAATTGTACAATAACACAATTTCAACTACGTTTGTCAATGTTATTTATTTTATGGATTTCAAAAACTTATTTGTATTATATAGTAGTAATTGCTCATCATGCTTATTTGCAGATTACGTGCTGTTCATTATCTATTGATACAATAAATCAGTAGTGTCATTATCTAAATATGGCGACTCATGCATTCCGCGGTATCCAGAGGTTGAACCGAGTATTAGATGCTAGCATAAAAGTGCTGAATTCCTCATTAAGGTGTGCATCGACATCATTACAAACTAGACTTGTAACAGGCTCAAATGGCGAGAAGACGTTTATAGCTTCTAATGATCTCTCTTATCCGGAAACCATAATCCACGAATTTATTTGGAACAACATTGAAAATTATCCTGATCATATCGCTTTGGTAATTTTGATAATATAGTAGATTATATATATTATTTCGTATATGATAAATAATCTATTTACGTGGAGCGATTCTAATTAATCGCGTCATCTCTTTCAAGCAAATTATATTATTCAATGAATTATTCAACGAAATGAATTAAGGAAAATTTTTAAAAAAGTAAAAAAAAATGTTTAAAATCGAAAAATATAATCAAATGTAAGCGCATGTTAAATTTATTAAGTAACAGAGTGCATAGAAAATTAATACGATACCGATACCGATTTTATAATATATTTTGTGTAGGAATGTGGTATTAGTGGCAAGAAATACACGTACGCACAAGCCAAAGATGCGACATATTATATTGGCAGAAGTTTGCGGCACATAGGTCTCAAAGAAGGCGATGTGATAGCATTGGTGGCGCCTAATTTACCGGACGCAATTTTAGCTTTCCTCGGGAGTTCGTCAAGTGGACTCATTATCACTACAATGAATCCGTTTTGTACTGCTAGTAAGTTGCTTTATTTATTATTTTAGATGTTACAATTCGAGATTGATAGGATTCGATACATGCGCGCATAATATCTAAAACGGAACATAAAGAAGAGGACAAAATAAGTTATTGTTACACTATAGGTAGACGTGATAAAAATTTTCAGACGAAATGTCCAATCAGCTGACAAAAGCCAATGCAAAAGCAGTTATCACGTCAGCTTCAATTGCATCAACAGTGTTGGCTGCAACAAGAGCTTCTCTTCCACCTGGAACACCTTTTATTGTGATTGATGATAAAGCTGGTTCTATACCAGATGGTTCGATACCTTTTGATGTCAGTATTAATATACATATATATACATTTATGAATATATATATATATATATATATATATTTAGTAATATTTAAATATCATAAACAAAGACGCTAACATTAAATAAGAATAAGGAAAACAATTTTCAGGATCTCATAACACGAGGTAAATCATTACCACCTGTAAGTACGAAGGCAACTTGCGACGATGTAGCAATTCTACCATTCTCAAGTGGCACAACTGGATTACCAAAGGGTGTTATGTTAACACATCGTAATCTGGTTTCTAATATCGAAATGACTCAAGCCTCTTTTGGCGATTCATACCGTCCTACTACAAGTATCTATGATGTTATTTAATAAGTAATCGTTAAATCGATTAATTAATCATTAATTATAATTACGGCTTATTTACTGTTACCAAATTATGCGAGTTGCGAGTTAAAATTGTATATTATATAGTTACTTGTAAAATGTATATTTTGTTTAAAAATGGTTTCTCTGCCCTGCTAATGATTAATTGATTGATTGGCATCATTTTTTATTACGTTTTAATTTTGTATCTTTTATTTGTTGTCATAGGTACTTATCAAGAAAGCTATCCTTTAATATTACCTTTTTTCCATATTTACGGACTGAACGGTGTGGCACTTTCACGTCTTGCTTACGGTGCGAAAATAGTCTGTGTTCCAAAATTTATACCGGAAACATTCCTCGATGTGATGCACAAAAGCAAGGTGAATTCACTTGCGAATATAAATTAGAATACATTTTTTGATAAATTAAGAATTTCGGTTAACAGAATACTAGACTAAATATTAGAATATATAAGTCCAAAATAAAAATTAATTTTTTAAATCTTATTATTTCAAACTATTTGTCTTAAAAATAATCATAATTTCTTAAATTATTTTTATATAAAAAAATTCATGAAAGAATGAACGTTCCAAGTTTACGATAATACAGTTAACGCTTTCTTTAGGCAACCGGACTGTTTTGCGTGCCACCAATTATATTATTTCTGTCAGCTTCTCCTCTTGTTAAAATGCATCATCTCGAGCATCTTCACTCAATAATAAGTGGGGCCGCGCCGCTCGCGAAAACGGACGTCGATAAATTATTTAACAAATTCAACATTGATTCCACTAACATTAGGTTTCGTCAAGGTGAGTATTCGCCGTTGAAAGAAATTGAATAATTAACGAGAAATTCTCGATCCGTGAACAAACAAAAGAAAAGAAAAGGAGCAAGTTTTTAATTGTTTTCAGAACAAACATTTTATAACAAACAAGAGTTATAAACGATATAGGTTTAATTCTTAATGAAATTTAATGCTATGCTTATAATGCAACTATTGTTTATATCAGTCAGGATCGTAATACTGATTCATTTAAAAAAGTTGCTTTAATTTTTCAAGGTTACGGATTGACAGAAACTTCATCAGTGGCATTCGTTGAAAATGGAGAGAAATTTTCTAGCATTGGAAAAACCGTAGACGGTACCCAAGCACGCTTAGTAAATATAGAGACTCAGCAGGATATCGCCACTCCTGGCGAAACAGGCGAATTATGGATTAAGGGACCTCATGTTATGAAAGGATATCTAAATAATGAAGCTGCAACGAAAGCAACATTAACCGAGGATAAATGGTTGAAAACAGGCGACATCGCTTACTATGACGAAGATTATGATTTTTTTATTACGGATAGATTGAAAGAACTTATTAAAGTCAAAGGATTCCAGGTAAACACTCGGTTCCGCGATAAAAAGAATCTTTCTTGAAATAGATATAGATAAATAGATAGAGATAAATACAGATAAATAGATAGAGATATAGATATAGATATACAGAGAGAGAGATAAACACTTTGAACGCTGAGAAATAAGATATCAATGACATAGAACTTTGGACTAATTACGAAAGTTCAAAGTTATATGTATACACACAGACATCGAATTTATCTAATAAGTCCGAAGTTCTATAGTCGGATGATATTTTATTTCTCGGCGTTTAAATTGCCTCTTTTATTCAATTTAAAACGTTATTTTCTTTTGGCTGAAGGTACCTCCAGCGGAATTGGAAGCTTTATTGCGATCACATCCGGATGTAGATGAAGCAGCAGTGATCGGAATTCCGCATCCGAGGTGTGGCGAGGTACCAAAAGCGTTCATAGTGGCGAGTAAGGGTAAAACACCTACGGAAGACGATATTAAGAACTTTGTGAAAGGAAAAGTCTCCGACTACAAGGAACTCGAAGGTATAATTCAATTTCCAATAAGTTAGTATCGTGTAATTTGTAACTACCTTGTAACGCTTAAAATTAATTATTAAATTGATGAGATATTATGCTTTGTAGAACAATTATTATGTGGATGTTCAAAAAGTTAAGCAAATATCAGGACAAAAATCCTTAATTGATACATAATATAATTAAAGATGTAATAATAAAAATTTATATAAATATGGAGAAAGACAAGACAGTTAAAAACTTTAATAAATATAGACTTATTATTAGAGATTGCATATACATTTTTCTTTTTCAGGCGGGGTTACATTCATTAATGAGATTCCGAAGAATCCTTCTGGAAAAATTCTAAGATCAAAATTGAAGAGCACGTATCATTCTTAAACAGAATTTTTAATAAAAATTTGTGTAGAATTAAATCAATAATATAAAAAATTTTGTATAAAATAAGTATAAATGAGGAGTAATTTTACGGATATATATTATTTTATATGCAATTTACAGTTTTTTCTCAATGAAAATATGCAATTTTAATATGTAAACATAAATGCACTCATATATATATATATATATATATATATATATGTATCTGCTTAAGAAGAGTGTAAAAACATGTTAATATTCCTATAGAATCTATAGAATCTATAGAAAAAGCAGAAATCAAACATAACATATATAAATCTATGAAAAAAAAATAGAATGCTTATAATTAATAAGTCTGTTTGTGCTGACTGTACTTTTGTACTAGTTCAAAGATTGTTTTTTTTACTCGACATTGGAAGAAAAAAGACAACCTCTGAACAAATGCAAGAAAGCAGTCAACACAAACAGACCTTATTTTATAAAGATTGTACAAATATTTAGTAAAATTTTAACACTTGTATTATATTAATATGTTTAAATTCAGAAAGATTGTTTTGAATTGTTTTCCATTATTATTCTGTACATAAAAAATATATAAAATATATATATTTTTATAAAATAATATAGAACAAATATTGTATTTTTATCAAAAAATAATATATTTTTGAATATGTCGAGTTTTGATTTAGCTATTATTGTTATTACTTTGATAAAATATACATGTAGGAAGAGGGATAAAAAGAACGAGTTTTATAAAAATTATTGAATCTATCGCATATGCGTGTATATATGCCAGATTAGGCTTTCGGAAATTATAGTATCTTAATTTTATCTTTGTAATTCATATATTGTGTTATTTTTTAAAAATAAAATGGCATTTTTATAAATCCACATGTATTTCTTTTCCTCAACTATAGTAATAATATTTTGATATGATTTAAGAACATCACATAGCAGCGAACATAATAATACAAATTATTAATGCAAAAAATTGGTGTTTTGTAAAATTAGAATATAACTATATCTTGTGATATGCAATTTTTGTCAACTTTATCTATACATCTCTATATCTAGTTTTTTTAATAAGATGATTTAACCGTATAGAATATTTTGTTTCAATAATAATATCACTCGCAAACTTTCAATTTTATGAATTTTTATTTTACAGCTTTATTTTTATGATAACTTGAAGTTTTTTTTATATATTTATAAGATATTAGAGGAAAGAATCTTTTAAATAAGACAACTTATTATATTGAAGACTTGCATGACATATTGCTAGTAGATTATTATATCTTGCCCTTAGAATGTTATCTCTCTAACGAAAATATAAAATCGAATATATAAAAATGCGAACAGAGCAATATGAGAAAAGCGCGGATGTTTCTAAATGAACGACATTAAAAGATAATGCACCCTAACATAATACTAGCTATACATCGTCGTTATTAATGCAAGAACATTGTAGTCAGAGACTTAGAATTCTGAACTGATGCCACACTACATTTTGTTATTGTCAAGGGAAGATTTGCTGTTAGATGCGACTATAAAAATATGGACTTATTGCCAGTGAACTTCTTTATTTTTCGTTTTTGCGGTATGTGGAAAGAACATAAGAGTAGCAACTTGATAACATGTTTTGCCAATTTCTGCTACAGGTAATATTGTAACATATATATCAAGCAAAAATAGAGAAAATTTAGTTATTATTTTATTGAAAACATTTTATTGATATATTAAAATCAAAATTTTCTTTAACGGAATTTATTAATTAAGTGATATAAGAAATAATATATTATGTATATATAGTATTATTTAATATTATGTGTTCACGTGTGCAATACACATGCATACATATTTCTCTTTCTTTTCACGTACTTATATACCATGATAGGTATATTATTGCTATTTTAATATATTACTGCACAATATTCGAAATAATCGAGCTCATATATAAGAAAAACGATATAGAAGTTTTAATAGAAGGTCTATTTCTTGTTTTTACTTACGTGATATTGTGCCTAAAATATCAAAATTTTTTGGTGCAACAGTATGAATTGAATGCTTTATTAGATTGTTTTCGCACTAAAATCTGTCAGCCGAAAGATTCGATCGAGAAATCGATACTGAAGCAATACGATCGCAAAGGTATTTCTATTATATTGTAATTATCTAGAGTAAAAAATTAAATGTATATTTTCGAATTAAGTAACTTTTTTAGAAAGAAGTAATAATAATTTTTTCTAAAATTAACAAAATCTTAGTATATACAATAATATATACTTAGTATATACAATAGTATATACAATAATTATTAAAAGTTTTTCTTAAAGAAAAATAATATATAAATGTACATGATAGTAAAACAACTTAAAATTGTTCGAAGTATGACCCTTCTGCGTCAATACATTTTTGCCAACGCGATTTCCATGCGTCATAAGATTTCTGGAACTCCTTGACTGGGATGCTGTTCAGGGAGGCCGTCGAAGTAGCTTGTACGTTGTCAACCGACTCGAGCTGTTGTCCTTTGAGCTCCCTTTTCAGCCGAGGAAATAAAAAAAAGTCCGCCGGGGCCAAGTCGGGACTGTAGGGCGGCTGCGGCACCGTTGCCACACCGATCCGGGTCAGGTAGGCCGTAATAACAAACTTTATCGCATAGCGTTGCTCTATCGTTCTCTCCATCACAAGTTCGACGCGACCACTAAGCAGAGGTTCACAGAATAAGCCGTCCTAACCCTCCAAGCGCATGGAAACAATTGAGCGACCTACCGTTGGAAAGCTAAGGGTACCCCCCTTCCTCCCCAACCGGTCCCATCGCTCTGCGATGTATAGTCGCGTCACAAAAAAATGCGACGCATTACTTTCCGGACAAACCCTGTATAAACATAAATATATATGCTTAGCTAAATAAAGCTTTTTTCTGTAATTAGTCATTAAATATAGAGGAAAATTGTCTAAATCATATCACTTAAGATATTTTATTATATTTTTTATTTTAATAATTTCTCTAAATTACAATATATTCTGTTTGAAACTGATTTGTATTTAATATTGGATATTAATATCGAAAATTATAGTTTCATCTTTACAATATCTATTATTACATATTTAACTTTTTGTTAAGCACAAATTAATTAATTATTATTGAATAAGATATTTATTCCTTTCTAAAAAAGACATGCAAAGTCGATTATCACAAATTTTGTTGCTGCTTTTCCGCGATGCTGTTTGGTTGTTTCGATTAACATTGTGTGTTATATTAATAGCATTAAACAACTAATAGTTCGACAGTTGTAAAATAAAAAATAAAGATAATATCAATAACGCGCGCGAAGCACGCGCTTGTGTGTTGTCTTAGTACATAACAAAAATTCAAAAATTAAAATTATATACATAACAAAAATTCAAAAATTAAAATTATATACATAATTAAAATTCGGCAAATTAAAATTATGTACGTAATAGACATTCGAGAATTAAAATATAAAATTAAAATATAAAATACATAATAAAATATAAAATTAAAATATAAAATATGTAATAAAATATAAAATTAAAATATAAAATACATAATAAAATATAAAATTAAAATATAACTGTTTAATATAACATACTGCAGCATCATTTATACCTGCATTATTTTTTAATGAAAATTATTGAATTGTATTTCTCAAATTTGTATTGCCCCCGAAGTCTCATTTCGGCCATTTTAGTTGGTCGTTGGACCCTTACGCCCGCCTTTCCTCTCAGGGCTTCCCTCATTTCGAGGGCAAACATGTCAGCTTTTTTGTTGCTGTTTGCCCCCGATATCTCAAAGATATACGCTCCTGTGGCTCCTCGTCTGACCTTTGCACCTTCCATGTTGAGGCCTTTCGCCTGCATCTTCTGTCGTGCCTCCCGGAGATTTTTCTCATATGATCCGGGAGGGCATGTCAGCGTTATCGCTGCCGTCTTTGGCTCCCTATCAGTTTACTATACTAACAATAATTTGCTATCATAATTAAACTTGATAACAAAGCTGAGATGATTTATGCATCGACACAATTACTTTTACTTAAACTTCCTATTATTGTATTAACAAATATGCTTATAAATATTAAATTTATGTAGCATATATATATATATATATATATCATTTTGTTTAATCTAACCGAATATAATTATATGCACGCAAAGCAAAGTTATATTATTCTTTGATAATAAAATTTTAAAATTGCGACGCATGCCTGCAAAAATTATTATTGCAATCAATACATAAAAAATATATATCAATTAATTATGCAAATAAAAATTCAATAAGTACTTAAAACTTTTACGGAAAATACAAATAAAGAAATAAAATTTTTTACAAGAATCTTTTATGATTAAATATCTATATTTTCATTAGAGATTCGCGCGAAACTCCATACCCCCTATATTTGTCACGCTGCGCGGTTCGCGCGAGACTGATTCTCATGCGGGGTATCGCGAGCGCGGGCCCGATGGTCACATGACCACTGGTCACATGACCGGTCATGTGACCAGTGGTCATGTGACCATCGGGCCCGCGCTCGCGATACCCCGCATGAGAATCAGTCTCGCGCGAACCGCGCAGCCTGACAGATGTGTGGAATGTATTAATCTAATGCAAAGAATAAAAAAAAATAGTTACTTTCGTCGCGGGCCCGATTTATTATTGACTGTGAAGTTGGATGTCGCTGTCTTGATCGAAAGATTTTTATGGAAAATTATATTTTTTATTTTCTGTTAAAAATGTATATATTGAATTTTATTAATCACGTAATTAATAAATATATTTCTATGCATGCATTGCAATAATAATTTTATCCATTCGTTGCAATTTGTAAGGTTTAATTATCAAAGAATAATATAACTTCGCTTCGCGCACGTAATTATATTTGATTAAACTAAATAAAATGAGAACAATATATAAAGAGATACATTTATACAAAATACTTATGAAATAATATAATAGAAATTCGGCAAATTAAAATTATGTATTATACATAATAGAAATTTAATAAATTAAAATTATATACACAACGGAAATTCGGGAATTAAAATTATACATAATAGAAGTTCAGCGAATTAAATAAAATTATGTATATAATAGAAATTCAGTGAATTAAAATTATGTGCATAATAGAAATTCGGCGAATTAAAATTATGGTCATAACATCAAGCAACTGTCATTGCAAAGATTAACAATTTGACAGTTGTAAAATAAATATAATAGAAATAGTATCGAAGGCGCGAGCAAAACGCGCGCGCTTGTGTAATAACTTAAAATTGAGATAAAAATAATTTTTTTGTTTTGGTATGATTGTAAAAAAATGATAAAATTTAAAAAACATGACCAATTTATTTACAAATATTAATTTAAGTTTTATAATAAATATAATATGCACTTGAAATATAAATGTGAAAAATTGTATGATAAACTTTTTTAAAAAAATGTAAAATAAAATACTATATTGTTAGATTTATTAGCTAAAATAAATTAATCAAAGTAACATTCATCCTATCAGTTTTTTTAACATGTGGAACGCACAAAATAAGATATATTCTGAAAATCTTTTGTTTGTATTTCTTATATTAATTCTTATATATTAATCTTACATTACTCATTTTTTAAATATTTGTACTGTTAAATGTTGTTTATAATTAATAATAATAAAGAAATTAACGAAAGAAATACGATTTAAGTAATCGGTACGTAGGCAATTTTCCTCTAATTATAGATAGTAGTAAATATGTATATTTATAAAATCTATACACCTTTTGTACATATATGTATAATAATTAATTATTTTACAAATTCCATTTCGCTATACATGATATATTACGCACGAAGCTAAGAGAACTGCCTGTTTCTATATGTCCTTGTGTCTATCAACGGGTTTAATGATGATCGTGGAACCTTTATTGACTCAGGACGAAAGATCTTTACCGATTCAGATGTACATACCGTACTCTATCACACCATTACTTTCTTACGTGTTGACTTATCTTCAGCAAGCCGCAGTTTTAATTTATGGAATATTGTTGAACACTTCTTTAGACTCCATGGTGTATGGTTTCATTATTCATACCTGCGGACAAACTGAACTGCTGTGCTATCGATTGACTGAAATATTTCAATCTCTCCAAGAAAATAACGACAAAAATGCAAAACACACAATTGAAAATTTCGCTATCACAGAATGCGTGAAACATCATATTTTAGTTTATAACATCATACACAAGATACAATCGTTATTTGTATGGACTGTTGCTGCATTATTCTTCTTCAGTCTCATCACTCTTTGTACTAGCATCTATCAAATGTCAAAAGTAAAAAATTTTTGCCTTTCATATATATTTGTTTATAAATATAAAGATCAAAATAAAACATAATATTCTAAATATTAATGTTTTTAAATTTCATTAATGATATTTATGTAATATAAATAATGTCGCAATTGATGTTTCTTATTACAGACAAAGTTACTCAGTCCAGAATTCTTTACTTTTATCTTGTACTTAGGATCAATAATGTTCCAAATATTCTTATATTGCTGGTATGGCAATGAACTTGATTTAAAGGTGTTGCTAATAATTTCTTCCTTTTTAATTTCTTCTTGATATTTTACATTTTATATTTTATACAATATATATACATATATATATTTTAAATAAATATGTATATATATATATATATATTGTATATATATATAGTATATATATACATATATAATACATATTTAATTTAGAATAAAAATATCGCGTACGCTATTTATGCAAGTAACTGGACGATAATATCAACAGAGCAACGTAAAAAGTTGTTACTGGTAATGATGAAGAGCCAGAAAGGAATGATACTATCTTTTCATGGAATTTGCACACTAAACCTTAACACTTTCACATGGGTAAGTATATCTAATATATACAACAAATAAAATTCAAAAAAATATAAGACGCAATGCAAATTCTATTCAATATATATATTCTGCAATTACATATTTATTCTTCATATCTGCACAGATTATGAAAACGTCCTACTCTGCTTTCAACTTGTTGCAACAAGCTTCGAATTAGTAGCCTCTATCTAGTCTTTTTATCTAGTAAATATAATATTACTGCTTTAATTTAACTAATATTGAATTGCATTTTCATAATATATTTATTAGTAGAAACATTGATTTTTAGATATTTTTATATTAGAAACTTATTTTCTGTAGATTATCTTTTAAAATAAGCACGTTGTATCTGTCTGTTTGTAACAAATAAAATAAAATTTCATGCGCTGAATGTTTTTCCAAATAATTAAAAACAATACAAATTTAAAGGAATTAAATATCTGCAATTTATTTTATACAATTTTATTATAAATATCCTATTATTTTCGAGACATAACGATAGGCACGTCATCTCTTTCAAGCGAATTATTAATAAATGAGTTATTTAACAAAACTAATTTTAAACAAGTAAAAAATCTTAAAAAAAGTTTAAAAACGTAAAGTATGATCAAAGGTAAGCATAATTAACTGTTGAAATTATTAAGTAGCAAATATAATGTATAAAGAATTAATAATACATTCCTGCACAAAAATTATAAAATCGAAAATTATTAATATCAATTTTATAACATTTTGTGCAGGAATGTGGTATTATTGGCAAGAAATGCATGTACGCACAAGCCAAAGATGCGACATATTATATTGGCAGAAGTTTGCAGCACATAAGTCTTAAAGAAGACGATGTGATAGTATTGGTAGTACCTAATTTTCCGAACATATACTGTTAGGTTTCTTCGAAAGTTTTTATGTAAAATTATTTTATATTGAACTATGTTATTGTCTATGAACTATTTGATCTGATTGCAACAAGTTATTTCTATAAATATATTTTATCAATTTTAACAATTTTATAAATTTTTATATCTATTTTCTTAATAAGATGATTTGGTTGTATAAAATATTTTGTTTCCACAAAAAGATATTTTTCGCAATAAACTTTCAATTTTATAAATTTTTATTTATAATTTTATTTTATATTTATGATTTGACTTTTTCATATTTATAAGATATCAGAGGAAAGAATCTTTTAAATAAGACAGCTTACCATATTGAAGGCTTGCATGACATATGAGCTATTAGATTGTTATATCTTGCCTTTAGAATGTTTCTCTAACGAAAATATAAAATCGAATACATATAAATATGCGAAAAGAGCAATATGGGAAAAAGCGCGGATGTTTCATTTAAATATGGACGACATTAGTTAAAATAATGCACCCTATATATACCCCATAATACTATAGCTATACATCGTCGTTATTAATGCAAGAACATTGTAGTCAAAGACTCAGAATTCTGAACTGATGACACGCTATATTTTGTCATTGTCGGGGGAAGATTTGCTGTTATGTTAGATGAGACGATAAAAATATGGATTTATTTCCAGTGAATTTCTTTGTTTTTCGTTTCTGCGGTATATGGAAAGAATATAAGGATAACAACTTGATAATATGTTTTACCAACTTCTGCTACAGGTAATATTATAATATATATGTCAAGCAAAAATAGAGAAAATTTAATCATTTTATTGAAAACATTTTATTGATGCGTTAAAATCGAAATATTCTTTAAAGGAAAAATATTCATTAATTCAGTTAAAAAGAGAATTTTGAATATTAATGTATAATATTATTTGATATAACGTGTTCACATGTGCAATACACATGCATACATATTTCTCTTTTTTTTCACATACTTATATATTATGATAGGTATATCATGGCTATTTTACTATATCACTTCACGATATTCGAGGTAATCGAGCTCGTACGTATGAAAAACAATATAGAAGCTTTAACGGAGGGTCTATTTCTTGTTTTAACTTACGTGACATTGTGTCTAAAATATCTAAATTTTTTGGTGCGAGAGTATGAATTGCGTGCCTTGTTAGATTGTTTTCGCAATAAAATTTGTCAGCCGAGAGATTCTATCGAGAAATCGATACTGAAGCAATACGATTCTAAAGGTATTTCTATTATATAGTAATTCTAGAGTAGTAATTTTTTTAAATGTATATTTTCGAATTAAGTTTTTTTACTAAAAAGTAATAATAACTTTTTCTAAACTTTACAAAATCTTATTATTAAATGTTTTGTTAACAAGAAATAATATATAAATATAAAAATGTATAAATATAAATATATGCTTAGCTAATCAAATAAAGTTTTTTCTCAGAAATGTGTAATTAATAAATACATAGAGGAGAGAGTTGCCTAAATCATATTACTTATTTTAAGTTATATTTTATATTTTAATAATTTATAAATTATACATCTTGTTAAAAATTTAATTGTGTTTAATATTGGAAATTAATATTGCAAATTATAGCTTTATCGTGTTACGATATCTATTATTACACATTTAACTTTCTGTCAAGAACAAATTAATGTGTTATAAACTTTCTCATGATGATAATGTGAAGTGTAAAAAAAGATATAATTTAAGCAACCGGTTTCCTAAATTGTATCTTCTTTAAAAATAATTTTTCTAATAGAAATAATAGAAAACTTGCTTAAGAAAAATATAATTGATTTACTAATACATAGTAAGAACATTTGTTATAAAGAAATATTTAGAATATAATAATTAAGAAATAACATATCTATATTAATGCTTAATTCATATGTTTAATTCATATCTCATATTAAATATCTCATTTTTTACCAACAACAAATAAATAATATTCAGCATATAATTATTATTAAATAAGATATTTATAACTTACAATTGAGACAGTAATACTTTTTTTGTTATGGAAGGAATTGTTTGTGATGATAAGATTTAGGAAACATGATCAATTTATTTAAAAATATTGATTTAAGTTTTATAGTAAATATAATATGTACTTGAAATAAATATAAAATATTCCATGATTAACTTATTTAAAAAAAATACAAAAATGTAAAATAAAACTATATCGTCATTTATCAGCTAAAATAAATTAATCAAAAGTTACATCAATTGTACCTGTTTTTTTTTAATGTAGTATTTTAATGTAGTTTTTTAATGTAGTACAAAATAACATATATTTTGATAATCTTTTATTTATATTTCTTGTATTACGCTTATATTACACATTTATTTCATATATTTACTGTTAAATGTGATTCGTATTTAATAATAATAAAGAAATTAATGAAAGAAAAAAAATACGATTTAGGTAACCGGTATGTATTAGGCAATTTTCCTCTAATTACAGATAGTAGTAAATATGTATAATTATAAAATCTTTACATTTCCTTTGTACATATATAATAATTAATTATTTTACAAATTCCATATTTTGCTATATATGATATATTACGCACGAAGCTAAGAGAACTGCCTGTTTCTATATGACCTTGTGTCTATCGACGGGTGCAATGTTTGTCGTGGGACCTTTATTGACTCAGGACGAAAGATCTTTACCGGTTCAGATACAATACATACCGTACTCCATCACACCATTACTTCCTTACGTGTTGACTTATATTCAGCAAAGTGTAGCTTTAATTTATGGAGTATTGCTGAATGTCTCTTTCGACTCCCTCGTGTATGGTTTCATTATTCATACCTGCGGACAAATTGAACTGCTGTGCCATCGACTGACTGAAATATTTCGATCTCTTCAAGAAAATAATGAAAAGAATCCAAATAAGGCAATTGAAAATTTCGCTATCACAGAATGCGTGAAACATCATATTTTAGTTTATGATATCATACACAAGATACAATCGTTATTTGTGTGGACTGTTGCTGCATTATTCTTCGTCAGTCTCATTACTCTTTGTACCAGCATCTATCAAATGTCAAGAGTAAAAAAATTTTGCCTTTCTTACATATATATTTGTTTGTATATAAATATATATGTATATAAAGATCGAAATAAAACATAATTAAAAAATATTAATTATTTTAAAAATTAATTATTAATATTTATGTAACATATAAAGAAAGTTGCAATTCATGTTTCTTATTACAGACAGAGTTACTCAGTCCGGAGTTCTTTATTTTTAGCATGTATTTAGGATCAATGATGTTTCAAGTATTCTCATATTGCTGGTATGGCAATGAACTTGATTTGAAGGTGTTGCTAATAATAATTTCTTTTTTTTTAATTTCTTCTTGATATTTTACATTTTATACAATATATACAGGGTGTCCCATAATTCGCGAATCACCTTTTATGGGCAGATAGAGCGTGTTAAACTGAATAGAAAAGTCCTGTATCATTTTGCGATATTCGCAATAATTATTGAGTTATTAACTAAAATATCTAAACGAATGAGCGGGTAGAAAGCGGTAGGCCGGATTCGATGTGCATGTCGGATGACTTATTTGTTATATACCGCTTAATATCAAAAGTATCATCTTACTTTTCGGCACCACTACATTGGTCGCCGCTCGCTGCATGACGCCACCTCTCGATCAAATAATGCTTTCTACCTGCTTATTCGTTTAGATATTTTAATAAATAACTCAATAATTATTGCGAATATCGCAAAATGATACATGAATTTTCTATTGAGTTTAACACGCCTATCTGCCCATGAAGGGTGATTCGCGAATTATGGGACACCCTGTATATACATATACATATATATATATTTCTTTTTTTTTAATAAATCGTATATGTATATATACATATGTAATATTTATTTTATTTAGAATAAAAATATCGCATACGCTCTTTATGCAAGCAACTGGACGACAATATCAATAGAGCAACGTAAAAAGTTGTTGTTCGTAATGATGAAGAGTCAGAAAGGAATGATACTATCTTTTCATGGAATTTGCACATTAAACCTTAATACTTTTACATGGGTAAGTATATCTAATATATACAACAAATAAAATTCAAAAAAATATAAATCGTAATGCAAATTTAATTTGATATATATATTCTGTAATTACATATTTATTCTTCATATCTACGCAGATTATGAAAACGTCCTATTCTGCTTTCAACTTGTTGCAGCAAGCTTCGAATTAGTACTCTCTATATCTAGTCTTTCTATCTAGCATATGTAATATTACTGCATCAAATGTATTTTCATATTATATTTATTAGTAGAAATATTGATTTTTAGATATTTTTATATTAGAAACTTATTTTTTGTAGATTATCTCCTAAAGTAAGCACGTTGTATTTCTGTCTGTTTGTATAAAATAAAATTTCATACACTGAATATTTTTCCAAATAATTTAAAAAAAATACAAGTTTAAAAGAATTAAATACCTGCAATTTATTTTATGCGAATTTGTAGACTTATAATCTTTCGTCATTTGCCTCACTTTCCATCTAATTACAATATATCAGTTCTTCTGACAAGTTTGTAGATAAATGTTTCACAATCAAAAGCAGTATGTGTAATAATATGCTTTTTACTTTCAATGTTCCTTGCTCTACTATAATGTATGATGAATAATACAAGTTCATTATTTATAAAAATAATACGCGTACCATCGCTAATGTCTAATAAACGTATTGAAAATAAATGCAGAGACGAGGAAGAAAATATAGTAAAAGAAATCAGCGAAAAAGGCTACCATTATTCGACGACATTAAATGTTAAGAAACGCATATAAAGAACGTTCTAGCGACTTCGTTATTAATTCACGAGGAAGAATGTTCACAATGTAAGATGTTTTATTATATTTTTCTTATAAGTTTCGTATTTTCGAGACATAGCGAGGCACGTTAAGAGGGTGACTCTGCCCAAGTGAAGTAATACAGAAACGATCATCTCGTGATAATGGATGTATTGCCGTTAAATTTCCGAGTTTTATGGTTTTGCGGTGCTTGGAGTGAAAAAACCAATAATAGTCTTTTCATTCGTTTTATAAGTTTCTGTTATAGGTATGATAGTGAAAAAATGTGATATTTATTTAATTATATTATATATGTCTCTGATATATAATATATTACAGATTCAAATATGTAACTAAAATGCACACAAAATATTATATATTAATTTGGTAACAAGTCTGCACTGTCTATAGATAATTTTTTATTATTGTATTTTTTGTTCCTCTTATTAAAAAAAAAATTTTTTAATTTATTTATCGAATATTATTTTTATTACTGCAGAAACACATCATTCAGTATTTATACAAATCGATGATTTATTAAGAAAAGTTTGTGCCAGATTATGTTGCAGATAGAATTTATTTTTACATTTCGTTTCTAATTCTAGTAAATTCAAATAGCTCATTAAAAATTACATATTAAAATTTATAAGAAATTACATAAAATTTTTTAGTAGAGAATGATATGTGATAAGATGATGATCAGACATGTATAATTAAAGATTTCTATTTATTAAGATATAATTAATTTTTAGATACGCCATAGTAATTTTAATATACGAATTTACGATATCTGAAGTAATTGAACTTGTAAGAACGCACGATCATATCGAGGATCTAACAGAAGGACTCTTCCTAGCGTTAACTTATGTAGCTTTATGCTTTAAGTATGGAAATTTTTTGGCGCGACAAGATGAAGTGTCCATGTTGCTAGACTGTTTTCGTGGCGATACGTGTCAACCAAAAAATTCCAAAGAAGAGATGATTCTGCTTAAGTACGATCGCAAAGGTATTCAGCTAATAATTGTATGTTATTTTGGTGTAATTATTTCAAAAATACACATATGTAGAATGAATCTTAATATTTTTAAAACAAAATTTATTTAATAATTATAATTATTATTATGTATTGTATCATAATAATATATTATAATAATTTTATATATACAATAATTTTATGTATACAATAATAAGAAAAATATATAGTGGAAAATTACATATTACAATTTTTATAGAAGATAACAGAGCATCAATTCCACTTTTTGAAAAATATATTGACATTAATTTTAAATCCGAAATTAATATTTTTTAATGTTTTAAAATAATATATATTATAATACATTTAAGAAAGTATAAAAATATACACGAAATATATATATGTCTATCGCAGTTAAGTGGTGCGTCCGAGCTTTTATGAGTATATCTCAAGCCACTTGTATAGCTCTTATACTCGCTCCTATTGTGGGACCTCAGGATACCAATAGACCTTTACCATTCAAGACATATCTGCCATACTCGATAACCGGTTTATATCCGTATTTGGCTACGTATCTTCAGCACGTAGGTGCCATATTTTACGGGGTCCTACTCAACGTTTCGTTCGATTCGCTCGTCTACGGCTTCACTCTTCATGTTTGCGGGCAAATCGAGTTACTGTGCTATCGTCTGTCGGAAATCTTCAAGGATCATCCTGATATGGTGCAATGTCAATTCGGTTCAGATAAAGGCGCGATCATTAGCGAATGTGTGAGACATCACTTACGCGTACACGAGATCGTACGCAGAATACAATCACTATTTGTATGGACCGTGATGATTTTGTTCATTTTCAGTATGGTCACCCTATGCACCAGTATTTTCCAAATGTCCAAGGTTACGTAAATTTAAATTCTTATACAATCGACTGTTATTTCTTACAATTTAATCATTGTAAAAATGTTTGTAACAATATTTGAAATATTTGTTTTAATGGCAGACAGCAAAGTCGTCATTAAAAAAGCATCATTACTACTTATTGTCTAATTCGCGATATCGCGCGAATATTATACTGACAATGAATGAATTAAATTTGCTTCGCAGAAGAGGCTTCTCAGCGTTGGATTTCTCTCACTAATTTTATATCTCGGGAGCATGTTGTGTCAAGTATTCTTTTACTGCTGGTACGGAAACGAGTTACAATTGAAGGTGTGATGATAATAATAATAATAATGTATTTTAATTACTTTAATCGATATATAATTCGCGACGAAACATTTGGAACATAAAATCGTTCTAGTTATATTATAATATTTATTTATATTTTTGTGCAAATTGTAGAAGTCATCTCAAGAAAAGGACTCAAAAAACTTACCGAATGAATGATGAGGAATTCTTTTGTCGCGTGTGCAGAGTAAAAACATCGGCGAAGCTATTTATTCGAGCAATTGGACGATTGCCACGACACAAGACCGCAGAAGTTTGCTGTTCATGATGATCATCAGTCAAAAGGGGTTGAAACTCTCTTATTATGGCATTTTTAATTTGGCCCTTGACACTTTCACCTGGGTAAGTTTATGCCGATATCTTTAACAGTATAATGATAATATTACTTTAATGATAATAACAAAGCAATGTTAATAATCTTTTTTATGCAGATTTTGAAAACATCCTATTCTGCCTTTAATGTTCTGCAACAGACGTCAATATAGCTAGACCTAAATTATAGTAAGAACAGATTGTATATACAGAATTACATATTTCTCTTTTATGTTTATGTATTTCAAACATAAATATAAAAGTCTTTTTAAATAGAAATTTTTCTCGAAATTATTTATATTTTTATACACTATAAGTAGTATTTTATATTACCATTTTCTATACATTAAAATATTTGTGCTATTTATTTTCTCTCTACAATATTATCTCTCTCTATAATATTATTGAGCGTTTAGAAATTAACTTATTGTAGAGCGTAGAAATAAGAAAATTGGAAGATAAAATGTTCTGTCTAATATCATCAACATGCGTGGACTTTCCGCATTGATTCTGTATATGCGGATATATTTTATTTACTACAACTATATTTTTCACGAAGCAGACGTAATACTGCTTAATATTTTATCAGCGAAACTTGTCATCTAGATAAATTTTTTCCGTAATGACAACTTAGGGCCAAAATACAACCTTCATATTATTTTTTTCGATAAAAGCGATATGCATACACAGCATTGAAGGAAGCTTGCATAGCTGAGAATGTCATAAATCGACCGTCTTTAAAATTTAAATACGTTTGATCATATTATACGTTATTATTATATTACTAATGTAGCTTTCCTATTGATAAAATGTTATCGGAAATTTCTCCTTATTGTGATCGAACGAACATCAACTTGTCATGCATTATTGAGAGAGAGTTTCTGGGGACAGTCTTGAGATAGAAACATGTCAAATGACACAGAAATAACGTGCAGCTATGGACATTCTGCCGGTGAACTTTAAAGTTCTATGGTTTTGTGGTGCGTGGAAAGAACGAAAAGACGATAACATCGTTGTTGCTTGCCTACACTCCTGCTACAAGTATATAAGCGCATAAAACATATAAGTGTGTTTAGAATTAAAATAAAGATAAAAATACTTTTACATTCAATTGTTCAAGTTTAAAATAATTTTATATTAAAATGTAAACTCTATACTTGCAGATATGCAATTTTCTTTCTAATATATCAGTTCACGATATTTGAGGTAATAGAAGTTATTCGCACGCGTGATCAAATCAATGAGTTAACAGAAGGACTCTTTCTGGCATCGACTTATGTAACATTATGTCTGAAGTATGCAAATTTTTTGCTACGAAAGAACGATATATCGAAATTGTTGGATTGTTTGCGCGTAAAAATGTGTCAACCCAGAAATTTGACGGAGAAGATGATAATAGAGACGCACAGTCGAAAAGGTATTGGAATAACTAAATTAAAAGTAGGTTTTTTATTCAATTAAGCGGTATATACGAATAATTTAATTATCATATTTAAAACTTGATAAATTCATTTCAATGTACTAATTGCCTTTCACGTACGAATTCACTGGCGAACAAGTCTTTTAGTGAAATAAATCGAAATATTCGTGACAGCTAAATGGAGTTCTCTTATCTTCTTATTCATGTCGCAAGTCACTGCTATGGGTTTCATGATCATACCAATTCTGGGATTCGGCAAGGATGAATGGATCTTGCCCACGAAAGCGTACGTTCCTTATTCAGTTTCGGAAGTATTTCCATATGTGGCGACGTATCTACAACAAAGTGCAGCGCTGTTTTATGCAGTTATGCTGAACGTTTCATTTGACTCCCTTGTTTATGGTTTCACCATTCACGCCTGCGGACAGATCGAGCTGATTTGTCGTCGATTATCAGATAATATTAGGGCCTCGGTAAATTTTAAGAAAGGATCGGATACGAATACATCGATTGAAGAATGCGTCAGGCATCACGTACTTGTGCACACTTTTGTGAAGAAAGTAGGAGCGCTATTCATTTGGACAGTCATGGTTCTCTTTCTTTTTAGTCTGATTATTCTCTGCACCAGCATTTTTTTGATATCAAAGGTTGGAATTCATGCTTTTGTCGATTATTCATTTTAATTAATTTTATTTCTAAATAACTAATAAATTAATTTCAATTTGCTTGAGTTATAATTTTCTAAATTGCAATCTAAAATATAATTTAACAGGGAATTTCCTACTAAAAACTATAGCTTGAAAACTTTAGACATATGAGAGAAATTCATTTATATACGCATTTGTTTCGCAGTTATTTGTAATTTGTAAATTAAATAATTTTGCAGACAAAACTCTTCAGCATAGAGTTTCTTTCTTTGATATTATATTTTATCAGTATGATGCTGCAAGTATTTCTTTACTGTTGGTATGGGAACGAACTCGAGTTGAAGGTAAATAATTATGTAGTATTTAAATAAAATTTCTAGAATTTAAAATGCAAAATGCTAATGTTATTTCATAAAGAAAATATTAGATCTGATTATAAAGACATACACGTATAATCAACAACTTTATTTTACAGAGCAAAAGCATCGCAAATAGCATTTATTTTAGCAATTGGACATTAACCACGTTGCGAGAGCGCAGATCTTTGATACTTATTATGATAAATAGTCAGAGAGGATTGATGTTTTCCAATAATAGAATGTTTTCATTATCTCTAGATACTTTTACCTGGGTAAGTAAATTTAGAAATAAATACATGTACGCATAATGTAAAATTTATACTCAGAATTTACTTTCAATTAAAGCACATTTTAAAGTTATCATTGTTGCTGCAATGTTCTAAATGTTCAAGTTAGTTATACACATAAAAAAGCAAATTATAGACAATTTTTAATATTATCTATCTTATTCTGGTTTTCCAGATTTTTAAAACGTCGTACTCGGCTTTTAATCTTCTGCAGCAAGCATCAAATTAATTAACAAATACATTGTTAATTATAATGAAATGTATTTTTTACGTAGTTCTATATTTATATAAAACGCAAAGTAGACGATATAAAATATTTTTTGGAAAAATCCACTTTTATATGACATCAAATTTTTGTGATTAAAACTAGATAACACAAGCGCGTTTCGCGCACGCTAAACAAACTTTTATTCCGCGAGTGTATATGTCGTAGGCTAATGATTATTTTCAGCAAATAGCTTTTGACTCCGTGTGAAAAGTTTCAAATCAATGTGGAACCTCGCTTCGCGTGGAAAAGTATATGCTAAATACAATTTGCCTACAGTGGTTCAGTCAAATAATATTTGACTAGAAAAATAAGATTTGACTAAGAAAGTAGCATTTGAAAAGAGAGGAAAAACATTTGACATGGCAGATAGCATTTGACTAGTCAAAAGCTGCTTGCTGAAAGTAACCATTGGCCTACGACATATACATAATTTTAATTCGTCGAATTTCTGTTTTCCTTTCTAACTGAGAAACTGTAGTCGAAACCACTTAATCACAAAATTAATGAACACTTATTTATCAGATTTTAACAATATTGCTCTTATGACTGAAACTAATTAAAAAATTCAAGACCGGTCTTCAAAATATTGGAAAATGTAAATGGAATAATCTTGAGTTTGATACTAAAAAATTTTTGGAAAAGACGTGTCAATTATATTATGCATTTAATTTTTGTTTGATTGTTTGTTTAAAAATGGCTTCAATCGAGTCTCTGTGATAAGCCGAATATAGTATAAAATTATAACTATGATAATAAAATTTAAAATTAATTGTAGAATTTTATTTATAAAAATAATTTTATATAAAGAAGCTGAGATCTTGGTCAGAATAAGATATCGTAATTATGGTAATATTTTCTAAAATTTTAGGGTGGGCTAAAGTGTGGGCCACTGTATTTTTAAGTGGTCCAGGACCCACCCAGGCCTACTCTTTGTGCCGCTTATGTATCAGATATATATGTATAATTTATATATATATATATATATATATATATATATATCGAGTTTCATTTTTCAATTTATCTTCTTTGTATTGACGTTGAACTCTGAAATAAATGCTATTTTAAATCCAATTTTAATTTAATTGCAGTAATTTCGTAAAGTAGTTACGTAGAAAAGTAGATTTAATATACAGTTACAGTTGTTTGAATGCTTCCATCGGAAAACGTGTTTTGCTAACGGCAAACTTACTGACCTACTGTGTGACCACTGTCATACTATGCCAAACAAATTTACTGGAATGCGTTTGACCAACACCTTTATCTCATTGCATTATTTAATGCATTGGTTAATAGAAGAGAACTAGGTTTTATTAGTAAATAAATAATCTTTTCTTTATGCATATAATAATATTATTTAACGAATTTTTTATATAATAATCACAATATATTAAACATTGTCAAATAAATTAATTTGAATTGATAACATAGTTGTGCAAACACACATCACTTATATTTTATCAAATAAATATTTTATTAAATATTCAAATAAAACAACATTTGCATTTTGAAAATTAGTACTAAATAAAACATCAAAATACAATATATTATATTAATTACTATTAATTTTTAAAATTTTATTTTTTCTTATTTCTCTATCATTTCAAAATCTGTAACTGCATTTTCTCATGTTGAATAATTTATCATCGGTTCCAATCGATATATAATGATTATAGTCATGCATTTAATGTCTCTAATGATTTTAATATTCCTAATGCTATTAATCTCGAAGCCTCTGATCTGCTGCATGACTAAAGAATAAATGCCATGCTGAAGTTGAAATCCCGTAAGCCAGACTCGTGAGGCAGAACAGTGAAACCATCGTGTTTCACGTGAATCAGTGTTGAGCGACCTGTAGCCGTGATTCCGGCTACAGGTTCGCCAGTCAACGAGGAAACTTCGAGGCGAGCGTCCTGAAGCGATCGAAGTACGTCATGAGCACAGGCGTTGAATCGATCATCCTGTGCGTGATTGTCGTAGTTTCAGGAATATTCATACGACATTCGGTAAACGGTAATCCGTATCGCGATAATTACATGGTGACACATTCAAAATATAATTATTCGGAAGAGCGGATATTCCAGAAGGAAAGAGATCCTGATGAAAAAAATAGTGGGTTGGTGTCATTAATTGAACAAGAAATTGTGCGATAAACAATTTCATGAAATTGTGAATTGCGTTATATGTTCAATATTTTAATATCAAAATATTAATAAGATTCTCTACGCGGGAAAGGATTATTAAAAGAGTAATAAAGTTTTAAAAAAATTAACATTATATATTTTAATTTTTATATAAACAATATATTATAATATACGTAAATTCTGTCATAAATATATAATATTTTAAAAATAAAAAATCTGAGAAAATTATAATTTTATTTTTATATATAAAAATATAATTCTTGATAAAAATATAATTCTTGATATAAAATATTCACTTTTAATTTAATCATCATTTAGTATGATTTGTATTCATTAATTCGTATATATAGTTTGGCTTTTACTTGGCAGTATTTAATCATATTAATTAAAACACATTCTTTTCGCTTGACGCGTTTTATTCGCGTTCTAGTTTTTTCTATAAAGAAGTGGATCATGTGTGTATTAAGCATAAAAAAAATGTTATAATTTTTTACTATTGTGTAGTTTATGTCAAACATACGCAAAAAAATATATTTTTACGTAAGCGTAGGAATAACATTTTTGGCATTTAAAACATATAATACAATAAATGCTAATATTGTCAAATATATTTATAAATCTATATAATCAGAATATTTTTGCAAATATTTGCAATATTAATATTAATATAATATTTGCAAATTACTTGTAACAAGCAATACATCTATATTTAAAAATTAAAAAACTATAATTTTTTATTTGCGAAAATGCACAATTGTTTGCTTTTTTTATAATCTTCAGAAAATATCATAAAATATTTCGAGAATTAATATAGAAAATATTATTTATACATTAATGTGACGAATAACCAACGTATAGTTTACAGGATGCTAATAATGATCAAGAAGCGCAATCGATTTTGGATTCTAAAGATAAAAAAGAAGAAAGATTTGAAGTAACTAATTATTTTCAAGAGACACTCAGAGAGTCATTCCGAGATGATGATTATGACAGAGGTTTTTCTTTGTTTGACTTACTTGAATCCATGCTGTCAGTTGTAGCAAATGGATTTAGCACAGTCGTAAGCAGTATTGTTGGTACTGAAAAGAAAAATTTACGATCGAATGTCAGTAGAATAAATTATAGAAACTATCAATTAATCAGAGTGTTTCCTAATACGGTAAATCACATTACGGATCTGCACGACTTGAGAGACGCTGAGCCTGAAAACATCAAATTTTGGTCCTTTCCAAATTTAAACAGGTTTGTCTTTGTGATTTGATTTATTAAACAATAATCAATTACTTAACTTATTTTTCATACCAACATTTGCTTTTTAGGACTTCTGATCTTGTTATCGCGCCAGATCTTGTAGCTGATGTTAAGGACTATTTGAGAGATAATAAAATCAACTTCAAGGTGTTAATATCGGATATTCAGGTAAAAAGTAAATGCATGTTTCATATTCTTTATATCAATATTATATCATAAAACAATTTCAATATATTTTGAAATAAATATATACAATTTTTTGAAGAATAATTATTGTTTATATTGAAAAAAGGACTATAATCAGCTAACATTAAAATTGTCAGTAATCACAAAAACCAAGATTTTGAAATTATTTATGCATGTCATTACCCAGATAGTCACAGTAATTATTATGACATCATTTTAATGTCAAAATGCATCATTTGCCATCAAAATGATGCATTTTGACATCAAAATAATGTCATAATAATTACTGTGGCTATCTGGGTATATGTACGATCTATATAGATGGAAATTTTAATGACAACAGGTGTTTATGCATAATACTAACATACTTTACTTATAATATTTTCTATGATTTCTCAATGCGCAGAGATATAAAAGAAACGTTACAGTAATAAATAAATCATCATTTATTTTATAAAGTTAAATTGATACATATGTTATGAAAGAAATTGAAAAGAGAAATCTTGCCGTGACTATTGACATAAATAATTGAGATAATTAATTATATATATTAAATTGAGTGATAAATTATAAATCTTGAAAATAATTTTGATCTTTGATTAATAGAAAACAATTTCATATCAAAATCCTAAAATGACGAAAGAACAACGCGAAGACTTGGTGACCACTCAAGGTCATAGTATGACATGGAAACGTTATCATCGATACGGAGGTAAATTCTACTAAACTATTCTACAAAAAAAATATATATTGTACATATTTTACAAAATAATATATTTGATTTTATACATATATGTATATAATATGTAACATAATAAATTTATTATTTTGCATAAATTTATTTCTACAATCAATATATTAATTTTTACAGATATTATGCGCTATTTAGAATACCTAGCTTTCAGGTATCCCAAAATAATTGAGTTAATAACTATCGGCCATAGTTATGAAGGTCAACCAATAAAAATGGTAAAGGTTTCGACAGGATTAAAGAAAGACGGTGAAAGAAAACCTGCGATTTGGATCGATGCTGGTGAATTTTTTATCTAAAGCAAACATTAATTTTTTTTATATGAACAGAACTATGAATATATAAATTCAAGACAGTAGTTGAAAAATAATTGTAATTGAATAATACATTACATATATGGTATGGATATTGTGAGAAGAATTCCAAGAATTTTTGTCTCCAACTATTTGATCTCTTTTCTTAGTATTATAAGAAGCAATCGCCCTGTTTTTTACTGAATTAATGACTGGTTTTCGGCAACATTAAATTTGCATGTCTTGACCGTATCTCGTCCCGTTACCTCATCTTTTCAGTGAATTCGCGTTACATTTGTAGGCATGCACGGACGAGAATGGATCGGTAGTGCCGTGGCGACCTACATATTGAGCCAGTTAGTTGAGAGGAATTCGACCTACTCGAAATTGTTGGATAATTCAGACTGGATGATCTTGCCAGTTGTCAATCCCGATGGTTATGAATACAGTCATATTGGTGATCGCTTTTGGCGGAAAACTAGAAGTAATCACGTGGAAAGTGAAGAGGATAGTAGGTGAGAGAAAACAATTTTTATTCTATATCGCGATTGTGTATTTTAATAAAAATGAATAATGCTAGCAATATGTGAATATATATTTTTTTAGAGTTTAATGTACATTTGTATTTCTCGGATATATATATATATTGATTTTTTTAGAGTTTAATGTACATTTGTATTTCTCGGATATATATATATATTGATTGTAGAAATAAATTTATGCAAAATAATAAATTTATTATGTTACATATTATATACATATATGTATAAAATCAAATATATTATTTTGTAAAATATGTACAATATATATTTTTTTTGTAGATATATATACGTATAAAGAAAGGTATTATTCGTTAATAGGCTTTTAAAAGATTGATCTTTAGATCAGATTATACGATGAGATTTCAGATAAAGAAAGAAGTGCGGTTTAAATTAAAAACATTTTTATAATGCCTATTATGTAATTCAATAAAAACAATAATGAAAATTATGATGAGAAATTATTCATGCTATAGTAAAATAAAGTAATGTGTAATCTTTTTTTTCTAGGTACACGCCTTCCAACTTTTTACAGTTCGTAACGCATTATACTAGGTGGTTCTGGGCTAAATGCGAAGGAGTTGATCCGAATCGTAATTTTGCATACCACTGGGGCGAAGAGAAGGAAAGGGGGGCCAGTTCAGATCCTTGTCATGAAACTTATTCAGGACCGTTCGCCTTCTCCGAACCAGAGACGAAGGCCATGGCAGATTATATTATGGCAAATAAACAACATATTCAGTATATAATTCTCTATATTTAATTAAATAGCAATTATAAATAAATATTAATTTAGTCTAATTTAATTTAATCTTATTTTATTTAATTTTTCTAAATTTTTTGGTTTATAAAAAATATTTAATATAAATGATACATTTCCAGAATGTATTTGACTTTGCATTCTTATTCTCAAATGTGGCTTCTACCTTGGGGTCACACACGTTCGAAGCCGTCAGATTATTCCGATATGATAAACGTAGCGAAAAAGGCAATTAGCGCGATCGCAAAAGTTCATGGCAGTCATTATCAACTTGGACCGGTGACAGATCTGATGTATCCAATTTCTGGTAGATATAATTTTATCTAATAATATCAATTTTAATTTGCAGTTTATCTCGTAAGAGAATGATATAATAACATACATGCTAATATCTATATAATCAGATCTTAAAATGCAAACGAAAATGCATTTGAACAAATATGCGAATGATGGGAGATCATTGTTGCAAAAGTGTCGTCTATGTTTTCAGGGGCATCTGACGATTGGGCCAAAGGCGTCGCCGGTATAAAGTATGCGTATACGGTGCAATTACGTGATCGTGGAACGTACGGATTTCTGTTGCCGGCGACTCAGATAGTTCCGACCGCGCGTGAGATCTGGGCGGGAATTCGCGCAATCGCTCGCATGGTTACCTGTAACACGTGAAATCGTTCTGCTTATCAAATTAATTAACGCTTTCTTTACGATAGAGAGCGGATCAGCTGATTCATGAAGCGTATATGGATATAATAATTAGTATCACCTCTGCGATAGATATCGTACAGAGTACATAGGGCATTAGTATCGAGAAATCGACACTCCAATCGTTATCAGAATAAATAAATTAAGCTGCAATATATATATATATATATATATATATATAACGGCAAGAGATAGATCTGTATTTAATTGGAGACATATCGATTAATCGATATTCTCATATTAAATTAATGCGTAAGATATAATAAATTTTCGTGTTTCTATGTATATGCGATTTATGTTCCTAAATTAATTTTTAGAAAATTTGGTTTATAGTTGGATATCATTTTTGAAAATCATGTTATATACACAGAAATTATACTTTGATTTAATACATTAAAATTGTAAAATTTGTGTTAATTTTGATGTATTTACTCTGTACATTTTTATTTGTAAATTAGGTAAAGCATGTATTCCATATATTGGAATTATATTATTTATAGTTTAAGTGTAGACAAAAAAGAGAGAAAGAGAGAGAAATAGAGAGAAATAGAGAGAAAAGAGAGAGAATGTGTGTATAATGTATATAATGTGAATATTTATTATTTATTTATTATACTGAATTCTTTTATACGAATAATAAAATAAATATTATTTTATTTATTTAAATTACGTATTGCACTATTTTAATATTTGTTATTTTAATTAGTACGTATATTATAAGACACATAATATAATATACTTGGTCTTTGAGACATCAATGATGCCGAGTGTATAACAAATATGATTCTACTATTCTACTATGATATAAACACGGAAATAAATTTTTATCTTACAATATAAATACGATGAAATAAATTAATGGTAATTTTTGTTCAAAGAAGATAAAAACGGTAATGTTTGTTTTTTATATATAAGAGATAGATTAATGGTGTAAAGCAATAGTCGGTGCGCCATGTTATCTATGCACTTAAGAAGGTATGTTATCAAGATGAATACGAATTTCTTGCGTATTTATCGCAAGATATTGCGTTATTTCGTAGTATATAAACCGTAAGCTTATTTGGCGTTTAGCCTGCATTCAACTGATATATCGCAATGTCATTGATTCAGTGTCTTCTAGCTGCCATTCTGGTGTTCCAGGGTAAGTACGCACTTTTTGCATTACAATATTTATATTTTCATAAATTAAAATTTAAATCAAATATACAAATTTACAGTTTCTAGTAGCATAAATATTGTAATGTATCTATCAAATGGCATAAATATCGTAAATATTTTTTTAAATTATCAAATACATATAAACTATAATTCACTTACAAATATTTAATGCAATATGTATAAAAATAATTTAAAAGTTTTATAAATAATTATGCGATAAAATAGATATTTAAAAAGAAAACTATATTTTTAAATGGAGAATTTACTCTAAAATAATATTATATTATTTGAAATATATTATTTTGAAATATACATTATATAAAATATACTATATATTTGAAATAAAACTAAAACAAAATGTACAAGTTTTTGCGAAAGTAATATTCTTTTTTATATATTATTATTAAAAGTTCTCTTTAAAATTGTCTACAGCATGTCTAGCCACCCCCTTCGGTCTAAAACCCAGAATTACCGACGGTGAAGATGCCACACCGGGTGAATTTCCTTATCAAGTGTCTATTCATTGGGGTATCGTCACATCTAAACATGCTTGCGGTGGTTCAATTTTGAATGAGCGTTATATTTTGACCGCCGGACACTGTGTTTTGAAGGTCGGCAAGCTTAAGGTTTTCGCTGGCAAGCATTATCTTTCTAAGAATGAAAACACTCAACAAGAAGTTGAAGTCGAAAAGACCATCGTCCATCCAAAATATCCGGGGTACGTTTCCATTATTTTTAGTCAAAAATAGATATATTCCATAATTTCTAATCATTGATTATATTTATTTTAATCAAAAGCCATCTTGTAATCAGAATTTATATTACTGTCACAATATATTTATTATAAAATATTAGTTATAATTTTGTGATATAAATATTACAAAATTATAATCTTATCTACAAATTCAGAGACTTCAAAGGCGCTTAAAAATACATTTTATCTAAATAAATAGAATAATTATATAATATTATATTAATAATGAATACATTTATATGATAAGATGTATGATAGCGCGCGCAAAGATAGATTATCGATATCGATATTTGTAAAAAATATTATCAAAACGAAGTTATAATTTTGCGTTATTTAATTATAAATTATAAATTAATTTGTTGCCTCAATATTAAATTATTTTAATAATATTGTTTATTGCAATATATTGCTTAATTACATCTAAAATATTATGTTTTATTTTATTTTAAGACAGTCTCAATATATAGAGAAATCAAGTTCTTTCAAAACATTAAATATTACTTATCGCAATTATTTGACAATCAGTAATCCATGTCTTGCGATAATCTCATCACATCTTTTTCATAAATTTCTCGCAATATGTATATCCGATATTCATGTTTTCTTAACTGATAATATAACAGACATGTCTGGTGAAGTCATGATACCATCACGATACTTTAGATTAAATCATATTGCGTTCTTTCAGAGGTGTTGCTCCATATGACATCGCTCTTCTGAAATTGAAAACTCCTCTTACCTTTAATGAGAGAGTGTCTCCTGTCATTCTACCTCGACAGGACGAGGTACGAACTGGAATTGCTGTGCTCTCTGGATGGGGCTCTACCTCGAAAAGCTTACTCCCAAAACTTCCTGATGTTCTTCAAAAGGTTTCTCTCCCATTGCTAGACTATCAATCTTGTCTGAAAAAATTCCCGGATAACTCCATTGGCAAACGTCCAGAACTCTATGATACACAAATCTGCACTGATGTTGTTGAAGAGATATCTGCTTGCTCTGTAAGTCAAATTAAAATTTTTTTATATATTTTTCTTTCTGTCTCTTTCTCTTTTCTTTTTCTATAATTAATTAAATTATCATATTAAAGAATTTTTTTGATTTTACAAAGCTATTTTTCGATTTTACATTATTAATATTATTGTTGATTTATTTAATTATTTCGTCAATTCATTCTATGTAGAAAGTAATATAAAGTAATTTCTAAATTAGTTTTATCTATAAAAGTTGCAAAATAAATGACCTTATAAATAAAATATAACTTATAATATGTTATCTATATAATTTTTATTTTCAAATATATATATTTAATATAATAATAAAGAGAGAATTAAAAAAATTAGATACTTAAAGAATCGTTTGTACAAAATCTCTTTTACTAACGTTTTCTGTAGGGTGACTCTGGTGGTCCATTAGTTCAATTCGATGACAACAATCCTGTCCAACTCGGTATCGTTTCATGGGGCATCTTACCGTGTGGTGTTAACCACGCTCCTTCCGTCTACACCCGCGTAGCTTCCTACGTTGACTGGATTAACGATATCATTAACCTCTGATTATTTATATTAAATAGATTTTATCTTTTTTCTTTGATCAATATGCTGAGAATTATATCACTTGAGACATTATTCTGTATACCATTTTTTTCACATAAATTGAAATATAATCAAATTTTTTAATTATAAATCAAAGAAAAAAATAGTTAATAATTTAAATTTTCCAATAATGATGATAATGATGCTATATTCTACATATGTAATATAATATTAAGAAAACATTAAAAATAAAAAAATTTTATAATACCATTTTTATATATTTTTTATTTAAAACCTCTGTTAATAAATATGAAAGAATGACAGTAAAAATGAATAATTTTTTATTTTCTTGTATTTCTGACTTCAGTTTCTTCTGTATTGTTAGATGCAGAAGATACAGAACCGTTTTTGATACTTGCTATCAATTAGAATTCCAATTTTATGTAAGTAGCCGTTTAATTTTAAAAAATGCTATTCTACAAATATTTTTGTTTGAGTAATATTTATGTTTTATATTTTATCAAAACCGAGCTATATTATAAAATAACTTCGATCATCATGTACTTATCGACAAAAGATTTAAACACTTTAAATTGTGAAGACAGATTTGGTCACTCTACATTTAAAAAACTGACAGAGTACGTAATTTCTGTGATGACACTCTTTTAATATATAAACTCGAAAAGTGTTTATTAATTGCATAAAATTAATAAAATTACTTCTATATACTATTAAGTCATATTCAAACTGTCAAATTATAGAATCTTTGTTCAATAATAATTTCTTATCGAATTATCAGAACATCGAAATAAATAGAAAGAAGCATAATAAATAAACTTTATTATTGTTCTTTAATAAAAAAGAATCAAATTAATTCATTAGATTTATATTATATTATACTATTATACAGAGTATAAATATGATGTTTTTTAATCGGCCTAAGAGCCATTGCACGATTAAAAAACATCATATTTATATTGTTTATATTGAGAGCCGATAGAAATATTTCTGAGTTTATTATACAGAGTATTTCAGGAGGAATATAAAGACATGTTTTCTTCTTTAGATGATGTGTACAATCAAGTTCTAAAACTTGCATTCCTCCTGAAGCATCTTGTATATAAATATTATTTTCTTATTTCGTTTAACTGAATATAATTACGTGCACGAATCGAAGTTATATTATTCTTTGATAATAAAATCTTAAAAATTGCAACGCATGCATAAAAATTATTATTGCAATGTACGCATAAAAAAATTTATTAATTATGTGATTTATAAAAATTCAACATATAAATTTTTAACAAAAGACAAAAAAATATAATTTTCTACAAGAATCTTTCAATCAAAATATCTGCGCTTACATTAGATTCGCGCGTTGTGCGCGTTCGCTATGCTACATGGCTCGCGCGAAACTGACCACGTGATCATCAGTCTCGCACTTGCGATATAAAATTTTCTACAAGAATTTTTTGTGATTAATTATTTATGCTTTCATTAGATTCACGCGAGACTCTATACCCTATACATCCATCACGCTGCGCGGCTCGCGCGAAACTGATTCTCGTGTAAGGTATCACGAGCGCGAAACCGAGGTCACGTGACCAGTGGATCCACTTGTCACGTGACCACTGGTCATGTGACCATTAGTCTCGCACTCGCGATATCTCGCACGAGAATCAGTGCCGCGTGAGACGCGCACCGTGACGGATGTATGGGGTGTACTAATCTAATTGGAAGGGTAGAAAGAGACTAACAGAAAAGTAGATATTTTGATCGAAAGATACTTGTAGAAAATTTTAATTATGTTCTCTGTTAAAGACTTAAATATTTGAATTTTTATACATTGCATAATTAATTATTATTTTTATGCATGCATTGCAACAATAATTTTTATGAATGCGTTGCAATTTTGAGAGATTTTATTATCAACGAATAACATAACTTCGCTTCGTGCACGTAATTATATTTGGTTAGATTAAATAAAATGAGAAAAAAAATATTTATATACAGATGAGTATTTTAGATGGAATAATTAGCATTCTAGGACAATGATTATATACAAAATATAAATCACTTATTTAAGCAAAAAAGTTTATTAAACATGTGTCCTATTTTTTATAAAGATACAGTTATTATAAAGATATACAACGTTCAAACTAAGAACAAATATATTTATTAACTTAAGTGTAAGATTTTATATTACATATTTTCATAATATTCTAGAACTGAAAATTCTACTCACACAGCACGAAAGTGACACGTTGAAAGCAAACGTTAAACTGACGATAAATAAATAACACAAAGATTTATCGGATTTTTATACATATCCTCTTCATAATTTTATTTTTAATCTTTATTAATGTGTATTTCATCGAAATTTAAAATCCATCAAAATCTCAATAAATAAATCAATTTACACTATCATAAACGAGATTATATTGTTTTTCCGCATACTTTCTACGTCTACTTCAATGAGGGCTAATGATTGATCGTAATCATATAACGATAATGCGAGGCATTGACTGGATGATCCATCATGATTAAACTGTAACAAAGCTAATCGGATCTTAAAGAATGCTTCATTGTTCTATAGCAGATCTGATATAGATTTGCATGACAGTGATTCGAACAAATTTGAAATAAATGATCAACAAAAACAAATTATAAATCTATTAATAATATTTTCTATAATAATTATTCTTTCTAGTTAGATTCAATGTGTTTTAAAATATTTAAATAAATCTAGTATATCTTATTAATTAATAAATTACGTTCCTGGACCTAATTATGGATTTTACTCGAGGATGATGGAGTTTTTTGTATGATCTCAAGAAGATTTGGTAACTGTTCGCATATCTTATTAATTAATTTTTTGTGCATAAACTTTTTTTGTTTTATTTAATAACAATTTTGTTTTTTCTAAAAAAGAGTTTATTCAATTACTGAATGAAAGAAACATTAACATAAAATATAAATAAATAATATACAGTATATTCTATAAAACTATGCTTCTGAGAACAATATATTAAGACTTGTGACATGACAAAAGTTATTCTTTTTATATTGCATACGCATGTTATGTTATTAAATTGAATCAAGAATAGCAACATTTACTTTGTCTAAATTAATCCAGATAACATTTAATGATTATATCAACATCGATACATCAAATTATAGGGAAAGTTTTATTCGTAGCAAAATCTTTCTTATCTTAAACAGATCATACGGATTTGCGTGGATTATCAATGCAAAATCATTCATGATATGGCATAGAGATATTGAACGAAATGAGCATAAAATGCAGCCAATTCGCTAGACTGGCATCAATCGACAAGATGTCTTCCAAAGCAATCGTGTTCTTTGCTCTCCTAACGGTGGCTTTCGCTGGTCCTACAGGAATTCGTTAGTATTTTACATTATACATAATTATAATACGTATATATATATATATATATATATATATATATATATATATATATAAATGTAATTATAGAAAGTTGGCAACAGAATAATATGTACTTTTGTTTCCCTTTTAATAACATTAGATTTTTTAAACAAATATCAATTAAATTATCTTATATAGTTCCACGAAGAAAGTACGAAAATTTAGTCTTGCATTGTATTGTTACAAATCATTTCCATTTTATTGCATAAGATTTTCTTTAACGTACCATATTTGATTTGATTTGCAAATCTTGTCTTAACTATGTTATATAATAATTCTAATTATCTTATTTTAATTCTAATTTCAGAAAAACCACATCTCGGTTTTCGATTGCCACAGTTCTCACAGTTCTCGCCACAAGTAGTCGGAGGCGATGAGGCTCCAGCAAATGAATATCCATTCATTGCCTCTCTTCAGGCATACGGTAGTCAGCACTATTGCGCCGGAATAATTTTACACGAGAACTGGATCATGACTGCAGCGCACTGCATCGACGCAAATTATCCCACTACTTGTAAAGTTGGAAAGCACAACATTCAAAAATCTGAGGATACCGAACAAGCAGTTGAAATTGAAAAAACTTTTATGCATGAACAATATGGAGGGTAAATAAAATTAATCAAGAAGTATTAATAAGTTATCTAACTTTTATTTGCACCAGTATTTGTTAAATATATATATATATATTTAATTGCGTGTTTATATATTTATAATTACATATACAGATTATCTAAAATATAACAGTTCTTGAAAAAAATCTATTCAACTCTTATCGCGCAGAATCAGATTAAATATAGCAATCGAAATTATTAAAAAAGATATAATTTAGGTATTGCAAGATATTACAATTATCGCTACAATCGCTCGAGGATTAGACAAATTATGTATCAGAGTTAAAAAACGATGCACATGATAAATCTTTAGATATTTTTTTATTGACATGCATAGGTATTGTTATCAATTGTGTCAAGTATTAATTTTTCATTAATACTGTATGTTATTTTGTTAAACACAATTGCTTATGAAATTTTCTATAGCGATTAATAAATAGAAAGTATATTAAATTTAAATTTTAAATATTTCCCTTAATTTTCAGTGGTGTTGGCCCATATGATATTGGTTTGATCAAACTTAAGACTCCATTGAAGTTCACAAATGAAGTACAACCTATCAAATTGCCAAAACCTGAAAGCGATCCGGTTGGAGATGCAATACTTGCCGGATGGGGCTATATCACGGGAGGCTCGATGCCAGATAAACTTCAACATGTTGATTTGGAATACGTCGATCGCGCTACTTGCCATAAAGCTGTCGAGGATCTGACAGGATCTTCTCCCGTTCATGAGACTAATGTCTGTACTGGACCAATGAGCGGTGGAATCTCTGCATGCAATGTAAGTTGCAAATTTATACTCTATGATCACTCTCTACTATAAATATATAAGTTTAATGTACAAACTCTCTCAATTACATTGTTTAGGGTGATTCTGGTGGTCCACTATTCGAGAAACAGGGCGATAACTACGTGATTACTGGAATAGTGTCTTGGGGCATTATTCCGTGTGGTACTGTCGGCGCGCCATCCGTGTACACTAGAGTATCATCCTTTAATGACTGGATTGAAAGTATAACGAATAATAACTAAGCACAATTATATCGGCGACTTTAATGAATACTGATAACGGATTGTTGTACCTTATATATTCAATGTAACCAAATAAACCAAATATCTTGCATAAATAAATAAATTTGCTTAATGCACCACGTGCAGTTATTATTTTAAACCTTATAAATTAAAAATTAATTAGATTGTATAAAAAGAAGATATACATATATATATAATGTATATTGTAAAATATATTAGTTAATACCTTGCACGCAAATAATATTTTTTAGATCCTATGCCCCAACTATGTAGAACACATATCGTTTCGGAGATATCGCCGTTTAATTCTTTTTTCATGTTTATCTCGAATAAGCAGCGTTCTCAGCAAAGATGCAAAAGGCAATCTTATAGAAATCGACAAGATCTACAAGTTCATCCTTTGACTATTCTGCGTAAAATTTCGAAGTTATTCAGTTTGTCAGTTGTCAAAATAAAATTAAATAAAATTATTGTACAATGATTAAAAAGTTAAATCATACACATATTACATAAAGTCGGATAATGTGTTGTCTAGTTTAATTAAAAATAAAATAATATTGATAACATACGTGTTACTACTGATGTATTTTTATTTTATATAATAGTAACAATCTATTAACGCTTTAAGGGTATAAGTGACATTCGCTGATATATACTTTACAAAAAATGTATGGTAAAATTTTAAAGTTTATATTTGATATATAAATTTTATAAAACTAGAAGAACACAAGCGCGCCATTCTTCTCTTGTATATTAAAAAGATTAATATTTAAAAAATTAATAAAAATTGAACTCCATTAATATTTTGACAGAAATCAGCTAATAGCTGTTAAAAATATGAATCTTTAAATAATATATTATTAATACAAATTAAATAGTAATACTAAAGTAAGGCCCTTTATATTGATAAATAACTTTAAAATTAGATAATTAAATGATTCATAAATTATATAATTATTAAAATGCTTTATTAATAATTAATTAATATGTTTAAGCAGGCTTCAAAATATAAACAAATGTCAACGCTTATTTATTCAAAAATTCGAGTTTTTTGAGTTCAATATATATTTAGTGACAGCCTAGGGTCGGAACTATGCTACAGAACTATAGAACTCGTCAAAAACTATTACAAAATTTCAATGTTCAAATTTGAAAAAATGTGAAATAATGTGCTAACTTGGATTGAAAGTTACGCCTTTTTTCAATATTTTTTATTATCTAACTGAGGATCATTTAAAAGACATATTTCTACATTTTGAAGCTTGCTCTTTTATTTTTTAATTAGTTTAAGTCAATTAAAGCGCTAATTAATTTTTCCAAATTTCAGGACCCAGTGTACGAATTATTATGATAGGTATGTATATTGACACGTTATTTTTCAATATTTTTTATTATCAAACTGAGGACTATTTAAAAGACGTATTCCCACATTTTGAAGCGTGCTCTTTCATTTTTTAATTAGTTTCAGTCATTTAAAGCGATAATTAATTTTTCCAAATTTTAGAACCCAGTGTACGAACCATTATGTTAAGTATTAACACGTCATTTTTCAATATTTTTTATTATCAAATTGAGGACCATTTAAAAGATGCATTCCCACATTTTAAAGCTTGCTCTTTCACTTTTTAATTAGTTTCAGTCATTTAAATTTAAAGCAATAATTAATTTTTCAAAATTTTAGAATCTAATGTACAAATCATATTATGTTAGGTATTGACACGTTATTTTTCAATATTTTTTATTATCAAATTGAGGACCATTTAAAGGATGCATTCCCACATTTTGAAGCTTGCTCTTTCACTTTTTAATTAGTTTCAGTCATTTAAAGCGATAATTAATTTTTCAAAATTTTAGGATCCAGTGTACGAATCATTATGATAGGTATATTGACACATTATTTTTCAATATTTTTTATTATCAAACTGAGGACCATTTAAAGGACGTATTCTCAAATTTTGCAGCTTGCTCTTCCATTTTTTAATTACTTTCAGTCATTTAAAGCGATAATTAGATGCTTAAAGAATCGTTTGTACAAAATCTCTTTTACTAAGGTTTTTTTGTAGGGTGACTCTGGTGGTCCATTAGTTCAATTCGATGACAACAATCCTGTCCAACTCGGTATCGTTTCATGGGGCATCTTTCCGTGTGATGTCAACTACGCTCCTTCCGTCTACATCCGCGTAGTTTCCTACTTTGACTGGATTAACGATACCATTAAACTTTGATTATTTATATTAAATAGATTTTATCCTTTTTCTTTGATTAATATGCTGAGAATTATATCACTTGAGACATTATTCTGTATACCATTTTTTTCATATAAATTGAAATATAATCAAATTTTTTAATTATTGTTTTTCCGCAAACCTTCTACGTCTATTTCATTGAGGGTTAATGATTGATCGTAATCAGATAACGATAATGCGAGGCATTGACTGGATGATCCATCATGATTATACTGCAACGAAGCTAATCGGATCTTAAAGAATGCTTCATTGTTCTATAGCAGATCTGATATAGATTTGCATGATAGACAATGATTCGAACAATTTTAAAATAAATGATCAACAAAAACAAATTATAAATCTATTAATAATATTTTCTATAATAATTATTCTTTCTAGTTAAATTCAATGTGTTTTAAAATATTTAAATAAATCTAGTATATCTTATTAATTAATAAATTACGTTCCTGGGCCTAATTATGGAGTTTACTCGAGGATGATGGAGTTTTTTGTATGATCTCAAGAAGATTTGGTAACTGTTCGCAAGTACATGTCTTATTAATTAATTCTTTATGCATAAATTTTTTTGTTTTATTATCTTTTATTTTATTTAATAACAATTTTGTTTTTCCTAAAACAGAATTTATTGGATTACTGAATAAAAGAAATCTATTAATATAAAATATAAATAAATAATATACAGTACCTTCGTAAAACTATGCTTCTGAGAACAATATATTAAGATCAGAAATAAATATTTTTATCGGCTCTCAATATAAACAATATAAATATGATGTTTTCTAAATCGGCCAACAGAGCCAAAGAACGAAAAATTGCGAAAATTAATTATTCGGAACTGTATCTCTTGGTACGAGATTACAAAGTTCCATATATAAATTAATCTCGAAACTTACATATGGAGAAATAGGCGAGAAAAATATAGGTCCGAAAAGTTGCTGAAGCGAGAATCGAACCCGCGTCTTTCACTTTCCGGGCGACTGCTCTTATCACTAACAAGGGGACACTACACCCAGTACATCAAGAATCAGGATGCCAATTTTTTTGGTGATTCTAGAGATCAAAAAAAGGTATACGTGTTTCGGCGTTTTGTCGAATGCTCCGTAGTTTTCGAGTAAAAAATTTTAAAAAAATCGAAAAGTGCAGCAGCGATTAAGAGCTAACTCGTAGGTCGCAAGTTCGAGTCCGTGTCTTGTTACTTTCTTTTTGTTTTATCTTACTAGTTTTGAAAAAGTGTTGTTGTTTAAATATATTTAAATATATATAATGTGTAATGACAAATATAATTTAAATAAAAATAAGATATAAAAACAAAATATTTGAAAAAAAAATTTTTTTATTGTAATAATTTAATTAAATAAATAAATAAATATATTTAAACAACAACACTTTTTCAAAACTAGCAAGATAAAACAAAAAAATAGTAACAAGACACGGACTCGAACTTGCGACCTACGAGTTAGCTCTTAATCGCTGCTGCACTTTTCGATTTTTAAAAAATTTTTTACTCGAAAACTACGGAGCATTCGACAAAACGCCGAAACACGTATACCTTTTTTTGACCTCTAGAATCACCAAAAAAATTGGCATCCTGATTCTCGATGTACTGGGTGTAGTGTCCCCTTGTAAGCTATTCAGACCCTTTCGATCCTATATTTTTCATTTGCCTTTTTAGTAGATGTTAGTAAATAACGCCGTGATTAGGCCAAGGCGTGAATAAACTCAGAAATAAATATTTTTATCGGCTCTCAATATAAACAATATAAATATGATGTTTTCTAAATCGGCCAACAGAGCCAAAGAATATATTAAGACTTGTGATATTACGAAGATTATTCTTTTTATATTGCATACGCATGTTATGTTATTAAATTGAATCAAGAATAGCAGCATTTACTTTGTCTAAATTAATCCAGATAACATTTAATGATTATATCAACATCGATACATCAAATTATAGGGAAAGTTTTATTCGTAGCAAAATCTTTCTTATCTTAAACAGATCATACGGATTTGCGTGGATTATCAATGCAAAATCATTCATGATATGGCATAGAGATATTGAACGAAATGAGCATAAAATGCAGCCAATTCGCTAGACCGGCATCAATCGACAAGATGTCTTCCAAAGCAATCGTGTTCTTTGCTCTCCTAACGGTGGCTTTCGCTGGTCCTACAGGAATTCGTTAGTATTTTACATTATACATAATTATAATACGTATATATATATATATATATATATATATATATATATATATATAAATGTAATTATAAAAAGTTGGCAACAGAATAATATGTACTTTTGTTTCCCTTTTAATAACATTAGATTTTTTAAACAAATATCGATTAAATTATCTTATAGTTCCACGAAGAAAGTACGAAAATTTAGTCTTGCACTGTATTGTTACAAATCATTTCCATTTTATTGCATAAGATTTTCTTTAACGTACCATATTTGATTTGATTTGCAAATCTTGTCTTAACTATGTTATATAATAATTCTAATTATCTTATTTTAATTCTAATTTCAGAAAAACCACATCTCGGTTTTCGATTGCCACAGTTCTCACAGTTCTCGCCACAAGTAGTCGGAGGCGATGAGGCTCCAGCAAATGAATATCCATTCATTGCCTCTCTTCAGGCATACGGTAGTCAGCACTATTGCGCCGGAATAATTTTAGACGAGAACTGGATCATGACTGCAGCGCACTGCATCGACGCAAATTATCCCACTACTTGTAAAGTTGGAAAGCACAACATTCAAAAATCTGAGGATACCGAACAAGCAGTTGAAATTGAAAAAACTTTTATGCATGAACAATATGGAGGGTAAATAAAATTAATCAAGAAGTATTAATAAGTTATTTAACTTTTATTTGCACCAGTATTTGTTAAATATATATATATATATATATATATATATATATATATATTTAATTGCGTGTTTATATATTTATAATTACATATAGAGATTATCTAAAATATAACAGTTCTTGAAAAAAATGTATTCAACTCTTATCGCGCAGAATCAGATTAAATATAGCAATCGAAATTATTAAAAAAGATATAATTTAGGTATTGCAAGATATTACAATTTATCGCTACAATCGCTCGATGATTAGACAAATTATGTATCAGAGTTAAAAAACGATGCACATGATAAATCTTTAGATATTTTTTTATTGACATGCATAGGTATTGTTATCAATTGTGTCAAGTATTAATTTTTCATTAATACTGTATGTTATTTTGTTAAACACAATTGCTTATGAAATTTTCTATAGCCATTAATAAATAGAAAGTATATTAAATTTAAATTTTAAATATTTCCCTTAATTTTCAGTGGTGTTGGCCCATATGATATTGGTTTGATCAAACTTAAGACTCCATTGAAGTTCACAAATGAAGTACAACCTATCAAATTGCCAAAACCTGAAAGCGATCCGATTGGAGATGCAATACTTGCCGGATGGGGCTATATCACGGGAGGCTCGATGCCAGATAAACTTCAACATGTTGATTTGGAATACGTCGATCGCGCTACTTGCCATAAAGCTGTCGAGGATCTGACAGGATCTTCTCCCGTTCATGAGACTAATGTCTGTACTGGACCAATGAGCGGTGGAATCTCTGCATGCAATGTAAGTTGCAAATTTATACTCTATGATCACTCTCTACTATAAATATATAAGTTTAATGTACAAACTCTCTCAATTACATTGTTTAGGGTGATTCTGGTGGTCCACTATTCGAGAAACAGGGCGATAACTACGTGATTACTGGAATAGTGTCTTGGGGCATTATTCCGTGTGGTACTGTCGGCGCGCCATCCGTGTACACTAGAGTGTCATCCTTTAATGATTGGATTGAAAGTATAACGAATAATAACTAAGCACAATTATATCGGCGACTTTAATGAATACTGATAACGGATTGTTGTACCTTATATATTCAATGTAACCAAATAAACCAAATATCTTGCATAAATAAATAAATTTGCTTAATGCACCACGTGCAGTTATTATTTTAAACCTTATAAATTAAAAATTAATTAGATTGTATAAAAAGAAGATATACATATATATATAATGTATATTGTAAAATATATTAGTTAATACCTTGCACGCAAATAATATTTTTTAGATCCTATGTCCCAACTATGTAGAACACATATCGTTTCGGTGATATTGCCGTTTAATTCTTTTTTCATGTTTATCTCGAATAAGCAGCGTTCTTAGCAAAGATGCAAAAGGCAATCTTATAGAAATCGACAAGATCTACAAGTTCATCCTTTGACTATTCTGCGTAAAATTTCGAAGTTATTCAGTTTGTCAGTTGTCAAAATAAAATTAAATAAAATTACAATGATTAAAAAGTTAAATCACACTCATATTACATAAAGTCGGATAATGTGTTGTCTAGTTTAATTAAAAATAAAATAATATTGATAACATACGTGTTACTACTGATGTATTTTTATTTTATATAATAGTAACAATCTATTAGCGCTTTAAGAGTATAAGTGTCATTCGCTGATATATACTTTACAAAAAATGTATGGTAAAATTTTAAAGTTTATATTTGATGTATAAATTTTATAAAATACAGTGAAAATATACAAAATTGAAAATCCTATTTTTTATTTCATATAGCTGTAAATTAATTTTCTTGCAATTAGTGATTTATTTACAAAATATAATAAACAAAGTATAATAATATATAGTATAAAAATTTTATAAATCAGCAAAGTTTTATACATTTTAATAATACATTTTACAATTAAAATATATTAATACATTGTACAATTTAAAATTTAAAAACAAAGGATTTTCGTTTTTATATAAGTTTTTATAAAATTATATAAAATGCAATAATATATGAGAATAGTTAATGAGAATTTTTCCAAATTTCTTTAATCAATTTTACGTCTATAAATCTTCAATTAATTTTACATCCTTAATTAATAATTCGATTATTAATTACGCCGCTTTGCAAGCTTCCGTAACTACTTCTACCACAGCAAGCGCCTCCTTTGCCGTAGGTATAATGTAACGCGCAGGGAGGATAAATCCGTATTTTCCAGTGTCTCTTAATTCAACTGTATATGTGTATTTTAGCTTTAGCAGTGCCTTTGCCCAGTCATCAGATCCTCCGCTAGCTGGATAAAGTGTTGTTGCGCTGTTTCCAACTGTATAGACACTGCCAGCACCTCCTGCCTTTTTCATAGCCGTTGCTGCTTGACGACCGACCTTATCAAGATCAACGTAATCGGGTGGAAGACGTGTATCATAGCCCCATGGATATAAAATATATTGGCCATAAGAATGAAAAGTCAAATACGCCTGAGAAAAATAATTGAGAGTTAATTAATTTATATATATATATATATAAATATAATTTATATATATATATATATATATATATATATACATATATTTATAACTATTCATACATTTCGAACTTTAATATGAAATTAACACTAAGGTGTAAGATTGAAAAATTGAATTGTCTACATTGAACGTAGACGGTTAGAAGTTTGTAATAATTTTATTATTTCTTCAAGTATTATTTTTAATTAAAAATTGGTGAAATGTGATTATATTTTTTTAGGAATAATGTTTAATAGCATTTTTATGTTATCAATTAGTGTATATTTTAAAAGCAATAAATAGAACAATGTAAGCAAAATAAATAAAAACTTGTGCAAATTAAATGTGAAATATATTAACCGACCTTGAAATTTGCTGAGCTGATTTCAAAAAAGTTTCGAATGGCACTTGTTTCTGGTTCGGAGAAAGGTTTAGTACCAGAATATGTTTCACGGCAAATATCTTTGCTCGTACCCTTGCCGCCCCATCGATATCCAAAGTTGCGATTTAAGTCAACACCAGAGCACCCTACGCCGTAGCCCGCTTTCCTTCTATTTTTCCTCCATAAACGATCAACCGTCTGACTATATACATATCCGTCTGGATTAACAACAGGAAGAATATAATATTCAGTTTCCATGGTTTGACTCCAGTTTTCCACCAAATAATCGATAATATATGTCACAGATGCCGGTGATATCCATTCACGGGCGTGAATGCCACCATCGATCCAGATTGCTGGCGCATTCGGGTTACCGTTGCTAATTCTTAGGACCTAGAGCATTAATAAATCTTTATAAATTTTCTATGAATATCGGGATAAATGTCCAAAATGTCTAAATTAGACGCAAGTATAATACCTTAAGGGGCCGACCTTCGATTGAATTTCCAATCGTCTGAACGGAGCAAAATTCAGGATAAGTTTGAGCGAGAAAATCCAAATAACCATATATATCAATCAATGGATGATACGTCGTCCACTCCATTCGATGACCTGGTGCATATAGCTTCAAGATTATTCAGAGATTGTACGTTCTGTCCCTTTGTACGCTTACTTTACAACCGCTTCGTAAATTCAGCTCGATATAGTATGTAGATTTATAAGGCAAAAGCATTTTTTCATTTGTTATTATGAATATTTCAATATACTCGTACACACTACATATAAAGCACCGTTCTGAATCGACGAAGCGGATTATTTGCGCTTGAGAAGCTCACCCCTAAAATGCCAAGGAACACCTCCACCGTGTACAATAGCTACGGGATAACGAAGAGGACGAGGATATTTACTTCTGACTTCCTGCCACCAAGCATAACGAGCTAAAAAATGACTGAAAGCCTCACTTTGGTGAACGGAATTAACGATTCAGTGTTTGCTGTTATTTAAATAAAATTATAGAGATGATCAGATGATGAAACTTTGGCGTCATCTTATCTTTATATAGATAATAAAAATATGTATGATCTACAATATATCTGTATCTTAGATGAAAAAAATATTATTTTTACTAAATTATCTAGAATAATTTTTAGATCATTTTGATTTAGAATCATAGCACATAAAAATACTTAAATAGTAGAATTTAAGCAGTAAGCAATAAAAATTTATAAATAAAAATATGAATGCATATATATTTTTATAGCCTCCTTTTATAATTTACATTTTTTATAACTGTGCTTACATAAGCAGTCTTCAAAATTATTATCTAGAAAATTATCTAGATGAATCGCCATATAATTTTATCTCTTTTATCCAGATATATTAAAAACAAAATTATCTTCATCTTATTATCTAAGATGAATTTACATATTTTGATCTCATCTTTATCTAGCTAATTTAAAAATCATCTAATTGTAAGCACAACACTGATTCTAATATAGCTTAAGTCGCAACGTGATTTAGTGATCCTCCTTAAGGAAATAACGTTGTGTTGTAAATGTTGAAACGGTTTCTTACGGAGCACGATTTAATCGAATCTCGTCGTATCCTTACTGGATAACGGATATTCGAGACCGGGTCGATCGAGTATGCAAACGATCGCGAGAAAACGTCGAAATGCCACAAAACGCATGTACGTGCGAAGACTACGTTCGTGCTTTACGTACACCTTGCATGCACGTGAAGTATAACTGTTAATGTTAATCAGCATTGAAGCGGAACCGGGTTACCGGATGGTATTCGTTCGAGGTCGATTACCTCGATTCGTATTCGATCATTTCCTCTCATGGAAAAAAAACTTCGAAATTTGATAATGTTATTTATAATCGCTTATCAATGTTATCATGTTCTTGAGACACGTATGCATCAGACATAAGAAATGCCTCAATGATGATATATCTCAACGTAAAAATAATAAAATTTTTTAAAAATTATCTTCTTATAATAAATCTATTAGAGAATAATTATTTAATTGTTATTACATTACAATCATTGACTAAGATTTCGTCAACAACGAATTTATATGTAAATATATATATATATATATATAGTTTAATCTACAAGTATTTACAACATTCTACACATGTCTCGATTATTATAAATACTAAAGATACTACGTGTGTAATTTATTATAATTAAAAAATAATTAAAAATTTGAATAAAATAGAATATTGTCAATAGTATCACAATTCTCACAATCAGAAAAAACTCATCACAATACAATTATTCGATTTGTAACTTTACATAAATAACTTAATCCACAATTAACAATTAATAAATTGCTACTTATATATAATATATCGTTTTTAAAATAAGAACTTTTTGATGTTTTGATGTTTTTATGCGATTTACAAACTGAAGCAATGACTAAACTAACCAAATAATATAGCTTTCTTCATAAGTTTTATTAATATCTGTAGAATAAATTCAATTACAACATAGTAATTGCTTTTATTTATTATTAATAAAATTATCAAAGGGTGAAGAAAAATGGTAAAAAGCGATATATAAATAGTGAAGCATAAGAAATAAAAGCAGTCATAATTGATTGCGTAAGCTATTAATAGAAATGCTACTTAAAATATTAAGCAACGTATATATGATAAATTAATATGTAATTTTTTGTGTCTAAATAATCTCTCATCATTGTTTGAGAAATCATCCATCAGTTTTAAAAAGTCATTACTCTCATTGACAAGATTGTATTCCGTCCCCTCGCTCGCAGCATAATTACAATAAAAATTTCCATTATGTTAAGGATAAAACTATAAATTACAATTATAATACAAAATGTAAAAAAAGATTCAAACCTTTGCGTCCTTCGAGTTCCTCTTGAGCTTCTTGCGAAAGAGGAGGGTTTTCTTCCTTTATTGCTCTCTCTACATCGTCGATCAAAATTTCATATTTCACATTGTAGCTTTTGAATAATGAGCCTATATTATCAACCATATTTCTTTGCACAAAAATATCAGAGGCCGATACATTATTAGACCATATAGAATATGCTGTTAAAATAAATAATTGTATTTAACTATTGTTTTTTCCATTAGCCTGACAATTCTTTTAAATTGGCAATAAAAGATTCTGTTGAAACATAAAGTTTTATTACGTACAACCATATTCGTCGTAACGTTGCACCAATTCGTCCACAGAACTATTTTCTTTGTGGATCCTCCATACTTGATCCCCTTCATAGGTGATTCGTTTATCAAGATCCTTTGATTCCTTTTTGCCTTCACTGAGTGTGTATGTGATATTACTATCCACATATTCTCTGATTCCATGTTCGAGAATAGACGCGTCGACGACGACGACGATGATTGTCATCATTGTCAGTGTCATCCATTTTGCACACTTTATTCGCAGCAGTCCGTCGTTGTTCATCTTCACCAAAACTGTCTTTAAGAGAAGGGCATACATAGCTTTTATAATACGGTCGATGATCGGGGATAACGGGACTCCTCGATCGAAGATCCGAAGACTCTCGAACCCGCTATTATCGCGCCTCGCAGATCTTTGACCTCCGAATGAAAGATTTTGTTTAATGTTCTCTAACGCAACAGATCAATAAATCTACAGTATCGATAAGTAAAAGTAAAATTTTGATAGATATTAATTTTTCATTAATCATGCTTGTTATTCTTCTTAATTATATTTTTTTTTTCATCTTTATCTCTTCATAAAATCATGAAACAATTTATGACAAAATAAAAAACAATAGTTTCTAAAAGACACATAGACACAGTTTATAAAAACATTGTAACATATATAATATATATTTAATTTTATATCCATATGTACATATATATTATTAGTTTCTTTAAAAAATTTTTCTGATTTTTCTGATGATTCTATATAAATCTAAAACAAAATAATTTTGAAAAGAGTGGTGAACGTGATTTTTTATGTTATTTTGTTTGCATATTTTCGTCGTGCAACCATCTGTAGATTCTAGACGCTATCGCACAGTGCAAGAATTCGTCGTCGTAATCGATCCATTGATACACTACATTGGTCACTTTATTCAATTTAGGGCGTCGACGTAGCTGCCGACGACGGCGCAAAACGCGGGCAGAACCGCCTCTGCATCTTGTTCTCGCGCATCTCAACCGTGATTGCAACTTATAACACGACTGCACCGCGATTAATAAAAAAAAACCGTGCCGCTTTACGTCCATATCATTATAGAACATTGCATAATTGAGACGAAACCATAAAACCATGAAGTGCCTGTTGACGATCATTATTCTTGTGACTGCTGCCTCGACCATTGAGGTACCGTTTTTACTGTGTGTGCTCTTAAAACCTTTATTACATTTTTATTATACCTTTTCCAATCGCGTAACTGCATTTTTCGGATACCGTTAATACATGACCTTAACCATCCGACAATACAAAGTAGAAACTAGTCATTTATCACATTAATTTTTTATATCGATATACTTTGTATCAAATTGCAACTAAGGACGTTTGACAATTGACACTTCTTTGTATCGTGCATGTTTTATAAAATAAAAAACTCACAATCAATGCAATAAAAAAAATCCAATTAATTGTGGATTTTGTTTGATTGTATGGAATTTTAAATTGCACAGATTAAGCATTAATTTTAAAAAGATATTTTATGATTCCAATAATAAAAAAAAAATTCGATTTAACATCAATTAATTAAATAATATTGGCATATAAATGATGAAACTTGGATACTATTTTATGATAAGCTCCATTTGTTTAATATAATGCCTGAGAAATACATGTACATATAAATTGCACAGTAGAAATGAATAGATAGGTGAAATGTAATAGGTCAAACGTGTTGCCTTTATATATTATAAGGTTTCCCTGATCGTTACGCTTTGGTAAACGAGCGTATGCATGTACGCATATATAAAAATAAAAATATAATATAAAAATTTGCACGCAAGCAATTTTTTTACGAATACCAATTTAAACTGTATCACGGATCCTGTGAATGTATTAAATTGATGAGTCTATTCTGTATCACTTCTGTTAGTGTCAGCTATACTTACGATTATCTTATCATCTTTCATATCATCTTGCCGCTCCTTGAATTATTCAATATGCCAATTTATTTTTTTACGTTTATCATTGCTTTTTTCCCTAGCAAGGTAACTTATTAATTATTGACATGTGTTGCATATCATTTGCATGAGAGAAACATGTAAATACTAAAAAAAAAAAAAAAAAAAAAAAAAAAAAGTTTATTCGGTTTCAGGCGGAAACATTCCAAGTCACCGATCAAGTATATTTTGATATCATGATTGATAATAATCCAGTTGGAAGAATTATTATCGGCTTGTTTGGCGATATCGCACCGAAAACGGTAAAAAATTTTATGACTTTTGCTACCACCGGTGTAGCTGGAAAAAAGTATGTAGGGACCAAATTTCATCGCGTGATAAAGAAGTTCATGATACAAGGTCACACTGCTATATGCCTGTGAATATAAAAAATCCTAAATACTGCGTATAAATTATCATTGTGCTTGTATTCATATATATTATAGGTGGCGATGTTGAAAAAGGCGACGGTACTGGCTCCATCAGTATTTACGGTAAATATTTCGATGATGAGACCTTTGAGGTGAAGCACAGCGGACCGTTGTTTGTCAGCATGGCAAATTCTGGGGAGAATACCAACGGTTGCCAATTTTTCATTACTACCGTAGCAACACCTTGGCTAGATGATCATCACACAGTATTTGGAAAAGTAATACAATTGGTTTTAATGGTTTTAAGAATGATTATTTTACAATATATATATATATATATATAAAATTAATAATTTATTATTACCTTATTATTATTTAAAAATATATTTTGTTTCTTGCTTAAACATATTCTTGTTGACATTTTAAATAATTTTTGTCGTAGGTGGTCAATGGTGAGGATGTGGTCTTCAAAATCGAGCAGACAAAAACAGATAGCGATGATGTTCCACTAAAACCTGTAATAATCTATGACAGTGGATCTCTCCCAACAGAACGTTACACAATCTCAAATAATCCTTACGAGTAATCTAATGTTTTTTTCCATGCGCGTAATTAATTCATTTACTCTTTCCCCACCCTTCCGTAGATTTATGAAATTATTATGTTCCTTTGTTAATTACATAAGCTACATTACATATTAGTAATGTTTGAATTATAAAAAATTTGTAAATTGTAATTATCATGACAATGATGAATTAATTGAGTCATGTAGAAAATCGACTGTATTTTTATACGCTTGTTTTGCTGACATTTATATATTCCGTGATGTTTAACAATAATTAAAAATATATTTTTGACATTTAAAAATATATTTTTAATTGTTCTATGCATCTGCGTACAAAAGAAAAAAACTGCCAAGTAGATACAAATATAAAAGTAGATATTAAAATTGCAATATATGCTTATGCGCTATAGATGTATGTTTAAAAATATATTTTTCACGCATTATTCAAGCATTTTAAACTGTATTTCACGTTCGCATTTAACTATAGACAGTAATAATATTTTAGTGATACAGTGTTTTAAATTAAGAAATCATTAATGCGATTAAAATGGATACTTGCAGTGCATGGGCATGGATTAAAGCGACTTGCATACCATTGGGATTCAGCTTCTCGATACTCGCAGTTTTTCATTACATGATGAAACAGTTAGATATTTAAACAATAATATCTTTATATATGAAAGACTGATTTAAAATCTGAAATAACAAATTTACATGGCCTTGTATTCATACAGATCTTACATTTGTTTTTTATAAATAAATTATGTACAACTGTACACATTGTATGTAATTATACATAATTTTCATACAATTACATATGCATATTATGCATAATATATACGGTAGCTCAATTCCTTCTCTTCAGTTCAACATAAAATAAGGTGCGTTAGACGCCATCTCTGTGAAGATTACAACATCATAGTAGGCATTGGACTGCTTCAATTATCTTGTAAGAAATTTTATAATAAATTGATAATAAATTGATAATAAATTGATAATATCAAGAAGAAAATATGTAATGTTATATTTTTTAATCTCATGTCTATTATATTTCGTAATAGATATTTCAACTATACATAGACATTTCACAGAACATATAAGGAACGAATCACGTGACGGTTTATTTAATCTATATAATACTATATATTAAAAATAAATTAAAAATATATTAAAACTAACGCAAGAAAATATTTTTTAATTGAATTATGATTAACAAAAATGCTGGATAAGAGGAAAAAGAATCGCATTAGTGTACGAGATTGTCGATGACGCATAAGATTCCGCGCATGCACGTTAGGCCCCGGTACCTCGTTGTACGCCAGCAAATGCGGGTATCAGGCTTAGCCTTGGCTAAGCGTCTGGATGGTCAGTTAGTCGATGGCAAACCAGACGTTGCCAGACATCGGTGAACGGCTAAAATCAGATGCGACCGCTGGTCGATGCTCCGACGAGTAGTAGAGTAGTAATAGACGAGCACGTGGGTGTGCACGAGAGTTGTCATTCATGAAACCATAACGGAGTAGCAGCAATTAAGTTTGTGCATATAAGATGTATCAGTGAGGCAGTGATTGACAGTGTGTTGCTTCTACGAAAAGTGTGCCGGGAAGCGTATGTTGCTCCCTTTGAAATTCGATCGACCTAAGGACAGCTGGGAGAGAGCCCTTGAAAGGGGATGCTCTGAAAAGGTGCATTTGTGTGCTCGCATAAGGTACGCATCGCATTTCCCACTACAACGGTTTGCTTCGTCGCTATACAAAATGCTGACGTTGAAAATCTGTCCACAGACAAAAATCTCTTTAGGACACATGCTCGTGTTATTTTCAAACAGTCTTCTTCCTACTTTATAACGTCAAAAGTCAACAAATACTGGTAATCCAAACATTGGAATGTTTGAAGAAGACTGTTTGAAAATAACACGAGCATGTGTCCTAAAGAGATTTTTGTTCAAACAATGGATTAATAATATACCACAGAAGATAACTTGATAGATTGCATAATAAATTTGTCATTGTACTATTTAAAATAATTTGTATTTGTTTTCTTATATATATATTTATACTCAAGACTTCTCTAATGGTTACAAACTGATTTTAGAGTAATAAATAGAATGTAATAAATGAATGTATAAGAAAGTAAAAGTGTGTAGAGATAAATAACTGTACAAGAGATTGCGAGATTTGTTTTGTAATTCAAAAAGATCAATAAAAATCAGTAAAAAACAGTGAAAATAGTAAAATAACAATGCAGATGCAAATTATCGCACCTTACCGGCATTGTTGATGATAATGGTAAACGGAAATATGAGCCATCGTAAATATATGTCATTGCCAAGATCATTTGCAATGCTGATTCAACCGTTCGTATACCTAGTAAAAATAGCTTTGTGAAAACAATTTCTATTAAATTCCTCTCTCAAAACAATATTTTTAATCTTGATGTAGATTTGTATATTTTATATATTTACACTCGTTTCTTATATATTAAGAATAAACCTCAAAACTTCTAGATAAATCATAAATCATAAAATGTAAAAACAATTTTCTCAATTTTAAATATTAACAATTATTATCAGTAAAAAGATAAGCAGAATTCAAGATTGCATTGAACTATCTACATTATCAAATTTTATTATTTTTATAGAAAATGTGTTACTGTAATTTGAAACTTGAAATGTTATTTGTAATTTTAATTAAAACTAACACAATGTTTAAAATATATATACACTTTTGCATTTGGTGATATCTGCGAATTATATCGCACAACTGAATACACAAGGACTCCCACGCGTAAGTGAGATTATTACTGCGTGTAAGATAAGAAGCTCATAAAAAATTAAGTAATTTAATCGCACACACAAGTCCGTTATTACCAAATAATTTTTTCACACAGTGATAGAAACGAATCAAACATTTTACTTTGCTTTAAATTAATTATTAATAAATAAAATAATTATTATAAAGGATCTTGTGTGTGTGTGTGTGTTACTTAAAAAATTAAATGGTTATTGCATTTTGTAATTCATTAGTTATATATACTTTTATTTAATGATTGCAACATGATATATGTATGCTGTAACTATATTACGATAATGAATATCAATCATTATTAGTTCTCTTATATATTTTATTAATAGTCCATAATTAATGAATAAATGTCTGTTTTATAAAAAAACAACCATATTTTTTAACATAATAGATCTTTGTCATTTTGTAGTATATTTTTAACTTAATATAATTTATTAAATTATTCGAAATAATTATGTAGAAACTAGCCTAAACAATTTAAAATTATTGAATAATTTTGTCAATTTCAGAATATTTTTGAACATTAAAACGATTTATCTTGATAATTAATCAAAACATGTAAAAATCTAGTTTAATGTGTGTGTTTTACAGTGCAATTTAGTTCTTAAGGTTGTGCATTCTCTTGATTAACTCCTCGTGACATGCAACACGTTGATGTGCATACAAAATACATTAACTTGATATACAAATGTATTTTTTGCTTATTGTTACTACACAATTAAATCTAAACATAATATTCCATATTAGGCATATACTTAACAAGAGAATAATAAACGCCAAGAAAATTAACATAAAATATTAAAAATAAAAAAACATGTGAAATAATATCACAAAGAGCTGTTTACATCTTTTTACGTAATATAACATACATTTGAATGAATATTTATTCCTCAGCCTTGATTAAAAATAATTCTGATTCAAATACATTATCGCATTATAGCTTGGCCAATAGCCAGACAAAATCAATTATTCGTAATGCATAATCAATTACGACAAATGCCGGCGATTCTCCTTCAGCAACATTATAATTTACCATCTGCTTATTATTTTAGATTAGAATATATTTCTTTATATTTATATAATAATTTTTAAGCCATTATAATCACATTAATTAAATTTAAATAATGATAAGTTCAATAATTCTTATTGTACAATATATAGCGATTATATGTGACATTGATTATATTATATAATTATATAAATTTTTTAAAACTTTTTTTATAAGTAAAAAGCATATTTTTTATTCATAGAATTCTAACATCTCTGCGTATTTGAATAGAATTTGAAAAGAATACTTTGAATCTTAACAATAAGCAAACAATCAAGTTAAATAGCTAATTAAAATACGACACGTGTATGACGTGTAACACATACGTGATTAAGGTATATGCATTTATGTTACATTTGTTATTATTTGCAATTGATTTTGAATTACGTACATAAATTCTGAAAAGTTACTTGAAAAATGTAGAAAGAAATAACGTTATCAATAATTTAACTTCAATGTCTTGATAAAAGAAATAATGATATCTATAGATGAATCATACTAGGTATATATGCTGTTGTCAATCTAGATATTATTTATCACAAGGGGGACGTTGTGCTGCACCCATTCTGTCTTCCACAGGCAGTTCAATAAGTAAAGCCATTAGACGCGCCTTATCTGACATTCGATATGTATTTTCTCGTCTTTACCAAAAAATTACTCTTAAATCTTACAATAAATTCATTGTAATATTTCTTATTAATTTTATATTATTCTTGCAAAGAATACACATTGCGTGCAAAGAAATCAGATCGGACATTGTAATTAAAGAAAATGATTAACGTTTTTCTCAATTATCGCATTCATCCTTCATCTCATCATATTATTATACTTTTTTTCTTCTTTATGCATACATAACACTCTGAAAGAACAGCTGTCGAGTCTCATAAAATTATACAACGAAATTGATTGATATCGCTCATAGTGGAACTAATATCGTCACGCAACGTCATATTTTTCTCCCTTTCTGTCACGTACTACAACATTTATGCTCACATCTTTATACGATAAAAGCGTAACCGGCGCACCTCTCAGCAATGTCGTCCCTATGTAATTGGCTCGTAATTAATGTGGGCGCGCCTCTTTTTGCTGAATCCTCTCACAACCAAAAACATACTTGTTTCTTTTCCTAGAATTGCTTAGAAGGCAAATCATTTCGGGAATTTCCAGCCGCTACTCGTTCCTATAGCTTAATAACAAAATTATGCACGCAGCTGTCAAATAACACATGTGTAATTGTTACCAATAATAGAGCAATCTAAAATTATAATAGTTATCGTAAAATTATAGGCAAAACTTAATGATTACTGTCACATAAAATTATAAGATTATTTTGTATTGCGCATAAATAATTGTGAATAACTTTGGATCTTTATTGTATCAATTCAGTTCTCGTACCATGGCTATACAATAGAATTATACAAGAGCAGCTAGCAATGCGATGCGACAGCCTGAGGAACATGTCAACGAACGTGAAAACGTAACGATGAAAACCGGTTTATGAAAAAGATTTCAGATCTGAAAGAGACAGAACGATCATAAAGCGAAGAGCGTAGTGCGGAATGTCGGCATTGCGTATCTTGGCAAAATCAAGTTAAAGATGTTCAACTGCGGCAGAGTTTTATCGATTCAAATGAGTTTGTGTCATAAAATTTCCAGAAATGCTTTTTAAAAGTGTTCCCGTAAAAATTTATTTTACTCAGCCACTCATCCTTTCTTGCTTCTTTGTTTCAGAGTGAAAGGCCATCCAGACAGTTCGAAGCATGGCGAAATACTGGCTGAACGTGGCCCTTCTCAGGGTCGTTCTACCAGTTATTTTGGCCGGATGTAAGTCTCATTTACATAACTCTTTTTTCTAGTTTGTTTTCCTCTCTCTCTCTCTCTCTCTCTCTCTCTCTCTCTTATCTTGCAAACGATAAATGGCTTGCTGGAACTTGTGATTAGGAAGCAATACAAGTAGATAAAAATAAAGTATCAAATATTGCTACACGTTTGCACTACTTTTTATAGTTATTATATTTTTTGCATATTTATTGCTATCTCAGAAAAATGTTATTACTTTTCTTTGTAATTAAATATGTTTTTAGACATTCTTAGAAGAAACTACAATATGATGAAATTACAATGCAATCATTGATATTATATAATATAACAATCATCATTTCTGATAAATTAGTTTAATGATAATTTTTTTATTAATAAACATATTTAATAGAAACCAGTAAAACGAAAAACATAAAATGCCAGTTGATATATTGCGCAATAAAATAAAAAATAGACAAGAAGCAAAGAATTTGACTTGGATTGATATTTATATTTTGCATAATCATATTGCTTTTATGCTAATTAAGTTATATAGCTATATGACAGCAGATAAATAATTGTACATTCCACGATATAAAACTTCTTTTGATGATTACGTGTATGCTATATATATCCTTTACGTATTTTATTATTTTTTATTTTTTCTTTTTAAATTTTAATATCTATATAAATATTTATCAATTTTTAAGAAATGTTTATACTTCGAAATATTTTCTTTTATCTTTATTAGATTTATTAACTTTTTCGGTTTATTTTTTTAATAAATTAAAAAGTATAACTAAAAGATATATACAAAAAATAGATTTATCAGAAATGAGTACCTATATGTATATTTAAACTGACAAAAACAAATTCTAATTTTAATTATATATTTTAACTCACTTTTATCTTACTATAAATATGTAAATATATATAATATGCTTCAAAAAATAAATAGATAAAGAAAAACGAGATATTTTCGTTCTACATTGTTTCACATTGGCATCCTGAACATATGTGTCTAAGCGGCTTGAAGAGTATTCTATAATTAGAGATAAGCGCTTGAACTCGTCTACCCATATCATACCAAAGTAAGATTTTCTAATTTTGTTAAAACAAACATTTAATGACATATCAAAGTACAAATATACGAAAAAAGCTCTAAGTATGTTTTCTTATTAAAAATAGGATATTATTCGATAATTTAAGTTTATTAAAACAAATTTATTGTTTAATAAAAACACGATAGCATTTATTGTAATATTGAATACCTAATATATTTTTAATTATTTCATAAAAATATAAGAGAAAATAAGAATGCCAAAGATCCAAATAATATGATAATTTATATTAAATTACAAAGAGATAATGTGCTATAATTTATCTATTTTTTAAGATTAGATTTTAATTTTTGCGTAAAAATAAAAAATGTTTAACAATGTTATCGAAATAATACAAAAAAAAATTATTTTTATTTCTTCATTTGTGTGCAAAGTAAACATTACACGGACTAATTAAATATAATGTAAAGAAGCACGCAACATCAGATTTTAATAACACTTAACCATGACTTTGTGTTTCATAAGAATATTCAAAAAGATTATTAACATAACGTAGCCTTATTTCCGAAGTGGGTTTTGTGCTGTGAAAGAAATTAGTCTTATAAACCTTTGACTTCGTTCACTAAATATATAAATTATATGTATACATATGACAGAAGTAGCCTACAACGATTTTAATATCTTTTCTGCGATTATTATCCATGATGTACGTACGAACTGCTGAAAGTAAAAATTAATATCTTATATTTCTTGATAATCGGGAATTAAACTATATTTGTTAGTTTAATATATCATTGTTGTAAGCTAAAAAAATTAATAATTAGTATATTTTTTATATTAGCAATTCTATATATGTGTTAACTCCTTAAAAAGTAGATAATAATAAATATTTAAATCGATGGAGTAATAAAAATTTTTTTCTTAAAAATGTCGCATAATATTAAAAATATAAGAATAATTATTATAGATTATAAAAAGAGAAAAAGACTGGAATTTTCTACGTCATAAAAATATTGATTTAAAAAAAATCACAGTGAAGTTGTTGCAATAATTAGCCGAATTTTGTGCACAAGTTGAAAAATTTCGCTTGGCAACTACACAATGTAGTTATTTAGGTGTGTCGGGCAAATTTAACATGTGCCACGAATAGAACGAGTAAGTTTCTAGAGAGCTGCTGACGAAAATGATATGGTATTCGTACAAATATTTGGAAGAATTCAGATAACACAAATGCCAGGAAGTTATATTATAATATATAACACATTTGAATGAACAAATAACTCGCACTCATTTGTGAAACATTTGTAACACTCCATGATGCAAAAGTAATTATCGTCGGCAGACTAAACTCCCTACAATGATTCGCATTAATTATCGCATATATGTTTGCTATACTGATATATACCGGGTGCTCATTAAATCAATTATAGATTATAAATACAATATGTATGCTAGAAAAATATAATACATTTATATCTAGAAAAACTGATTCGTTTAGCTCATCAACTTAATGTAATACATATCTATAATAAAATATTTAATATTTTCTTAAACATATAAATTTCTTAAATCAAATATCGTTTAAAAAAATACGAAATTTGATTTAAATACGAATAAATAAAAATGAAAAAATCATGTGAAAATACTCGGAGGGGTTGAAATGTCACTTTCTAGCTCATTGTTATTGCTTGTGTGACGAATAATTCCTATCTCATCATAAATGACCTTTTCGTAAATGTGGAACAATCATATCAACAGCTGCACGTGTTTTTATATATGTGCTGTTATATATCTCATCCGTCGAAGGAAGGTCTCTCTTATAAAGTTATGAAAGCGAAACAATGTAAAATAAATTATGCTATAATTGAAATAAGATAGTATAAGTTTCAACAAAAGATTTGTCAATATTTTTATTATTTTGAGATTAAATTTAAAAAAATATTTAATTTTCTTTCTCTCTTCTTTTTATATAACAAAACTTAAAGCTGGCATTTATTTTAAAATCCTTATTTTTAAATTTAATATCTCCTTTAGATTTTGTTTCAACTCTAGAAACTCTTAGTTTAAATTACATGTTTGTGTATATGTATCATAGCATCAAATATTCTATTAATTATATCGCAATTAAAAAATGCAAATTTGATAGAAATAAGTTTGAATTTTATAGGTACGATATGGAGACCAGTGGGACTGTCGATCATCTATCTGGGATTGATGCTATATTCTCCTATGGTCCCAATACCGACACACAGAACTATGGCAGGTCACACGGGAATATATCTGAAGAGTTGCATCTGCTTAGCTTTTATTATAGCCATAGCTCAGATCACCTTTCACATTGTTCTCCTGTCATTACCGCCCTACGGACACTTCCTGCAAAACTGTAAGCTACACTCTGATGCAAAAATATATTATCTCTCTCTTTACATATATTTAGAAAATAAATCTATAAATTTCCTAAATGAACAAATAAATCTATACATCATTTCACTCAAGAAATCGAATTACATGAGATTTAAAAATACGCACGCATCTTAAATTCCAAACACTATAAATAAATTCTCACTTTCAGGCGAATTTCTAGAGAAGATTTTCAGACACATAGGCTTTGTCAGATTAGATAGCGCATCTGTATGGGAAGTATTTTACTGGCTGACGCCGGAATTTATAGTCTTACCGACTGTACTCATCATATATTTTATATGTCGTTTTCTTACGCAAAAACGTGTTAGCGAGGAGGAAGATGATCCTTCTCTTCGCCAGGAAAATAAGCAGAAAAAAACGGAAGATAGCACCACGAAGGTAATTATATTCCCGTGACGGGAAGAAAAATTATATATTTAATCTAAAGAGAATTTCTTAATTAATATAATTAATATATTTAAAGTGTTATATTGTATTTGCGTTATGCAAATTTTTCAATCAAAATTACTCTAAATCCTTTAGTCTAAATTGTATTTCCGACATTGAACTCGGCGAAAAAGAAATCAATATCTGACCGAAGATAACTTACGCCTACGCACATCCATGATTTAGATAATCAACTTCCTGGGAGGTATCGGAACCTACGTCGTCCTGGCGTCCTTGTGCTGTGTCGCGGCCTTGAGACCATCAATAGAAGCGGCTTTCTACTTCCTGGTGTTTCTCGGCGCCGCCACATGCTGGGCTTGCAATAAAGAATTGCAAAAAAAATTTGCCGTGATTTGTAGAATTATCATGGTTATCGTAATCATTCATATCGTCGCGTTACTCGCCTATCAAAACGAGTGGCCTCAGGAAATTATTCCCGTATCAAGCGCTTGGTCACGTTACTTGGCCCTTGTTGCAGTTTATCACACAAACTGCACTACCGATCCGAGGGATGTGAAATATACAGATGATGCTGATTGGTTAATTTATGGATACGCTTTGAGACTCTTCTGGCTGTATTACGTCCTCGCATTGCAATCGCAGTTTCTCAATAGGAAACCGGTGAGTTCAAATATTTTTTCAATTTAATTAGATAATTATCATATTGTAAAGAATGATTATTTCTTTTAAATTATTAATACTGCTAATCAGAGAAAAGATTAGAATATAGTGTATATAAAGATCATAATATTGCTATTATATCATATTACTAGATCGATAATATTATAGATTGCAATATTTTTAATGTATTTTTTGTTACTTAGAGCTTTGGTTATTTAGTGCGAAATAGTTGTATTTTTAATGCAAATTACATTAGAACTATTTAAATTAATGTATTATTAACAAATTTTTTTATTTTAATATTAAAAAGAATATAATAAATACAAGTTATACATATATTTAGATTCAAATTTATAACTTCTATAGAAAAAGCTATAATGTTAGTCTAGATCAATAAAAATTTCGTATTGTGATTAATGATATTTAATTAGAAAAATAGCAATGTGATTAAATATCTCTCTATACAATATATTAAATCTTTTATTAGAAGTATTACGTCAAGTGGTGTTTCCTCTTTATATCAAAATTTTTTCTGCAACTTGGGTATATTTTAAATTTAAAGCCCTTTACTGTTCCAAACTATACGTTATCTCTCTGTTGCGTGTATACATAATTAACCTGTTTGTGGAAAAGGAATAATTAACATTAGCATTAACATTAGCAAATAACAGCTGATCATCTAACAAAACTTTAAACTAACTTATGTCTATGTAACTGAGAATTTACTAATTATAAATAATTTACTAATTATAATAATTCGCCAAATATGAAATCGTTTATATTTTCTTTGCAAAATATGAATTTTTTACAAAGTTAATGTCTTTACAATAACTATTTAATTTAAATATTACAATCAGGATAAATATAACATCAAAATTATTATTATAATTATGGTTAATTTTAATTCGATACAATGTTTCTGTAAATAAAAAAAGAAAGGTATGACTTATTCATAGAGCAGATATAATTCAATATTTAAAAAAAATGCAAGTTTCCAAATTTATAATTATAATTTTGGCGATTTTGCCGATTGTGATTTGTGGAAAACTTTGTTGAAAGTATCTTGCTTCTACTAACGAGGCATTACAGGCGAAGAAAACGAACCAATTAAGTGGCAGTCTGGAAAATCTGGACACTGCATTGTCCAGACACGTGTCCATCAGACGCAGAACACCTTCCCAAAGATGGCAATCAGCGCGACGTAAGGCTCGCGTAAGGATTCGTCTCACATGAATCGATTTAATATACAATTGGTGCTTCTATGTATCTGTGATTATGCAACTTTTTCTTTTTGTCAGCTATATTTTATTTCAGATTTGTTCTCGCTGATATGACATTGAATGTCAAAATTGTATAGTTTTCTATTGTAAATCTATTTTTCCAAATCTTGCCTATTTCTGTAAGGACGTCACTAACTTCTCGAAATTTTCACTGCCAAATTTTTAAATATATCTTTCAAGTATGTTTGGTATATTTGAATTCTTTTTTTAATTATTTCATTCATTTTTGATACCATTTTTATATGTATAATTATTCAATCTTTTCTTGATAATATCTTCATTTATATTTCATGATTCTATAATACTTCTGTTATGCATTTTTATTTAATTCCTACTAATTATATATAACATATCTTTTAATGCATTTTTTATATTGTATTGAACATATATCCAACAATGTTGCACTTATATAAATAATTTCGATTCGGGAAGGTACTGACAGGTTCACGTAGCTTCAAAAATCTCTGCCTAAGTTTTTGCTAAAAACTATTCTATGTAAAAAAATGTTTCGCCTATATTTTTAAATACTTTTTGTGTTCTTATTTGCTATCGCCTTCCAGATGTGCGGTTGTTATTTAATGCTGAGCAAAATTCTTTTCCGTTTGGATGCTGCTATGTTTAGTTTGCCATTGTTTTAGAAGCCGGTCGTAGATTCGTCGTTACCAACAATCGATGAGCGAACACCTGTACGTATATCAATTGAATATGCATGCTTAATTATTTACTAACAATTCACTTTTCTGGTGCATGTGACACAAATAAACTCGGTTAAACAATTCAAGATTTTATTCGTGCAAATAATCGTGAAATCCAGCGTACATTTGCGCGAATTAATCTTTTGAGATTAATTTTTACACACGCGATCATCATTATTAATAATTTAATAAACTGGTAAAGGTAAATGCATATATTGTTACACTTTGTATGAGCCTGCATTTATTCGCACGATAACTTATTAAAAATATGTTAGTTTAGTGTAAGAAGTAAGAAAGAGAGAATATACATGGTAATATAAAATATATGATATAGAAATATAAAATAGTATTTTGGTTATATTGAAAAATATTCAAAAAAGAAATAAAATGATTTTATCTATTCAGTTGATGCGGTTTGGATCTGGAAGAACGGGTCTTCTTCAAGATTCTACTACTGGAAGTATCATTGTCCAGGACGGTCATCAGGACGACAGCATACAAATGCAAAGTCTCAGTGAAGGTAATGATATAAATATTAAAATATACGATAAAATGCATAAACAATTAAAAATTATTAATTAATGATTTCATAAATTAGGAGTGCCTGATGAGATGCCAGGTATCGTCGAACAAATAATTATGGCAGTATATTCCATCTTTCAATTAATAGTCAATTCATCATATTTAGCTACAAACATAATAATGATGGTGAGCATTTTTGAATAATCAAAAAATCAAGATTACGAACAAAAATAAATTGAAGAATTGTCTTGTCATTTTTGTCGTCTTTCAGACATGGAGTATAATGTATCACAGCTGGGCGACATTCGTTCTACTTCTATGGGCATTAATTTTATGGATGGTTCCTGATAAACGTGCTTCCATGATGAAGTGCTCTCCCTTCATTGTGTTTTATGCAACTCTTCTACTCCTCGGACAATATGTGTATAGTATGGATTTAAACGACGAAGAATTGCCAAGAGTCGTAAGTGGTGTAGAAATTTCTGAAATTGGCTTCAGCAAAGCCGATGAGCAAAGTCGTTGGCATCTAATAGTTAAGGTATATCTTCCACAAATAAAAATTCGTTTAATTAATAATTTGCAATTATTTAAAAATTTTACATCTTATAAAATATAGATTAAAATTCTTATAAATTTACATTTTACATATTTTATAAGTCGTATATTATACGTATAAAAATGTAAAATATATAAGGCAGAATTTTATTTATTCATTTATAGTGTCTATTTATATCCATGTTTTGGATTACTATGAGACAATATATGGCAGAACGAAAACGGCAACAGAGATCTTCCACTCTGAGGGATATGGTAGCGCCGTTACACGTGTCTGTTTCGACAGCCACAACTGCCATGAGTCACGATGAGCCAGAAATCAAGAGCAAATTTATGAAAAATGTTGGAAAATTATTGAAAAATCTCTTGACAAAATTCTGGATTGCCGTGGTAGCAATTATGTTATTTATTTGCGGCATAACGGGCGAACGTATGACGGTCTTTAGAATTGTTTACATGTCGCTGTTCCTCATCTTTGTCATCACATTCCAGGTGTCTCATTTGATTCCTATGCTTATAAATATACATTTAAAATTTATTAAGATATATTATAAATAAATGATGCGTAAAATTTCAGATATCGTGGATAGCGTGGAGAAGAATGATGTATGTATTCTGGTTAACTGTCATTGGATATTCGATTGCCATGCTGATTCTCGTTTATACTTATCAGTTCCAAAATTTTCCGAAATATTGGGATTATCTCGGTATAGATCAAGATTTGTGAGTAATTATTATCCCATTTATTACTCATTTAGATCTTCTTCTCAATGAACGCATTTATTCGGTTATTATTTTAGACAAATGGATATTGGATTGGAGATCTACGAGACCAAAGACTTATTCGTGAGATTGCTGACGCCAACGTTTTTCGTCATCATCACAGTACTTCAGATTCATTATTTCCATAAGGATTTCCTCAATGTCACCAATATTGACAGATTACAGTACGCGTAAAAAACAATAAAATTATATAATATTATATCATTATATCATAATGTATTTGTGATTATATATAATGACAACATCTACAAATATATTTTTCATCATAGGCCTGAAAGTTCATTTAGGCGTTCCAGTCTAGGACACTCGCCTAGCTTAAATATTCCAATAACTTCACCGTCTGATGTTACGCTTACTGAAAACGAAAATCATACGATATATACATTGAAGCAGTTGAAACGTATATATGCTTATCATTTATTTTCTTTACCGATTATTATCATCTTTTTAACATTATGAAATTTTATCAAATGCGTTCAAAATTTCTTACAGATATGTCAAAACTAGAAAGAATTGAGCTATTTCGAAGAATAGCGGAACATATAGAAAATTTTTACAATTACACTTGGCTCTTTCTGGAAATTCACATGCAGAAAATTATTTTTATTTCATTCGTACTCTTGTGTATCAATGATGTAAGTAAAATTTTCTATAATTTATTACGATATTGTAAGATTAAATTATATATTAATTTATAAGTAAATAATAAATTTATTGCATAAATAAATTTGTATGCGTGTGTTCCAGGTATGCGCAATAAATTTTTTCTTCATCGTCGCCGTAGTTGTGATGATCAATTTCAAAAGAAACATCCAAATAAATGCAATTAATGTTATGTCTGTGATAATATCACTATTAGTGGTCACCAAAATGTTATATCAAATCAAATACATCAATCATGATAACTGGAACGTTAACTGCACTGTAAAAATTAAAACTATTACATATACTTTATTACAACAAAAGATATTTTTTTTCTTTTAGTTTAATTTTACATATTATTTTGAATAATTTTAGAGATACGGAGAAGAGAGCAATCAGCAATATGCAAACAATAATACTACTGTCTACAACATAGCCGAATGGTTCGGGATGAAAAAAGCGGGGCCGGGTAGACTTCCAGATCTATTAAAAGGCTATATTGGCATCGTTACTGTGACAACTTTCAGAAAAATTATTAGAATTCGTCAATGGTTTTATCGTCATAGTAAGGGAGAATCATTGGAAACTCCTCAAGTAATGTTTCCGACAATTACTAGAGCGGATGCTGATAAGGGGGTGCCAGAGTGCTTAAAGTTCCTTTTCAACTACGGTTTTTATAAATTCGGTCTTGAGATGTGTCTCATCGGGATTGTTACGCTAATCGGCACGAGACTAGACTTTTATTCTGTTTTATATAGCGTGTGGCTGTTACTATTTTTCCCATTAAAGAGAAAAACAGTCGCGCGTATCTGGCCTTGTTTTAGAATGTTTGCCATTATTCTTCTACCTATTCAATATGCTATTGTTGTGGCTCCACCTTCATGGCTTTGTATAGGTAATATATGATGATAAATATAAATTCTTCGAATTAAATAAAATAAGTAAATATTTTATTTTTTTATTTGTCTTAGAATATCCGTGGAGCGAGTCTGACGTAATGAGAAGGTTGCAGGAATGGATGTATCTTCCTGATCCAGATTATCCACCGAATTCCAAAAAATTAATTTGTAAGTTTTATTAATTTTATTCTTCAAATTGATCGAAAAGGCAACATTGTTACATATGTGTCTCTCTTTATTTTGCACTCAGGTGATTTTATCTTATTAATGATGATCGTACGGCAAAGTCTAGTCTTTTATATCGAACAACAAAGCTTACAATCTGGCAGAGATTTCGTAGCTGGTCACAATTACTCAGTCTTCCAAGATATGGAAAAACCAAATTTTGTCAATCCTATCAAGGATTATGTGTCGCATATTCAATCATGGCTGGACATAATTAAACGCGGTTGCATGATGAGTCTCATGTGGGTGACGTTGTCGATCATGTTTCTGGCTGGAACGAAAAGAACGAATCTTTTCTCGCTCGGTTATCTCATAGGAGCATTCATATTTCTTTGGCAAGGAAGCGATTTTTATTTGAGACCGATGAGAACTATCTTAAAATGGTGGAATCTACTGATCGGATACAACGTCATTGTTATTTTTTTGAAAGCTTTACTTCAAGGTGTGGGTTGCGTCCTCATCAAAGAGGTAAATTTTTTGTATAAATTTTAATTGTATTTTTGTAAAAGTAGCATGTTTCTTTATATCAAAGAAAATTTTGAAATCAATTAAGATAATAATTAAAATCGTTGAAAATATAATTTACAAAAATTAAAAATACATAAAAAGAGTGTATAAAAATTATTAAATTATTTTATGATTAGCTCGAAACCTCAGTCTGTTGGCTGGTGCAGTTGCTTGGTATCGCGTGTCTGAAAAAGTTCAAGAGCTCCAGCGAACTGCTGGATCCAGCAGAGTGTACCGTTGCTGGAGAAGATATTGGCATGGTCTGGGATGGACTATGTCTTTGTTTTCTTTTAATACAGAAACGACTCTTTAAAAGCTACTATTTTTTCCATATAGTCGATGAGACAAAAGCCATGAGCATTCTAGCGTCTCGTGGCGCTGAACTTCTCGAAGAGCTTCATCAGAAGCGTATACATATTCAAGAGAATGTGGAGAAAACAGTTTTAGAAAAACTGAAATTTAAAATGGACAAGATTAAGGCTAATCAGCAAAGAATACAGAGACCAGCTTACAGAGAACTTCAGGCTCACAAAGTCGGTAAGGCAATTCTTTCTTAATAATAATTTTAAATAACATTTATATAGAAAATATATTTTATCAAGAAGTAATTCTAATTTTAAAAAGCTCCTAAACTCCATATTCTATTTTAATAATTACAAATGTTCTAACTTTTAAACTAGATAAGTTATAAACAATTTTTCAAGAATCAACATTCTCTACATAAATATCAATTATCTTCAGTTCTACGCTAACAAATAATTCCTTAATATCAAATTTATAACTTTCCGCAATGTCATGATCTCCCTTTCGTTGCTGCAACGTATTCATTACATATGCGGCAGAAATATAATATCCAATGTATCTGTATCTTTGATGCGTGAAAAAGAGGGACAGGCGCCGCTGGCGAGATCTTCCAGCGTGAGCTCTTGCGTATCGGATCATACGCCTCCGCAAGGATATCAGACGCCTCTGGACGAGGATGACGAAGAGCCACCTCCGCTGACGCCACGAGCGGCGTCTCTATTGCAGGCTCCCACGCCAAATTCCGCCGTTATGACGGTCAGCCTCGAGGGCTATCTCGAACCGACCCGTATCTCGTTCGGTTCACCACCCAGTAGCGAGTTGAATCCTCGGGGACCGTCGCCAGACGAGACGTTTCCGGTCTTCTCGCCCCCGCCTTACGATCGAGCTCCGACCGATCGATCGCTAACGTCTTCCATACGGCATCGGCGTCAATCCAGCTTCCCGAGCGGTCCACCGTGGATGAACGAGCTGCAGACTCCGCGTCAATCGATCATCTCGACGGTCTCTCGTTCCCCGCACTCGCATCATACCTGTAATCGCTCATCTGCAACAATCTCTTCGTCGCCAGTGTGCTACGATGTCTTATACATACGCTTCTTCACGCCTGCACTAGATCTTTCACGAAACACTTTACATTGTCTGATGTTGGTCTCGTCTTGTTAGGAGCGGTAGGAGTATTTCCTTCTTTTTTTTTTACGTAGTTCAAACATACTATTTGATGAGACGTACGATATGACTCAACAGAATTAATATTAATGTATATAAATTTTTATATTTGCAGGTTTTATGCATATTTGTTTTTTTTTTATCATTCTCTCTATTATTTCTTATTTCTTTTATCATAGTTATCCATCGTATCTGTTATCATTTATATAATGATAAATCTTATAATAAAATTTAATAAATTTCTTAGCATACATGTATAATTTATGATTTATTGTGTATTCTTATTAATATATTTTTTCTTAGCTTTTATATATATGTATAAATCTTTATTTTATTAATAAATTACAATTTTTTATACAGCAATCTCATCAACAGCAGAATCGAAGAATTCAATTACTTGATATACATATTGTAATATATTATGTGTTCTATACTGATATTGCTAACTTTTTGTAGCTTTTCTATCTTTATTTTATTTTTTGTGTCTTTTTATTAGATGAACTCTATCCAGGAACACGGCCATTATACAAATATCGTACGCCGAAGACTAACAGAGAGGGTAAATGTATATTACAGCTATCTGTGCATTGCTCTACTAACCGATCCCAATGATTCTAGATTTATTCCATATAGAGAGTCTAACTTGTATATAAAATGTACAGTCTATAAACATAAAAGCTTGTGTATAATTTAAAGTGGCTATTGTATCCATAAATTCTGTAATTATCTATTCACATCTTTACGTGTACATTTTTGTATTCTTAGCATTGAAATGTATAATGACTATACTAAAATTACAATCTAATAGTCAATTGCCTCAAATGTTTTTGCACTTTCTTTTAATTATATTGTCACCATCCATATGCATGGCTTTTGTTAAAACTTCGTATAACAAATAACTGATTAAAAATCGATAATTTCTTTTTTACAATTAGCTATCAGATCGGGTGACTATTACATGTTTGACGATCTCGATGACGATGATGTTACCGATTTGATTCCTGACAGTGAAGCTGAGAACAAAGAAAAGAAACGCTTTCAAGAGCACGAAAAAGAACGACGAAGAAGGAGAATGACTGTTTCGGAGGTATGTAAATAAGAAAATTTATATATGTATCAGATTATTTTGTTTTTTCAAGAATTTTGGAATGAAAGCAATTGAGTGCAATTACGCTGTGAAATTTTGATTCACAATTAAGGTTTTTATGCTACATTTCACTAATCTCCCAATAAAATTATATTAGTTATGTATAGTTATTGTATATAGTTTATCAAAGCCTGAAAAAGTCCAAATATTTAATAATATTGTTATCTTATTATTTACATATTTACATACATATGGAATCTTTTATTATATATATAAAAATATATAATATTTTGAAATTTTTTTGAAAAATATTGTAAAAGAGAGCATTTCGATTTGACAGATTACTTTATAGCCAAGCAGCAAATTTTTTTCTCATACAAAGATTGCAATCAAAATCTTCTCATGTATGCCATCATTACTACTCTTTTTTCGCTCTGTAAGTCCACCGATCGCACTGTCAACTTCCACTCTTCCTTTCGCTCTTTCTCTCTCCTCCTCGAGGATGAAAGACCACGCAATACGTCCGGGCCAAAAACGACGCACGAAATCGAATGTAAATATAGGGAATCGTGAGAACTGACGCGTAAGTCTCCTTGCAGTTGATGAACACGCTGATTAAGACAGACATTGAAATCGCGACGCACGTCGCCATGTATGGAGGGACCGAAAAGGACGCGCTGAGACTCCGACGTAGAAGCGTACCCTTGACTCGGAAGAAATCATCCATGTCTTATCTGAGCGCACGCTCCGAGACCGACACTGCCATGGCTACCGATGTGAGACATCCCTTTTCCCTTTAAAAGGCTGCATGATCGCTGCAGGCACTCATTTGGCTATAATCGTCAATTTTTATCCTTGTATAATATTGTCTCCAAAGGCCTGCTAAGCAGACGAGATAGATCTCACTATTGGATCTCATTGTGCAGTTGACTCTTTCTTCAGGAAGATTGAATCTTATATTTTATACAGAGAAATATACATTAATATTCTAAAGTATATTATTAGATTTATTATTACAAATGCTAAATTTTTTTTCTTTTAAAATCTTCTTGTTTTAGAAAAATCAACTGCAGATCACTTTATCAATAAGATTCAATTACTGCCTATTGCTTTCCATGAAAAGTCCTATTGCACATTTCTGTGCTAATACATTCTTCTGTATCACTGCTTCTTCGTTTGTCGATAAAGCAATCTATTCTACTCTGCCTTTGTGCATTTTTATTTTATTGATGTTTTATTTTTACGAAAAATTATTAATTTATCGTATTAACATTATTATTATATTTTCTCTTCTATATAATTTTCTTTTTCTTTCCAATATGTTTAATAAAATATTCTGTAGTTTAATTTATATTATATGCACTGTAATATTTTTATTTATATGCTATATTTTTTACTAAATATAATTTAACACACAATAATATGAAGTAATCGGTGCGCAGCGTATTCTTCTACAAAATAATGACTAAATCTATGTATATATATATTCTAAATAGCGTTTGTACAACGCTTTTACTTGTCGATATTTCTTTCTTCTTTCCTGAGCTCTCGGCTTCGTAGCGGAAAATTATAGAAAGCAAAATCTTGCTGTGGTCTTTATTGTCTTCACATCGTCTAACATCGTATTTAAGTTTAATTAATTTGTATGTTGTAATCACACACAATTTTGACGAAATATTTCATCGTTTATGTATACAAGTTTTGTATAAAAATCAGCTTATACTTTGTATTTTGAAATCTATTGTCCACTCGTGTAATTATATACTGATTGTATTCTTATTATGTACAATATGAATACATTTATATAAAAAATATTAAATATAATTAACTGTAAAAATTAGAATCTTGATTATGATTAAAAACTGTCGATATTAAAAGTATATAATTATACAAATATTTAAATTGAAAATTATAGAATAAAAAGTGTTACAGCTCACAAAAATTAACAAATAAAATTGTTAATACATTTTTATAAGAATGTAATAATTATTCAATTAATACATCGTTCAATATATTTTATAGGCACTTTTGCATTTTTCTCGACAGATTTAATTATTTTCAAGTTTACAATTAATTTAAGCACTGTAATATTTTTTGATATATAAAATTTATTGTTAAAATTAATTAGGGTCCCGATCGAACTAGTCTCACTTCGGTAGAAATGAAAACAGACAAAGAAGCTACAGACTCGGATAAAACACCGGAATCTTCGGACGAAGAAGAAGATAAATCAGAAGACGAAACAGATGACAAAGAAAAGGAAGATCAGAAGAAAACTTCGTTCTTCACATATTTCAAGTTTCTTATAGTGATGATCAACAGTACTCTAACATCGATGACGAAATATCTAAATCGATTCTCCTACGATTACAGATATATCCGCAAAGTTTTAGCAAGAGAGAAAAAAACTCTAAAGGTATGAAATTATTATTAAAAGAAAAATATATTAATTTGCACAAATAAAATAGCAGCTAGCAGGAATTAGTATTTTTAATAATTGATGATTATATTATGTATTTAGGCGAAACCAGATTTTAGAATGGGAACACGATTAGGAATCAATCAAATGTGGCAGCCAATACCTCTAATACAAGAACGGTAAGTTTCATATATATTATATCAAATAGTATCAAATTATAGAATTAAGTTGCATTTATAGTCGTTTATTATATAATTAAGAAACTGTAAATATATATATCCATTATCATTAACTCCATAAAAATTTTAGTGTCCACTAAAAAATTATCCTTCTGCTACTTAGGAAAATTGATATATTACTTATTGTTTATAATTATGAAATTCTGGTTTCATAAATAGAGACTATTAATTAATCTCACACTGTGCTCTTCCGGCTTTTCAAACGCCAGCTTGTAAATAGTTGCGTAAATTATTTATAATTTATATAGCTGCTGTTTGCATATGTTTGTTTAAATAGATACAAGTATATTTTTATAAGACGCTAATTTCCTGTAAATATATTATGCAATATAACACTTTGATTTTCTTATATTTATTTTATATATCTTTTTAATACTTTACCGCATATATATTTATAATCTAAATTAAGTAATTAAGAATATTTTTATTTATAATTATAACAATAAATTGTTTTAATAAATAATAAAAAACTGCGGTAAAGAATTAACTTGTAGCTCTTTAATGTTGCAACGCATACTTTAAAATATTAGTTGGCGTTAAAATTTGTAGTTAATTCATGCTTCCCTGATGTCCCATTAGAGCATAAATTAATAAAAAGTCTTAAACCCGGTATTTAAAGAAGTTGTAAGTATACAAAGTAGTTTTAGCGATTTCAGAATTTTAAAAAAAGTAGATGCTAGTAGTAAGTGTGCTCGCTGTAACAGATTGACTACAAATGGGAATACGGAGGAATCATTTGATCCTGGCGAAGGTCCCAGTCAACCGCGCTCACAAGATAAAAAGTAAGGGTTTTTATGTTGCTGTAAAATGCTTTAAATTAAATTATAGTTTATAATGCCTATGACTAATTGTAAGCTGATCTTTTTGGCTAAAGTAATACTAACTCCATTTAAAGTTTTATCTTTATAGTAATTTCAAATAGAGTAACTAACTTTTGACAACTACAATTAATTTGCATTTTAATCTTATCTGTGCATGCTTGGTTATGCAAAAATATGATCATGCATATTATGAAAATATGATGAATCGTCTATTCCTCGCATGATTATGTATGTACATTTGCATTTTTGCTTTCTAAATTTTGTTTGAATTTTACTAAAAAGTTCAAAAAATCTTATATATTATATTCTCTTATATATATTAAATTATTTCGTGAATTATTATTTTATTTTTAAAGAATGGTTTATAAACCGATATTAAACAAAATTAAAAAAAAATATACGAATTTAAAAAATAGTATGTATGTTATGAATTTGATTATCAAATTCGAATATTAATATATGATCTATATTAATCCGCGACTAAAAGATTCGTGCTCTATTGAAAATTATAAAAAATCACAAAATTCGAGATCGATAATGTTTCTTCTAACTTGACAGCATATAATATATAGCTATTATGCAATATCAAAAATATAAGAAGCGATTTATAGATGATGAATCGAATTAGTCGCTATAAGAATCTTGTTCTTATATTCCAATAACAAAACGAATAACATAACAAATGCAAATCAAATTCTTTGATTAAATATTCTGATGTTATATTTATATATTGATTTATTTTAATCTGTTCTTTTATTATTAGAATTTCTTTATCATCATTTTTTCTCTATCATTGTGTATGATTGATAATGTAGTAATTTTTGGATCTTAATTAGAATTTTTTGTGTTCGAAATACACACGTACGAAGTAAACGTAGAAAGAGCATGGTGTTGTTTGTGTCAGGAAGGAGAGCTCGCTAGCAGTGCCGCATATCCGAATTCTGGCGCCGAGTTTGGAGCGAGGATTGGACATGTCCTCCTCCAGGTACCGAAAGTGTGTCGTGAAATCCAGGCACCTCGATATGTGCTCGGCCTTTTTATTATTTTAAACGCACTATTTGCACGCCTGTCCTTGCATGCGATACATCAGTGAAAATCCTTTTATCTATTTTCCTATCACCTATTTTGCGTGCCTATTTTCGTGACAAATTCTTAAAAAAGATAAAATAAAATAAAATAAAATCACTGTGCAATGAGAATAATGTAATGAGCAAGAAAACTGTCTTAAGATAAATGATCTATGTATTCCTTTAACTATTATGCACAGTGACAGAAACAAATAATGTTCACTGCGGGTGAACGCCTTAATATTTCTGATGTCTTTAACTCTATTTCCACAGGGATAGTTTCTGAGCTTTAAATGTGCTTTTGATATCGAGTTCTCACAGAAGAAAGATGCGAATATTTTAGTTTATATATTGTTTAATTTTAACATTTGAAAATATGTTTATGTATTATATAAAATACAAAAAAAAATACTTCCCTAAATTTCGTTTTATATGTATAACATGTTTTAATTTAAATTAAAATTTTATATTTATATTTTTTATCTTTTATTAAAGGTTTCTATATTTTAAATAATTTATTTGTATGTTACGCCCTTATAGAAATATAGTAAGTCCAATTAATCACTTATTTCGAGAACTTAAATTACTGATATATAGTAATTTAAGTGATAAATTTCTATAAGGGCGCAAGATCCATACTTCATATAACATCATCTTTCTTCTATGGATTCTTTATGTTAAATAAATTATTTAGTATTACAAAATATAACTGACTGAACAATTTTATGTATGCAGCACACTTTTCGCGCAAGATTTAGCAGCCCAACAAGACGAAGAAATTAAAGAACTCTCAGAAGTGGATCAACCTCCCATCGTACAACTGGCAGCATCTATCTGGTTTGGAATCCTGGCTCATTCTAGTTTACTCTGTTACTTCATGGTATTTCTTCATCAAATTAAGAACGCATCTGTACTGTCGACACCACTCCCGCTTATGGTGTTTTTGTGGGGTTCTTTAACAATTCCGCGACCCTCTAAGACTTTCTGGGTAACATTGATTGCATACGTCGAGGTGAGAAATACATTTGATAATTTATTTCTAAATAATAAACTTATTTTTAATATAATCAAAAATATAAAAATTTTCAGGCTATTGTCATAATAAAATGTATTTTTCAATTGGAATTGATTTCTTCACCACGAGTCCCACCAAGTAATCCATTATACGTGCCGAGAATTATGGGAATTTTAAAGAGACCTAATTATGCTCTTTGGGATTTATTACTGCTTCTTATGTTATTCTTTCATAGGTATATATGTAAAAAGATATGCTTAACAACTTATATAAAAATATTTCATAAAATATAATGTCATGTAATTGATTTATAGATTTATGTTAAAATCTTTGGGCCAATGGACTTCATCTTTAAAACAACGGAAAGTTATACCTTCTCAATTAACTGTAACGTCAAACTTACCTTCTTCAGACAAAGAACCAGAAGAATCTGGCTCAAAGAAAGAAACCGAGTACGTATAACAATTAGTACTAAAAATATTTTAATTTCACGATATGTGAATTTTTAATTATTATATACTTACCTTAATGTGTTGTAGTTCTCATGCAGAGACACTTCAAGAGCAATCTTCGAACTATGCAACGGACACACACGATAGTCCACCGACAACAGACGATAACCAGAGGATCATGGTGCAAGAAGAAGTGCATCCTCACGGTGAATCTTTTTCTAAAACAATGGATGTAACGTAAGTAATAATTAATATATAATCTTATATAAGCACACATATTATATGTATATATATATATATAAATTTGTGAAAATTTATATATATTTACTTCTGACATCTTATATTTACGCAATAGATTAAATAGAAATAATATTTTAAGAAACTTTATCTTCAGGTTGTTCTTTGTCTCATTAAATTAAATTATCTCTTTTAATTTGACAGCGTTACTAAATATGCCGGACCAATAAAAAATTTCTTCGAGATAATTATCAATCCGGCAGGCAAAGAGAAAACAAATGTTTACGCTTATATGTTTCTTTGCGATTTTTTCAATTTCCTTTTACTCATCTTCGGATTCTCTGCATTTGGAGTAAGTATATTGAGTTGCAAAATTTGTAGTTATTTATATTTATAATAATATTTGTAAAAGCTATTTATATAAATAATAATAGGTATTATATGTATAAGATTATGTTCTCCAATTTTAGACTCAACAAGGCGATGGTGGAGTGACGGCTTATTTTCAGGAAAATCGAGTTCCTATGCCTTTTCTATTAATGTTGCTATTGCAATTTGCCCTAATTGTCATCGATAGAGCCCTTTTTCTCAGAAAATATATTGTAGGAAAATTAATTTTCCAATATTGCTTAGTATTTGGTGTTCATCTCTGGATGTTTTTCATTTTACCGAGCGTAACAGAAAGGTGAAATTATAATTTTATATTAATATATAATATCTTCTCTAAATATATTTATATTATGTATAACATATTATAATAATTGCAGACAATTCAATGATAATGTTGCACCGCAAATTTGGTACATGGTAAAATGCTTCTATCTTTTATTAGCAGCGTATCAATTACGACAAGGTTACCCAACTCGAATACTGGGTAACTTTCTATGCAAAAAATACAGCATTATAAATTACGTCTTATTCAAAGGGTCGGTAAAATATTTATTACAAAAATGTATATAAAAATTATTTTTATATTGACCTAGAATTATCCTGCAGATTTATGTTGGTTCCATTTCTTTTTGAACTTCGCGCAGTCATGGATTGGATCTGGACTGATACATCTATGACCATAATGGATTGGTTTAAGATGGAAGATATTTTTGCTAGTATTTATCAAATCAAAGTAAGTTCTATATAAGAATGTTATTATAATATATAATATTAGATATTTGTATAAAAAGTACTACTTCTTCAATCTTAATTTAAATATTTAATTATATTAAAATTTTTGTATATTTTTATGTAAAAAGTACGTAATTAATTAATATTTTTTCTCAGCATATGGAAAAAGACTAAATTATGTCAATATTTTGCAAATATGTATAAAAATTGTATCTAATATTTTCTATAAAATATATAGTGCATGCGAGGAGTCGAGTCAGATTTTCCTCAGCCACGTGGAGAAAAGAAAAAGCAAATGAGCAAGTATTTAGTAGGCGGAAGTGCTCTTTTCCTCATAATCGGATTAATTTGGTTCCCACTACTCTTATTTGCGCTTGGTAGTACAGTTGGCATGTCGAATTTACCTTACGATGTGTCTATGAAAATACGTATCGGTCCATATGAGCCCATCTATTCCATGTCGGCGCAAGGCAGCTCTATCATCGAATACACAGAAGAACAATATAAAACTCTTACAAATATAAATTCGACGGACAGATCGGCAGTCACTTTCTTCGAAAATTATATTTATTCTGATGTAGCTGCAGTGAGATTCAGCACTTTCTCGAAAAAACTGTGGAGTATCTCTCCACCCGACAAAGACAGGTTTGTTCTATTGAGAAAAAGATCATAAATGTTTAAAATCTATAAAATAATTAATTAAAAATTTAGAAATATTGTTAAAAACGTCAAATTGAGCAATGGAAAATTAGAAATATTTATATATACTTTTCTTGAAAAAATTATAATGTTAAATAATGTTGAGAGATAAAATCTCACGTGTTATTACTTTTCGATGTAAAAACATTTAAAATATATTTAGCATATATATCATTGTAATTTTTTTCTCAGATTGAAAACAGAATTAGCTTCTAATACTACGACAGTGATTGTACATGTGGAATGGACAGTTTCAAGAAAAACGGACGCCAAGGATGCTACTGGAGTCACTACGACAATTCGTAATGTAAAACTGCAGCCTTTAGATCCTGCAAGACAAACATTGGTGGATATACTAAATGAAGATCCTAATGCAATAAATGCAACAATATTATTCCAAAGCGCTTTTCCAAAATTTCTCAAAGTCACCGCTAGAAGCACTAACGTTGTTTCACAATTAATGCGTTTACGTAAGCATAATTGGGTGTTTAATTAGACGATCATATAACATTAAAAGTTACTTGAAGATTAATATTAAGAAAAATAAAATTATTAATTATTTATATGCTTCTAGCGCAAAGAGATGAAAATGATGATGATGACAGCTATCTCTATAGAAATATTAGTCTTCAATTATCGACAGACAAAGATTGTTGCGCTCATCAACAATGGTGGATGATTCATGAGACATGCACCGACTATCTATACAATGTTACTTTGAACCAGGTGCCACTAAACGATTGTAATAAATACATAATGATGTTTCTATTCAACGACAAGGCTTTCCCCAAGGAATTAAGCTTTATAAGCGGCTTTGGGTAAGTTTAATAGTAAAAATAAAAATAGCCTTATATGTACATGCATATACATATATGTATATATAATATATGTATGTGTAATCTTAGGAAAATAATGAAAAAATAGGCTTATTATAATTAGTCATTATAATTTGTCATTGTCATTATTTAATAACATTTTGTATAATTGCAATCTAATAAATGTATAACACACAGGATCCTCGGATTATACACTACAGCAGTAATAGTCATAAGCCAAATGATGCGGAAAATCGTCAGTGATATGGCACCCAAGATCATGTTCGACGATTTACCCTATGTCGACAGAATCCTTCGTCTCTGTTTAGATATTTATTTGGTTCGCGAAAGTGGCGACTTATGCCTCGAAGAAGATCTGTTTGCCAAATTAATCTTCCTCTATAGATCGCCAGAAACACTCATCAGGTAAAATCATGATCTTATGTTTATTAATTTTAAATTTTACTGTAATATTAAATTTTGTGTATTATTATAATATTATTGCACTTTTTTATTTGTAAAAGTTATTTGTCAATTGTAAGATACGCATATATGTATAAAGCAATGACTCGACATAACTAATAATTGATTAATTTGATGATCGATTAATCGACTTACTAAACACTTTATTTTTAACTATAACTAAGAATACAATTGCAAAAAATAAATTTATTAGATGGACAAGACCACCTGAAGAAGGGGAGCGAACTGATAATGAAGATCAAGAGGAAGAAGAAGAGGGACAAGAAGTAGAAAGAAGACAAGCAGCACCATCCCATCGCAATTGAATTGTCAGAAAAACAGATTCTTAAATAATTAATCTTTCGCAAATAGATCTTTCTGCAAAATGGATTTTTTTGTAAAATAATTATAAGCAAGACAACAAAAAGTTATCGTGAGGGCTATTTCCAGAAATTGCATTATTAAAAAATACAAACAAATAGACGCACACTTTCTGTTTAAGATTGCCAAAAAATTAGATATTAAAAGATACATAAATTTGCATTATTTTATAATAAATTTGTTGTTCGCGCATGCTAGCATTTTGTTTTTCATATAGCTTTCAATTTTGTTTCATGAATATTCTTTGTTAGAAAATCACTAACAATAAGTCTCTCGGAAATGAAATTTGAAAAAAGCTCAATTACTAGATGTTGCTAGAAAATCAACTATATTCGACCAAAGTTTTGTGAGCCTGACATTCTGCAAAAATGTCGCATTATCTGTTAAAAAAATATATAAAGAATTAATACATCTAGAAAAAAGAGAGAAAGGGAGAAAGATATCTCATTGTAATAATTTAGAGTACCTTCTAATTATAAATAATGTTATAGAACATATTTTCAAGTAACATATATTACGCACATATTTTCAAACTTGAAAAAAAAAACAAACAATTTTATCTAAAAAAGAATTCAGGAATTTAATTATATAGAGCCTATTTGTTATAAAACAAAAAGTAATAAAGTGATTATTCTTATTTCACAAAAGTATATATCAAAATAATTATATATTGGATGTAGCTACATGTATGAAAAAAATGCATAAAAATATAATTATTTAGCATTTAAGTAATTTAAGTGCTTAAAATATATCCGATCGGAAATAAGTATAACTTAGTTATAAAGATTAAAGAAAAAAATATATATTTGATCATTAATAAATAAGTATAAAAATAATTCATTAATTATAAAAGTCAATTTCTATTATGCATAAAAATTTTCTTTTTTGAAAAGTTTATGCAAAATGTTAACACTGATATCATTGATACAGAAAATGATATCAATGATATAGAGAAATAAATAAATTCTTAAAAATAAATGTAATTGAAAAAACAGAGAGTGCAATTGTCTTAAAATGCTTACGTCGCCAAAGTTTAATATGTATCATGTTTTTAGATTATAATTTAAAGGTATTAAAAAAAAGTTATGATGAGATAATCACAAATTAATGATATTAATGGCATTTCAGTTTTTTATACATTTTTTTCATTATAAATGCATATCGTCATGCAGTTTGGATAATTTTGAAATTTACATTTTAAATATTTAAATGAGAAATGTATTGCAAAAAATGTTTGTACATATATACATATATATGAAAATATATTTATTGTGATGTAAAAAAAATCCTCTAAGACATTATTTTCAACTATTTACTTGTATATACATAGATAAATATTTTTTAAAGATCAGAAACTATTAGTTTTTAATATATCAAATATCTTTAGCTGTTCTATAATTAGTAAATTTAAAATATATCGATTAATTATTTCATCAACAATTAATATAAAAATAAAAGTATTACAAATTAAATAATTTATTATAGAAAACATGAAAATTAAAGATATCAAAAATGCAAATTTTTATAAGCAAATATATAAATTTATTTATTACATTGTTTCATTATAAAAGGCACATCAGAGTCTTGTATTTTTCTTAAAATAATACGGATATATGTAATATCTAACATTATATAATAATTAATATCTAACATTATATCTTATATCTATTTTTTTAATAAAAAATAAGTTATTTTAACGATGATTTAATCAAAATTATGTTTTAATAAGAGTGTAAAGATTCTATTATATTTTACCACATTATGTAGTGTATTAATACTTAAATGGCAGAATGCTATTATTTTTATGCATTATTTTGTATTAGAGAGACATGGAAATATCATAGTTATAAATATTAGATTAAAAATCTTTTTTTTAGTAGATCTTACAAATACTTTTCTTAGCTGACAATACAAAAGCTTATCAATACAAAATATGATTTTTAAAATAATAAGCAATTAAAATGCAATTGGCACTTTGTGCATAATAAAAAAAATGAATATTTTATTTTCTTGCAACCATTTGATGTTATGATTGTGTTAATTCATGGCACTTCAATTTTAAGACAGTGTTTTCTTGTTTTAAAAATTCAAATTCTTCTAATTTATTCTGCAGACTTTCATTTTGCACCCGCAAAGCAATCAATTCTTGCTGTAACCGCTCATTCTCCTCAATCAAGGCTTTCATTCTAGCAGAATCTTTACTGGGATGCATTTCTTTGACCAGATCATCTGTCTGATTCAAGAGATTTTTTATCAAGGCAGCTTGGGTGTTTATATGTAGGTCCTGCATAGCACGTAGAATCTTTGTACTTTCTTGCTTAGTATACGTACTTATTAATTCTTTAATAGCTGTAAGCAAACCAACTGGATCTTGATCTTGTATTTTAAAAGTCGATTTCTTCGATTTATCAAGCAACTTTCCTTTCTCTTTAATCAAATGAAAACCAACCTCTCTGGAAGAAGGATCTGAAGGACGATTATTCTCTTTACTGGAAGTATCACAAGAATTGGAAGAATCAGAAGAACGTCTATTCTCCTTACTAGAAGTATTTAAGGAATGAATAGTTTCCTTGTGTGATCCGGAACGCCGAACACGATCTTTATTCGCAATTTTATTTTCAGGTACCTTATGATATCTTGTATCTTGCAATTTTATTTTGTGTTCTCCGCTAATGCTCTGGCTAGGTTCAATTTTTATTTTTATATCTGCAGATTTCCCTTTATTATCTACAATCTTCTCAATTTTCTCTTCTTTTATATTCACAGAAAGCTTTTTTATATTTTGATCAGCTTGTTTTTTAGAGATTTTTGAAGAATCTTTACTGATTATAGTCTTCATATTAGATGTAGTTGAACCTGTTATAGAATATTTCTTCTCTGGTTGCGTAATATTATCTTTCTCATCTTGCTCTGAGAATTCAAGTAACGGAGATGAAGTAGCATGCCTGGTAGTTACATGACGATCCACTTGTTCCTCAGTTGTCTTCTTTGATTGTTTTAGTGTAGAGCCATTCCAGATCTCTAGCTCTTCCAAGAAAGAATCATTCATTTTGAATATTTATATGGCTGTGTGCAAATACTTGATTTGATATAGAATAAATGTACCACAGCAACTGTAAAAATATACACATAAAATATTAATAATGCATTTTTTGACGCCTAACAGATAGAAAATTTTCTTTTTTTTTTTTACATAATTTAACATATTAATACTTAAAAAAAAATATCTTGCTATTATAAAAACAATATGAGTAAAACATATTTAAAAAAAAAACTTAATAAATTGTTAGTGTTACAAACCTAAATAAATATTTATAAATTTATAAATGCCGTAAATAATTAAAAAAAATAAATATGTACAGCAATTCTCGTACTAACTTTGTTTTAATTCTTAACACGTCCTTGGAGCGTGAAAGTGAAAGAAAGCATGAAATAAGTTCATAAGAAAACGTTGCGGTTAGGTTGTTTGATCAGCTGATCGATATAGTCAGATGTCAGATACAGCGGAGAGAGTGGTAAACAAAACAAAGAGCCTACGATTATTGGCTCGATTGAACATACACACGCCTAAAGCGAATAAAAAAAATAAATGGTCATGCTGAATACGCATGATATAAAGCTTGATATAAATAAATCATTGGCGATAAAATCAGAATTCGGCGCATTTACCGATCTCGCAGTTCGCAACGCGAGGAAGTGAAATTAATCGCGATTCAGCCAGCAACATGAACGGTGTCTTCGTTCTGAGCTTATTGTGCCTCGTATTACCGTACGAAAGTACAGGATTTTTGAACGTATATCCAAAACTGAAGGAATTTAGCCTCACTGATGGAGAGGATGCAGGCACACCGCTTTTCCTGACTCCTTTGATAGAAAATGGAAAAATCGAAGAAGCACGAACAATGGCTAACGTCCAACATAAAGAGATGGGTGATGTTAGCAGTTACTCTGGTTATTTCACAGTTAATAAAAAGTACAATTCCAATCTTTTCTTCTGGTTCTTCCCAGCTACGGTGAGCATTTTAAAGTAATCGTTCTATATAAATAGTTTAGCTGTTGTAAAAGATTTTTGAAACAGCTGGTTGCACATAATAAATGCCTCTTGCCATGCAAATTTTATACATTTGATACAATCTTTATAAGCATTTTCTGCAATTATCCTACTACAGTCTTATTATCTAATTATGTGTAAAATAATTTTTAAAATTTTACAAATTATAATATATGTATATGTATATTGTTTTATGATATAAATTAAAATGATTTATAAATTAAGATTAAAATTACTTAGAAATAATTTTGATATATTACAGCATAATCCAAAGACTGCACCAGTAATATTATGGCTACAAGGTGGACCAGGTGCAACTTCAATGTTCGGTCTTTTTATGGAAAATGGCCCATTCAGTGTAACTGCTAATAAAACTTTACAAATGCGGAAATACTCATGGACCTTGGCACATAATGTAATATACATTGATAATCCAGTTGGTACAGGCTACAGTTTTACTGATAATGAGAAGGGATATGCCAGGAATGAAACAGACGTAGGAAGAGATCTTCATACTGCCCTGGTACAATTTTTCCTGTTATTCCCAGAATTACAAAATAATGATTTCTTTGTCACCGGTGAATCATATGGTGGGAAGTATGTGCCAGCAGTGTCTCATGCTATTAAAGATTATAATATCAAAGCAGAAACAAAAATAAATTTGAAAGGTCTAGCCATTGGTAATGGATTATGTGATCCAGAAAATCAATTGCTATATAGTGATTATTTGTATCAAATTGGGTTAATAGATCTAAATGGAAAGGCCATAATGCAAAAATATGAACAAAAAGCTCGCGAATTTATTAAAGAGAAACAATTTGTCAAGGCTTATGAGATTTTTGATTTACTCCTTAATGGTGATTTAACTAATGCTCCATCTTTATTTCACAATTTAACTGGTTTTGATTATTATTACAACTATTTAACTACTAAAGACAACAATGATTCTAATTGGATGTCCGAGTGGATTCAGAGAGTCGATGTAAGATATGCTATACATGTAGGTAACAATACTTTTAACTACGAAGCCTCCAATGTTGAAGAGTATCTAAAAGAAGACGTTATGCAATCTATAATAGTTCTTTTAAAGGATCTTCTGAAACACTATAGAGTGCTTATCTATAATGGACAATTGGATATTATTGTGGCATATCCACTCACAGAGAACTATATACAAAAGATGGAATGGTCTGGAGCAGATAAATATGCGAAAGCACAGAGAAAATTCTGGATGGTCGGTAAAGAATTAGCAGGTTACACAAAAAATGTTGACAATTTAACAGAGGTTCTGGTACGAAATGCAGGCCACATGGTTCCTTATGATCAACCAAAATGGGCATTAGACCTAATTACCCGTTTCACTCATAATAAAAAATTTTAAATAATTACTTATAACATAAGAGATATGTGATATAGGTTGCAAATGTATATTTTATATATATATATATATCTAGACATTTAATATATAAATATAAGACAATGTATCACAATAATATGTAAAATGCTCTAAAAAGCTTAAGTCACAGTAAAAAATGAACACAATAGATTTATAATAGAAATTAATAAATTTATTTAAAAAATTATGTGTAAAGAATTTTCTTATCATACAGATTATATATATAACTTAAAATATTTTATATACAGAGATCCATAATATAGATTCTATTTCTTGAAATAATTTGATTCCTTATAGCACAGTTTACAATTCCTGATAAAAATTTACATTCTTGTTATATACAATTAAAATTATCTATATATAAGATATAAAATAATCTCAGTATTATAGATATGCATGTTCATGTTTTGTGTCCTTTCTTTTTTAATTTATATGAATGTATTAATATAAAATGTGAGAAAAAAATAGTCATGATAAAAATAAAGTTATAATTTCTTATTATGTAATAATATACATATAAATTCTTTGGATTTTCTATTATAATATATTTGGCAAATTTCAATTCTATTTCATCTACATTGAATTAAATTTAATCTAAATATGGTAATAAATAATGATCTACTATTGAGATATTTTTATGCCATTCAGCATGGGGAATTCCTGGCACAGTAATGAGTTCTAATTTTTTCTGTTTATCTAATGTTTTCAAACCAATTGTATCATTTTTATAAATAGATCTCTCACGCATTTCTATCACAGTGCTGTTATTATCATAGTATCCAAAATGGCTACTTTGCCAAGGAGTGATAACTCCATCATCTGGTCCTCCAATAAGTATCATACGTTTTAATTTAATTAGACCTGTTTTGTAATCAGAATTATTGTAAGTATTTATTTCGTCATTCACATATGGCAAGAACCTGCTATATTTAAGATATAGTTTCTGAAAAAACAAAAAATCGATTATAACATATTACAATATATGAAATATAGATAAGTTATATTCATACATTATATTAAGATATATTATATTAAGATAAGTAATATTTACTTGATGGTGAGGATCATTCCAGTAATTTCCAACACTAGTATGTTGCCCAATTCGTGAATAAAAAAGTTCATAAGCAGTTTCACAAACTAGATCTGGAAAAATCAAACGCAGGAAACGTGCTGGAAATAAGATTTCATAATTGTAGTAAAATTTCTGTTTTCTCCTCTTTTAGGACATCATAATTTTACATACTTCCATATTGCCCTGCCTGTGGCGAACTTAGAGAAATAAAATTTCTCACATTATGCATGGGAAATCTTTGTAATATTGCTCTAGCTAGTAAACCACCCTGACTGTAACCTATTAAATTGATTCCTTCAGGAAATGCAGCACCGATAGAAAGCACATCCATACCAATCTCGTCTACCTGTTGCCACATTGGTTCCAGGCTGCTCCAGCCTGCAAACCTGGGAGTATTATAAACTGGAGTCCCAGGGTGCATCTGTAAAAATATATTGTTATAATCATACAAAATCATTGTGTTATATTTATGCACTAAAATAATATATTGAGATGTCCGCTTTTATTCTATTATTAGTTAGCTTACCTCTTGAATTCTATTACTGATTAGATCCATGGTATCACTTCCCGTAAGGACTCCATGAATGATGACTACGGCGTGATATGATTGTGCTTCATTGTACGATAATAAAGAGATTAAAAATAAGTAAATATGTATCACAGAATTTGTACTTGTCATTATTTCTTGCACTACTTTTGACACTGACTCCTAATCTGAGATCAGCTGTTTACAACTGCACAATATATATCCGAGCTGAACACTTTGTGTATCCAAAATGAGACAGATACATAATTAAATGCTTGAGATAAAAAGAGAGGGAAAGCGAAATGCAAAGTCTAAAGAAAGGAATAACATATTTCACAATACATTTCGTGAAGCGCTACATTGCGAAAATAAAATAAGATATATCTTCAAATCACACCGATAAGAATGTAATTCAGCATTATCGACAAATGGTTCAAATTTCTCTGTTAAATTTATATTTTTCTTCTGTAAACATTCTCTGTGAGCTAATATATATATATATATACATATATGTTTTAAATCTACAAAAACATGTAACAGAGAGAGAAGCCTAAGAATAATTGGTGTTTTTCGTAAAAAATATATGTGTAGGAAATTTATCAAACTTTGTTAGGTATCACCATCTGCATCCATTTCAGAAACTATTTAGAATTACATGGCTAAATCAATTTTTTTGATTCTGCCGATAAAATTATACTCTGTTTCGGTGCATATCCATACTATACATTCGTAATTTATAAGAATCACGAAAATATACGTTCTTCCCGTGATTTAATTTTATATTAGTCGTGATTTTTTAAATTTTAATCATGGATATTAATATATTATTTTTGGAATAGACTTTTATGAGAGAAAATAGAAAGAAGTTAAATATTTTTATCCATGGGATAAAAAAACATTAAGTTTATCGAATACGATATATTCGCGGTCAATAGGCCAATATTTATATAGGCGTATATTTTTCTATCGATCACTTTTCATTAATAAATTCGACTCACATTTCGAATATTCTTCTCCAGATTCCTCGCCGGTTATTTTTCCTGTAGGATCCTTATTGTGTCGGGAACGGTCCTCGTAGCAGCTTCGAAACACATACTTGCACTCGCGTTGTTTTCTTTCGTTCGCGACGCGATTTTTACGAGAATTACTAACCTGGTTTGTCGCGTAACGACACAAAAGTACGAGCGAAAACGCGCAATCGCCTACTTCGAATACGATCGACAACGTCGAAAAACTCCGGAGATTTTCGCGTCGAAGGCGCTCCGTAATTTTCGCGATTCGCCCTCGTAAATTCGCGCGCGCAAACTTTCGGCGGCTCGAGCCGGAGCTGTGACGTCATGCGGTTTCGAGGGAACGAACGAGATTCGCGCCGACGAGATCGATTTCGCGCGCGCGATTGCGATTACGATATATATCGATAGCAGTCGATAAACGCGCGACGCGATTAGATTCATACGATAATTAACGACGTAAAGACACTAATTAATATTTACGTACGTGTACTTTCGCGAATATTTCACTGAATATTTAACAACGAAGAAATTACGGAGAGAGCGTGCAAATGTTGATTCTAAACAACTTGAAAATGCACTAAATAGCAGCATTCTAGATTGTATTCGAAAATATATTCACTTAAGGTGAAACGCTCGATTGACCAATCAGGGCAGAGAGATTCTCGGTCTCCGATTGGTCGATCAAATTTTGCATTTTGGTGAATATATTTTCGTACACAATCTATAACAGAATGCTGCTATCTAGTATACTTTCGAGTTATTGTTTGTATTAACATTCGCGCGCTTTTCGCGAGTTCTTCATCGTTGAATATTCAGTGCAAAATAAAACGTAGTGAAATGTAGTGTCTAAATCCAAAAACGCGAGTGCAAGTGTTCCAAAGCTTCTTCTAATATACGAGGACAGTTCCTGGTGCAGAGGTTGGCTTCCTGGAGGAAAAACAGCGTGTCGGCCAGGAATCTGGAGTACACCGAGAAGAATAAGAATAGTCGAAATTGTGAGTCGAATTATTTTGTTTCATTTTTTAATAAAACGACAGGAAAGTATACATCTAAGTATTGACCGAAAATCGTGTCAAGATAAACTCATCAATATAATATGTTTACAATATTGTGCAATTTCGTGCATTGAATACGAATATGTAAATTAAAATCTAGCCTCTCTACGAGATGAGGAGAGGGAACCTATCGTAATATTTTTCCTATTTAACCTTCAGTATTACCTAAATTAGATATATAAAATGCAAGAAATTATTTATTTGTTTAAATCTACTTTAAATATTTACGAAAATATTAAATACAAACAGCAGTCACATTTGAATTTATATGTTAAATATATATAATTTAACAATATAATAAACTAATTTATAAAATAATGTATAATATATACATGTGTATACATTATTTGTGGCATTTTTGTAATTAATTTTAATTTTCTGATTTTTAATTTTAATTTTTTTACAAATAAATTTTATTTAAAAATTTTTAATATTTTAATTTCAATTTTTTATAATTTATGAAATAAAAATCCAAAGATTTAATTGTCTATATGTATAATTAAATTTATAATTAGTTGGCTCTTTTTAAAAATAGTTTTCAACAAAAGAAAAAATTATAATTAAAACAAAATTATTTCTTGCGTTTCAATATCTTAATAGTAATTCAAGTAATTTTACAATTAGCTGTTCTATTTGCTACCTCAACCAGGCAACATGCAATTACTTAAATACTTGTAATGTACCCTAATTGTGATTTACAGCATCCCAATTACATATTATTATACATGCATAAAATAAAAAATGCGAAAAATATCTCTCGAAGGTATGTATATCTTAATTTTGATATCTAATATTGTCAGTATATTGGTTACATATAAGTTTATTCTATTTTTCGGGTCAATATTAGATCTATTCCTTTATTGTTCTTAACTATATTTTGACTCGATTTTAAGACAAAGATCAAAAAAGGAAAAACTTCTTATACTGCTGGCTGATTATTGTCACTAGCAGATAAACACAAAGATTTTAATTGTGCACGTTACAATGAAATTGACAAATTTGTTCGATGTGCGCATTGTTTATATTACGAAAAATACACGCCATTGTTTATTCAAATATCAATTAAAAAATTTTTTGTGTGTTTTTTTGATCAAAATATACTGAAAATGTAGAAAAATTTATCAAAAATTTTTGCATCAAAAATTAATTGTTCATCTAATAAAAAAAAAAGCTTCGATTATTAATGTCTTGTAAATATTCAGAATTATAAATATATAAACTATACAGAGAGAGAATTTTCTCTTAGAGTTTATGCTGAAAATCATGGTAATTGTGAGTCAATATGGTATTGGAAAAATTTTATAAGTTTTTCTAATTAATATTTACCACGATAAAAATATTAATATTCTAATAATAATCACAATAAGATATAAAATAAATGTGATTAATTGTACTATGTACATAGTAAATGTTACTATGTACATATATATTAATATTTTTTATTGTGATAAATATTAATTAAAAAAACTCTTATAAAATACTTTCAATACTATTTTGTCCCATGATTACCCTGATTTTCAAGGTAAAATCTAAGAGAAAATTCTCTTCGTGTATAATATAAATATAAAATTATAATATTTGAAAAACACGGTAAATTTATGACATTCTGTGGAATATCGATAATCAAAATAAAAGTATCATAATTAATTAAGCATCGGCGCAGCGTAATCGCGCGCCTCATGCAAATGCATTATAATAAATAAAAAATAGCTACCTATTTTTCACTCCTCGCACTTTTGCATGCGACAATTCATTTATAAATTTTAAACATAGATAATAACTTTATATTTATAATTTAGGTGGTATAATAAAATTTCACAGAAATACAACATAAAAAACGACATCAAAAATCGACATCAAAAATCGAGTAATATACGAGATCGAATCTTCAATTCATTCTCTCGTGCATACGATGATTCGTGCATCTCGATTTTATTTATTAAAATAAAGAATCCAAATATCATCATATACATATGACATGTATATGATATGTATATGTGATTAAAATCTCTTTGATTATAAGATTAATTTTATCTTTAATTGATTAATTTGGAACTGATTGTCGAGCAATTTAATAAAAAAAAATATTAATTCTTGAAAGAAAATTACTTTCACGTTATAACTTAATGTTTTAATATTAAATACCTACGCGAAGTAAAATATTCTTTTTATCTCGATTTGTGCAATTCATTATTACTCAGGAAAAAATATGCTATTTTATTTATATTCGAATAATTAATTCCGTCACGAAAAATAAATTTCGTCACAAGAAATGTATATATATATATATATAATGTAAACAGAAAAATTCAATGTTGTAACTGCAGCATGGAGAAGGGTAAGTACAAGAAAAAAATTAAATAAAAGTTACGTAAAACGAAGTCTGAGTAGGACCTTTCTTCTCGTCTCGAAATTGTAATATCCACTTGCGTAGCTTTCTTGTTTTGGCTTTAATACGAGAGTTAGAAAAACATTTAAATATGTATTACTCTAAAACGCAAACAATCGCGATTTGTACAATTATCATTACTCCCCATTAGAGTTTTTTTTAGCAAAACTCATAATTAAAAAAAAATTATGAAGTCAATAAAATATATATTGTATACAATTATAAGTTCAGAGATAGAACGTTTTGTTCATTCATAATTTATGAATGTATCGACATGCATCAAATAGCAATTTATGAAAATGTCGAAAAATAAATTTACTTACATTAATTCTATGAAATATTTAAAATTTAAAAAAATGGCGATTCTTAATGAGACTTAAGTGTCGCATAAGTTTGTTTCTAACTTCCCTGCAAACGTGCTACTCTGCATGCATAAATTTTATTACATTATAATTGCTACAATAATTGTTAAATATAATCTGCTTAAAAATTATTTAAATATTAAGAATTGCAATTGTTAAACTTGGTATATTATGCGTTAATATCCGATTAAATCATTATATCGTAAAAGCTATATATTGCATTGACTCCTCAAATTAATGAGATCTTTCCATAGAAAGCACATATAAATAGAAATAGAAAAAATTCCATAAATATGAGATCAATGATCCTGTAGTTAAAGCGATGGTCGGTGACGATGGATTTTGGGGATGCGTGAAAGGAAGGGTGCTGACTGCCTAAGGAATCCAATTGCATCACGAAATGCTGCGTTGCAGAATATAGTAGGTCGCCACCCTAATCCTTACGGGGCTGTTGTATGCTAGGTGGCGGGGCACGTGGTATTTCCCGAGCTCGCTTTAGCCATACATCACCGTACTCTGACATCGCCTCCACTCTTCACCCCCAACCGGTTAGACGAAACTCACGCCCTGTCGTGGCAACGGTTGCCGGGTGCATTGTTTCGACCAGCGTCATTCATGATTATCACGGCTTTAATCCTTGAAGGAACAACTCTTCCGCTGTTTGCGCCGTAATTCAAGAGAGCATTGATATACTCCTGGGAACCGGATATTATTGCTATTTATTTCTGGTTGCACTAAAGTTCAACTAAGTTATTTAATAAAGCTTTATATAATCAGTAATTTTTCATTTTTTAATATGAATATTCTAATATATTTTAAATTAAATATAATGCATTGAAAATTATCATAAATTATTGCTGGTGTAAATATATCATAATTAATTCTAATTATAATGTTTTAATGTGCATGTAATAAAATGTAGACTTTTCTTTGGATTACGCGCGACAAACATATAAATTTTTGGATAATTTTGATGGGTTGCGCAGTCACCGCGATTATATGGAAGACTACTTTCTTGTAGAAAAGATGTCAGTAACCCCAATCGAGTGACCCACTCGAAATTCAGAGGGTGTTTTCGGCGATCAACGCGTCATCGGAATGAAGTAATTTACGAGAGTGACAGCGGAAATACTTGATACTTAAGGACAAAATTAGAGCTGTCGTCTCCTGCTACATCACGTCTAGACTATTTTGATGATAGAGGTGTTGCGTCTCTAATCGATTTTATTAAATTCTACGAATAATTCCTTGGCGTTTCAACAACGAGATTTTTATCCAATTGATCAGAATTAATCCGATTTCGATTCTCATTATTGATATAGTGCTGATGGGGGTGCGATGAGTTAAACATATATATGATTTATATATCTCCTTTGATAAATGCAAGTTATAAAAATGAATCTAAACACCTAAAACATCAATTCAGTAGGATATGTTTGATACACTATTCAAATCATGAGATAATATTTTGATAAAGATATAGCGCATAATTTTCTCTCTCTCTCTCTCTCTCTCTCTCTCTCTTTCTCTTATAATGGCTTATTTTTTACGGCCGTCTATATGTCTATAAATAGCAGACGCTGGTTTAATTGATTGTCGTAAGAAGCTGAAAAATATAGCACAGTAAGACGCGGTAAGCGAAAACGTCATGGACGTTGCAATTTACAACGAGGACTGTTATGGATGATTGCGAGGCAGGAGTCGTCTCTGGGAGGTCAAAGGACGAAGATTCCTTCATCCACTTCCTGCGGTATGATACTCGGTGGTGGTTGCGCGCCTCAGTTAACACTCGGCGGGCTGAAATAGCGAGCCAGCCGACCGCGAATATCCTTGATTAAACGCAAAAAAGCCCGGAGACCTACCGCTCGCCTTGCGCCCCGGTCGGTGGCTGCGTTTTTTCGCCACCCTCCACCATCACGACAGTCGGGCTTGAGCACGGAATTGGATTGGCCGTCTTTTCTCTCGCTCGTATCCCACCCCTAGCTACGCTTCTCTCTCTTCTCTCTCTTACTCTCTTCCAGCTCGACGGAAGAAACACCAGCGGTTTCAGGACACTTGGGGGACTCGATTAGAGCAGCTTGCGACAGCTAGAAGTACCTGGGCACGCGCGTCCGCACTCGTCCCTTCACGTAAATTGTTGTATACTGTCCAAAGTAATCTCTCGCGATAAGAGATACACTAGCTCGTTTGAGGATCTTATGTCGTTGAATGTGTGTATCTTTAATTAACTACTTCCGCACTTCAATCAAATTTTGCTCCTTGTGCGTGATGCAGGGCTTTGAGGAAACGCTTGGAGATCTGCAAAATTAAATGAGCTTATTAGACATCATTCGACAGACTACTTTTTTCATATATTTCTGAAAAAATCTTAAAACTTTGTTTATTAACGATAAAAGATGTTATGTATATTTTATCTTAAGCAGTAACAATTTAAAGCTATTATAAATAATGCGACACAAATATACCCCTAAAGATTTTGTAATATCAAGAAATATTGATGGACTTTTCTTATTATTTTTTTATTGTTGTAATTTATAACAAAAGGCATATGCATGAGAGAATTTGTTCCAAAGTTCTATGAGCTCTGCGAAAGAAATTTATGTATGTTCAAATATGCACTTAGTATAATACAGTATACAGTTTTGTAAATTTAAATACGTACCGCACATGACGAATGAACAGAAGAGACGGTAATGTTCACAAAAATATTCAGGAACCGCGACGAGATGCCGCGCCCATGTGGCATTCTTTTTTCCGTTTTACTGGAAAAAGGAATGCGCAAACAATAGAGTAGTTTCCCTGACTTTTCCTTCACACAATACGAGATCTATATGTGGTATGTAAATTTTTCTAGCCAGTTTAAAAGTAATCCAGTGTTCCTTGTATTTTTATCTAGCCAGTTTTTTTTTATCTTTGATATAAATATATCTTACACAATATTTCACAATTATTAAATCCTTGCTAATTGTTATAAAATTGTTAAAGATAAATATATCTTTCAATAAATATTGTACAAACTTTTTTAAAAATAATAACATATACACAAAGAAAACAGTTATAAAAAATATAATAATTATTTTTTTTTTTTACGAAAAAGCGCGGTGCATAATAAAATATAAATAAAGGAAAAACAGCAAACAGTGAGCTCAGTTTTTAGCAGGAAAGCGCATCATAGCGCCATTGTCTGAGAATCGACTGGCGAACTCCCGCTTAAAGCCACCCTCCATCCCGTAAGTACAGAGAGACAGGAGAGAAGACGAAGTGGGTGGTGCGGTGTCGCAGAAACGGCCTGGAGATTAGCGTTAATTACAGAGTTGAGCTGTGCCGGGGTTGGGACAGGGCGCTAGGTATTTGTCACTCGGCACTGCTCTCCGACTCTCCCGCTTCTCGTTCTGAATATTAATAACCCCGTTCTCCGCCACCCCCTTATTCCCGCGACACCCGATGAATTGCGCGGCAGACAACGCTACTCATTATGCTGACTGCTTGATTTCATCATCCTCGACGGCACGAAAAATTAATCGCCGCGCTATCGAGATCAAGAATAAAGGATATCCCGTCGGGTATTAATGACGCCATTCGCCCGATGGCTGACGCGAACCATAAACAAGATACTTTGTTAATACGTTAACGACGGGCTTTTTTCAAGCTTTTGTCCGCGGGACAAAATTTTTTATATATAATTATATGTAAACATATATTTGAATGGAACATATATTTATATATATATGAAGAAATACTTACATATAAAAAATGTTTTCCCGGATTATCTTCGGGGATTGAATCGTATCGGCGATGCACAATTCCGCATATGAATAGTCATATAGGATGCACATCCTGAAAATGTAAATTAATACCTATTAACATAAATATATTTTCTTTAAGAATAAATTATAAACGCGCAAAATGCATTGCTGTGAAACTAGCGAATAATTGAAGAAAGTTACTAATCTTTTACATAGTTGTCGGAAAATTGGAGCTATTAAGGGTTGAAGCTACCAGCATATCGCGTCTCCCTTTTCCCTCTTCAAAATAACCGTTTTCCAAAAATTGAAGGGTCGCACTTTCGGGAACGGCGTTTCCTCCTTCCACGAACGATGTCGATCAATCGATATCGCTCATCCTCGTCCTTTCTGTGGTCGGTCCCTCGATGGCGGTCCCATTCCCGCGCAAAACGCTCAGATATTCAAAGTCGGGGAATAGTTTATTCATGGCCGGCTCCGAGAACTTAGAAAGATATTGGAAGCGCCCCGGGAGAGAGAGTAAAAGATGGAGAAAGATAGAGAGAGAGAGAGAGAGGGGGGGGAGGAGGGTTGAAACGGGTCGGAAGCGAGAAGGCTCGAGCGACGGAGGAAGAGGAGGCGATATTGGTCGGACGGAAGTGTCCCCTCGGGAAAACGGGAGGAGCGTCGTCTCGTCCCCGATCCGATAAAGCGAAAAAGGAACCCCCTGCGGCATCGCCGCCGCCACTCTCCTACGGCCACATGACCCACGTGACAGCGCGAGTCCGCCAATAAAATTCAAATAAACTCCGACCGTGCATACTAAATTATCACATCTTCCATTACCCGGCCGCGTGTCCATCCTAGAACGACTTTTTCCGGGATCCCCATTCGCACGCTTGCCGCGCGAAATTCCGATATGTATCCCTGACTTTCGAATGGGGACACCGAGGGGGACAGAGAACAAACCGTGGATTCTCTATGGTTTTCCATTTTTCGTTGCAGGTTTCCTTTTTTCATTCCTCAATTCTGCGAGAATAGCGCAATGCGGCATCGCATTCGCAAATGTGTGACTATCGGTTTAATTTCACTTCCGGCGCAGAAAAATTTACCGAGCTGGGGATGATATTCAGGAGTAGCTCGCGTTGATGTAACGCCTGCAATTTCTCAGAATCGATGTCACGACGTTGTAATCGTGTAAGTCATCTTCACGCTGGTAGTTTTCTTACTATAAAGCATGATACGTCTCTCGATCCTTGGAAGAGAAAGAGTCTCTTTTGAAAAATAGTACATCAGATCAGTAATGTGTTACTTTGAAAACAATATTGGTGATGAGTTTTTCCTTTAACAGTGGAAAAACTTTTATAAAAACTTGATTATATCGATAAAATGTCTTAAACTCTCACTAGTAACGTAATTCACTTCAAAAGAAAAAAAATATTAATTTTTTATCAACAAAAAATTATTTTTTTTATATATTTTTTTGCATAAAAAAAGACAGCTGCTCCGGACCGTTTATATTTAATTTTTCCAAGTAAACTATATATTTCTTCGAGGAATCGTTATTAGAGATTTTAGAACAACAACCATTATTCGTACATCGACTTAATAGTCATTATGATAAGAGCGTCATTAGTGGCGCCTTCGATCTTTGTTATAAGCGTGACTCGTTCACGAGGGTCCAGCAGTGATGGAAGGATGAGGAGGTCAGGTGGTCTTTCCCAGGAACGCCCCAGATTTCAACATTACTCAAGCAGGATCAACCTGCCAAGAAGGAGGCCATTGTTCGCTCTTACGCCTCGGGCTTTCCTTCCGCATCGACGATACGCCATCATACCTGGTTATCAAGATACATAGGGCTTTTTGTTGCCACTTTGCCTGAGCGTTAAATATGTAGAATATTTTTGGGAATGCAAAAACGATTCCGTGAAAATATAGATTTATCTCAATCGGTTCGAAAGAATGATGCGCTTTTATTAATGATCTGGCAGGAAATTGATATTTAAATTTTCTCCAACAATTTTTTGGGGAATAGCAATCTATAAAGGATTAACAACAAATGATATTTTTATCGTTTCACAACATTATATTTAAATAGTTAACCATCTCGTTTATATGAAAATATAATTAAATATGGAGAACGTTTTCGTAAAGAAAATTTAACAACGGTATTAATAAAATCAAGAATGTAAGAAATAACTGATCAAGCATATCTACCAATACAATCCGTTGTTGATAAACGAAGACTTTACATTTCTCGAAAAAGATTAATTACGAAACGAGTTAATCTCACTTTGATATACGTTTATTTTGTTTGTCGTCGCGATAATATGAAGATAGGTTAATATTTCGTAATGATCGATTTTAATGTATTTTTAGAATATACATGGATTAAAACGCAAAGGCAAGAGGAAAAGGGAATCATCTGAACAAAGTTTCTCCGGTAAAACAATTAGTAGTCTTAGCTGTTCTCTGCACCTCCCGTTAGCTTATCTACGCCCCGACTATTAGTATAATCGTTGAAGGCTACGACCCTTATCTACCCTCTCGAGCCGTTCGCTTTAATTCTTACCAAGTTAAGGCCATCCCCAACGATTTGCACCACTTTGCACTTTGTTCAGTACCACGCCTAAAGTTAAGTATTGAACTAAGAATCAGCTACAGTTAAGATGACGTGAAAAGTACAATTACGGTATGATCAAACTTTTCAGAAGTTGATTTGTTGTCCGCTATATCTATAAAATAAGAAAGTCACTCTCTTGTAAACGAAAATATATACAGAGTGCCTGGTAATAATCGTCCCACCTATAAGCGAAGACAGCAGAATGTTGAGGACTTTTTCGATTTAATCCGCTCTACTTATACATATAAAGTACATACACCAAAAACACAAAAGCATATCTCTCTCTCTCTCTCTCTCTCTCTCTTCATATAAAATTATTGAATTCTTGTAAATTCGTAAGAGTTCGATGTCATTTTTCGTTTCCCAAATAAAAGTAATTTTCTCCTCCCTATAAAAGTCGGCGAGAGCCGTTAGTCGATTAATTCGTAAACACTCGGAAAAATTGACCACGAGTGGATTTGGCGTTTCATCACGCCACCCACCTACGCGCGCTCGTTCGTTGCGAAATCCGCGATATTTCCGGAGGGTCGGCGACGGAGGGGAGGCGTTCTGTTTTTCGATACATCGGCAATAAACGTAACGTTTCGCCGCGTGTCTAATTGATTTGCAGCGTGCGCTAGGGGGATGCGGACGGAGGTAGGGGCGGGTTGAAAAACGAGGGAGGGGGAAGGTTACAACGCGGGAGCGTGAGCACCCGGGGATGAACCTCGCGCCCACCCCTTTGCATTAGGGATGCACCTGATTTCACACTTGTTCGTCCGCATCGCCGAAACTCGCTATAACGTCTCCATCGGTATAAACGGGCCGCAATTTGCTGGCCCATTGTAAACCGCCCCCTCCGGCTCGATTCACGGGTAATAAATCGTGGCTACTATGGGATATACTATGGTACATACGGGGAATTTATGTTTACGGCGAGAGCCATGCGCGTATTTACCACGGCCGAGGAGAGAAAAAGCCGCCCTTCCCTCGTTCTATTTCGACGGCAACGTGATTCGGCAACGTGAAATCCGTCGCAGCTGTCGATCGATCTTGATTGTTGAGCAGTTGACAATCCGTTTGTGTCCCGTTTCGCGAAAGCAACATTTTCGTTTCCTACAAATCTCTTGAATTAGTAAAAACAATGATAGGAAATTGGATAATAACTAGTTAATCAGTTAAAAGTTAAAAAAAACTTAATAGCTTTTAACTTAGCTTAGTTTATTTGTTAAATGTATTAATTTTTAACTTCAACTAGTTATTTTTGACCGTAAACTTGTTAACATTTTTTAATCTCTGAATACCATTATTGTTTTTTTATAAGTTATAAATGTATTATTTTTAATATAGAGTATTATATTAATTTTCATGTTCGTTTGTCATTAATTGTAATTACCAAATAATATATTTCTATATAAAAATCAAACTTTCTTTGCCATTATAAATTTTAAAAGAATGAACAAACAAAATTCGAATTTAATATAAATAGTGTTTCTAAAAATTAACTTTTGATTTAACTTCCATTAATTTCATCTTAACTTAACTTAACTTTAACTGACAATGAGTTAATTTTTTGTTGATGCAACTTTTAACTTAACTAAATTATTTTAATAAGTAACTAACTTTAACTCAATTTTTAAAAAATCATTAACTTATAGCGAATTCGATTGGATGCACCAGTGCGCACTGAGTGCGTATAAAGGTTGATCACATACGAATTCACAATGACACAAGTAATTAAAAAAGGAAAATTAATAGTAAAATCTATCAATATCATTATTCATATTGAAGAAGAATAATAATAAAGCCCTTACTATTAATTATTTTCCTTCTTTAATTACTCGTGTCATTGCATCCTGGTGCATCCAATCGAATTCGCTATTATCCAACTCTGCTTATATCTTTGTATATTTTATTCGATATCTACACTTACGACACAGCTCACAATAATTCTGATAGATAAAATAACGCTGTTCCTTTTCTCGAATTATAGTATTATATTTGATATGGCCTTGCGCAACGTCTCGTAGTTGGAAATGCGTTAAGTCGTCACGTAAAGGATTTAATTCGTCAATTAGGGATCCCTTCCAAGCATGCACGTTAGCCGGACGTCCGAAATTGGCCGTGTAACATGTGCGTAATCCGTGCCACGTGTCGGTCGCGCGATACACCGCAGTACAGCGACACGAGACGACGTGACGCAACGCGACGCCCGGCGTCTCTCCCTCCTCTTCCCACCCCGATTCTCGAGACACATCCTTCGTACGTACAGCCGCAAACCCACTTGAGCCTTCCGTCGGTTCGTTACTGATCATTCAGTACCAATTTGTCCAGTTACCGAGATTAGAAAGCGACTACTTGAAAGCGATGCTAATTCGTCTCCTCGCTCTGCTTTCTAATTTACGATCTTTCCAATTCACCCTCGCTGACCCCCGTACTTATTGCTTTATATTCCGCTTTGTACATTACCATAATCAGAAGTATCTGTCAGACGTTATGCCCGATTTCCTTCGGAGAAAAACGGCAATTTTGCAATTGAATATGTACCATATAACGAATAATATTTTTCAATTCCTCAATATTATATGTATTATATGTATATGAGAAAAGAGAACATTTTAAACGTTTACGAATTTTTTCCAAGTATTTAAATATGTAATACTTCTTAGAAACATCTAATTTATCTAATGAATTCTTAGTTGATTTAATTTTCCATCTTGATACTCGGAGTGTTCCTATTCTGATAGAGCTCGAGCTTTTCAAGTCGAGAGCGACCGACGTGCGTATACGCTAAAAAGCACATCGGTGGCTTGACATATGGCCGGCGAAATTGCCAGCGGGGTGGCAGTAACAATATTTACGGAAGGCTCCGCCAACCCCCGGTGTTTTGTTAAGACTGCGCGCGGCGCGTCACCGCAGCCCCCAGGCCAACGGTGTCACTTTACTTCGGTAATCCCCCGTAATACTCTTTAGCGATCCGCGCGTTCGATATTAAGTCCCTTACATCCAATTTCTATGGACTTACACCTCTTGCTCTTGAGGCGATTAGCATTTTGATTGTGCGAAAGAGCCGGGCGTCTTTATCGGCGCGTTATAACATCCGTAAAGTCGCGTATCTCGAGAGGCGGAAGTAATCGCGCGATTTCCGCTCCGAAATTACACTCCGGCTGATTTCCATTACATCCGTTACTTTCGTATGGTATAGCGGAGTAATTGAAATTTTCCACAGAGGAGAACATTTCGCGTATTTCGCGTACGAAGGGTCGGAAGAGTCGCGCCGGATGTCCTTTCTTCCGTAGAAACTGTTACATCGTTCGTATCTCGTTAACGTGACGTTTTAGACGTCAATTGGAGGGTGAAATCCTGAAATTGCATTTCTTCGCCGCTTTGAAGTCAAATTACTAAAACTTTATTTATAGAGCAATTTATATTCGTATTACGCGAGAATTAAAAACGCGCGCAGCCTCTCTCTTTCATACAAGTTCTTGTAATAATACATATTAATAATTAAACTTTAAAAATTTATATAAAAAGGAAAATGTAAAACCTAACGAAATTATTCAAATACTTTGATATATTGCACTTACAATGTTCCATATTTTATACTGCCGCTTCGTTATAAAATGCTGATTTTTTTTATATAACATAGACTAGTCTTTCGTATCAATCTTTATATAAAATAGCTGTAATTCTAAATTATAGTATCTATCTCTAGTCACAGTTGTTGTCCTCGGATAATTACAAGAGATGTGGTGAAAAAGAGCCGATGCTTTTATAAGGTGTCTAGCAGTCAGGGAAACCTGGAAAACCGGGCATTTTACTATTTATCTTGATTTTTTCACATTATTCTACATTTGTCTCAATAATTTGAAATTTTTTATCAAATAAATATAAACTTTTCCTTGACTCCCAGCACGCTAATTTTCTGTGTTCAAAATCGATTTATCTTCAGGATGTTCCTTAATTTATGTTTTTATCGTCGTGTTATATTTTATTTCAATGTTGAATTTGATAGAGACTAAAAAAATCAATATAATATAAACAAAAAAGTGATTATTTAAATAATCTATAGTGACATGTTTGTTTCGATTATCGTACATAATGCAGATTGTATACATAATTGATTTAAATTTTTGTTTTAACTTCCAAACTTTTCCATTGTTGACAAAACTATCTCAAGGATTTCATGAGTTAATATTTAATTGATTTATCACATAGACGTATGCAAATTATATATTTGGAAAAAATAATACTAAAAAGTCAGGGGAAAAATTAATTTCTGGTCTTGGAAAATCTGAAACAGTCAGGACATTTTTTTCATTGCGTCTGATAGACATGTTTAGATGATCCCGTCCCAAAAAAAGACGAGAGTAGAAATCGGAAATTAAGCGCGCGAACGAAATATTATAAGCGTGAGTGGGCAGCGATTTTCATTGGCGAACGTATGCCCAGCGGAATCGCGTGTAATCGCGCCGCACGCGCGACACGCACGCACAAACGCGTGCACGAAAATTGGGGTCGTGCGTGCCTCGTCTCGCGACTCCGAAGGGTGCGCGATACGTATTTGTCTTTGAGCTCGGCAATCACGTCGGGGTGGTCCAAGTCCACCCGGCACCCGGTGGATTAGCGAGATCATAATCAGCCAATCACTGGCGGGGTGGCAAATATGCCAGCAAGGTGTCAAATGTCAGCTCCTGCGGGACCGAGGGATCTGAATTGATTTCTTTCATACAGGATACAGGAGTTCTGTGAAAGAATATGACTCTATGAGTTCCGAAAACAGCCCCGATTACATTTCGCTGAATGTGGCCTGACGTTTCTGGTGTCTGCAAAATGATGGTTTGTGGATACGTATTAAGTGCTAATTTACAATAATTTTTGTTAAACATGTGTTCTCACACACACAATAAAAAATAAAATCAAAAATTGTTTTTTTCCAATTCGAAATTTAAATTGATAATGCGATAACTTTCAATCAGCAGATGGATTAACAGTTCTAATTATTTTTGAATTGCATGCATCATTATGTGATAGTTAACGGAAGCCATCAAATTGGTTCATGTCAAAAGTTTCGATATAGCAGATCACATTTTGCAAACGCGAATGGCTGCATGAACTTAGCGTGTCTTCTCATTGTCAGTTTATGGAAGGCTAAGTGCACGGAAGCGGATGCGGAGACAAAGTGGCTTCGCGGGATGCTATTCTAGCACTACAAAGCGCCGCCAACTCTGATAAGAGCTAATGTGTGCACACAAAGGATTTGTAACATTGTGTATCTGTATATGTATATATATATATATATATGTTTCTTGTTTTTTTATAGTCAATTATAGGTAATATATCGAGTGTATATGTGTCACGATAAACTTTTAAAAATAATCTTGCGATGCTGCAAAGAATTAAGAATAATCCGATTATATCCAGCATCGACCATAAATAAAAATTATAATTGATCATATATTTATTAGAAATATTTTAAAATTCCATCTTAAATAATAAGCAATATTATTTTCCAAAAAAGGAAAAAACACTTCACCCGAAGAGCGAGTACTCGAGATACTTGACGTATACCGGAAGAGATAATTCTGCTGATACTAATCGCTCGCGAATCCAAATTCTCCCCTTAATTCACTCGCATTCCACGAAGCTTGTTTGCTTGCGAGTTTGCTGACGAGCATCGTGTGAGAAGAAAGCGACCACGAACTTTCCATGAAGCACGTTTCCGCTGGCAGAAGTGGAGAAAAAGCGCACGAGAGGTAAAAGAGCGGACGTTAGACCGATCGGTGGATCCAGGGAGTGTAACGCGAGCGGACGGACATGCGTCGTCTCCGTCGGCGGTGGAGAAAGAGAGACAAAGGAAAAAATTAGATCAGTCATTAAGCGGAGAACGATTTAATGAAGATGACCTCATACGCTCCGCGGCGGAGTTGTACGGCCGTCTAAGCGGATTCTCACGTCAATCGCTGGTCGCGAGTCAAGTGGCGAGAATTGTCGGCAATTGTTTCCGAAATCCCGCGCAGATGCGCTCGCGCTCTCCCGACACCGCCGCGTTGGTTGCTGCGTGAATGTTCGCGCGAAAGAGAGACGTCGCGTCGGGGGTGGCGCGGCGGGAGCGTCGATCCTGATGTGTGAATCACTCGGCACAATTACGGCAATTACCGGACCGGTCGCAAGTCAGCACATACTATCCGCGTACTTCGCCGTTTCCCACGCCCTATTCCATTCACGCTTCGCGCAAATCTTCGCGAGGGCTCCTCTTCGAATACGTCCAACGCGTCTGCGGCTAGCCGGCGGTATCGCGCTCTCCTTTCAAATTCGACAAGTTCCTGGCAAGTGTCTATAGGGGTATTATCGACCTTCAGCCAAATAAGAAGGAAATTAATCTTGCGAGGGCAAGTCCAACGCATCTTGACACTCACGAAAAAACTTTGATCGAGATCCGTCTCGATAATTAGGAGCACACGTGAGTCTAAGACCTCCTTATAAAATTCCAACTTTATTCTTAGAACAGCGAGTAAAGTTAAATAAATAGCGATTAAAATTACAAGAAGGAAATTAAAGAAGCAAAAGGATAATTTTGTGCAACCTGAATCATTGCGCGGATGAATGAAGAATCTAAAGGCTGGAATATCATTATTACGAGTATTAATATATCTTTTGAAACGATCGTGTTATCTTTTACCAAATCAAACAGAGTTAGCCGAGGGGCGAATTTCCGGTCATCAGCGTGGAAGCAGCGAAAGCGGGCGTAAAAGCGTTGTCGGGGCAGAGCGTAGCTGGGGAAAGCGCTATTGTGGCGAACCGCCGTGAAATATCCGCACGGCGCGGTGCGCCTCGCAAGAGGGTTGATAAGGGCTATCGCGCACACCGCCCCGCGCGTTTAGCATACATTTGAATAATGGGCAGGCCGGTAATCCTTTAAACCGGGCGCGCTCTCTCGTCCCGTAACTAGGTATCCTTTCATCTCTCCGCGCCGTCTCGCTTCTCCCGTCTCGTCTCTTCTCTCATCCACCCCCGCGTTACACCCCATTCGCTCCCTCCGGGCTAACTCTGGCGGGGGTTCGTCCTACTCCTACTCTTCCGTCCACCCCGTTTCGCTCCTCGTGTGCCGACGTTTAAAGATATTTCGTTAAAATAACAGTCTCGGCCTGAGTCGACGGCCCTATGCGCCCTGCCCTTATACCGGATGGTCGCGGCGGATAGAGGGTGGCATTTGCAATGCAGAGGTTAAATGGCTGCGGGGCTCGGTCTCTCTTGAATGGTCCAGGGGTTGGGTAGGGATTCAGCACCGCCGCACTGCACAGACTCGATTGGTTTTTTACTTGTCGCTCTTCCCGGCTGTCGTTCCTCTCGCTTCATCTTCATCCTCTCGCGGTGCAATCTCGCGCTTTTCGGACCCAGTCTCTCTATCTCTTCCTCTCGTTTCTCTATTCCGTCTAGCAATTTTCCGTCCTTTCCCGGTTCGTCGGGCGAAACGGGGGGAAAAAAAAAAACGAAGAGGAAACGCGACGGGGAGGACGAGGGTACGCGAGCGAGATTAAACATTTATTTAAATGGCAGCGCCGTTTCTGAGCGCGACTAGCACCACGCACACCGTCGCCGCGATATGTACAGGCATTTAATACACGCTCGTTGCGTGTATGCGCGTGGGCATCGCACGCGAGTGCGCACTCGCGCAGAAAAGTGCCGCGTGGGCGGTGGGGTGAAAAGGGGGTTAATCGTGCAGGTGGACGATTTCGTGCATATGCGAGTATTCGTGTGTGTGTGTGTACGTGCGCGCGTGCACGGACGTGGATGTTACGAGTACACGCGAGAGAGGTAGAAGATTAGTCTGGTGGTTTTCAATCCCATTTTCATCGCGCCCCCGCTACCAGGGGTTGGCGATATTGTCGGCAGCCCCCGCACTCGCGCGCGCGCTCGCACTCCCGTCCACCTACGAGCTCCGCATATGATAAGAGGATAAATCAAAGGTGAAGGGTAGTGGCTACATTGCGGGGGTGCGCCGGAATTCGCGGGTGTGCTCTACCCGTTGCTGGAACTGCTGGATCCCCCATTGTGCCTCTTTCGATATTTTTATCTTCATTTTTATCACGCGGCTCATTGTATATTATCTTTGGAGAAAAAGCGATAGACTAAGTACTGCGAATATATTATAATCGCGATCAATTAATTGCAGATATATATTGTAAATTTGTAAATTAGTTATAGTTATATTTTATATATTGTTTAAAATAATTTGCCGCAATTAAATTTGTAAAAATTTTATTCAAATAAATCTTTTATTTGTTGAATATAAGTTAATCAGTGCAGAAGTGTGGTGACATGTCGCAATTTTTACTTGATTGATCTGCTATGATAATCGATAATGAATTCATTGATATAAATACAAATGGTTTAATATTACTCGTATTTGCAATATTTAAACGTTTGATTAGATTGCTGATAACAATTGGCAGTGGATTTATCATGTACATATATATACATGTATATATTACATTCTTTTTATCTGTAATCATTATCATTATAAAATAGTATTATTTTTTATGACGACTATACTTGACTTCTTTTATACAAGCTTCATCCGCGAGAGAAAGAAGGGGAGAAAAAAATATAATTTCCCTACCCAGTAATTGTATTTTCATATTAGATACCGATTCCACGATATTGAAACCAATAATTAAGCTACGAAATCGCGGCCGATTAAGTCTGCGCATAAATCTTTACTACTACTATTCTAGCGCGTGAGCTCATCGCCGTGATCAATGAGCCAATGTCATCAGATCCTGTTCATCATGGAATCAGTAGTTTGTATCTCTGAAACCAGCATAGTTGGTCATAATTAGTTCCATCGGTTAATTAATGTCGACGAACCTATACGGGATCAGATTTTACGCGATTATTCGCCTTGTTGTCTTCTCTCAAAGTTCTGTCGCAACACGTGTGGGAATTCATTCGAGACATTTAGTACTTGGATAAAAAGTATGTTAAACACAACCTACGTATAGAAATATCAATAACAGAAACGTTAAAATTATTTTATTTTCAAGATAGGAATTGCGTTACGTTATGTTTAAGAAATTTCCTCCAATGACATAATTGATATATTGTAACGTGATCCACAGCATGCACTCTATAAACATTACCCGTTCACCTATACAGACTTATTGTTAGCTCCAACTAACCTTCATCATCCACCAATTACCCGCGACAAATTACTTAACTCATCGTCGCGAAGCAATCATTCCTTATCAGCTCGACGCACACCCCCCAGCGACGCAAATAATTAACCTGAACCTGAACCTTTATGGCAATTTTGCACCGCACCTATTCATAATTATCCGCGCGAGCGCGCAAGCCGGTAATTAATGCCTCCTCACGTGGGATCATTAAATCGCGCCCGGTATCCAGAGTAAGCGCGGAGCCCACCATTGCCTAATTAGTCGCCGTATCGCGCGTTTACGTACGATCAGATTTTAAACAATTAGCCGTACGGGGGTAGATATATACGCACGTATGTATGTGTACACACACGCGTACACACACACCCATCCTCTCCAGGGAGCGGTCGCGCCCATCTCTTCGGCTTCTGCCGGCGATCCCAGGAGACGCGCGTGACTCTCTCTTCTACGTGGACTTAATACGCCCCGCATGCACCACGTGCTCCGATGCGATGCCCGACGACGGTGCTTTATGCGGCCTTTCCTCCCCCGCCGATCCTTCGCCTGCCATTACACCGCCCTCCTTTTCTCCTTCCGAGAGCAGGGTCTCCGAAGGCTACGTTTACGTACGTATGCGGAACAAATATCCTTGGACGAACTGCCTGCGAACACGCCAGCGCCAAGCTGGTCCAATTCGATTCAATTCCGCCGCTTGTCTTCTCCTTCTCCGTCGCCGCTCTCCCGTTTTTTTTTTTTTTTTTTTTTTTTTTCCTAGTCTCTTTATCTCCCGACCTGCAGTTAGTCCCCGGAGGACGATAGATCCTCGGTTGACTTCGCTCGGGGCGGTTTCTCTCTCGACTCTATATCTACGGCTTCTCTTTCTTTTCTTTCTTTCCAGTTTTTTCTGGTTTTTTCTTTCCTGTTTATTAGAGAAGGGATCGATCATCGTCGATTTAAGTATGATTATTTTTTGGGAGATTCTGGCCCGAGAATATTATGGAATTATGTTACGCTTCGAGCCGTTTTTCAGATATGAATTTTATTTTTCAAGTATGAATTTTTTTCGCTTTTGGATGTGTATATCAGTCCGAAGAACATTGTAATTAACAGTCGTTGTAAAAATGGCAAATTAATTTTTCAGCGATAATATTTCATTCACTGTCAGATGTCAGATAATTTTTTTCTAAAACCTTCATATACCCATAAACATACACCGCTATTACTTTCCGCGTCAACCATATTCCAGCACGCGTTTGCTTTATGGATGTACTCCAATTAATAACCGTCCGTCCATAAAAAAAAAAAAAAGAAAAAAGGAAAAAACCGGGAGACAGACGCGGAAACGGGTGCGGCAAGATTTTTCGTAATCGCGGAGGACGTAAAAACGTCGGTCAATTACGAATTCACGAATTTGCGGTCCAAGGCGTAATGAATCGCGAAAAGCGCGGCGCATGCATCCCCGATAATTCAATTGGGGGAGAACGGGAAGCGCAATTGTGTCTGCGGGGGCCCGCGTGCAGCGAGCAGCGTGTTCGAAGCGTGTTTCGCCGGGATATATAACCGGGTGACCGGTCCCCATCAATCCTTTCGGCAACACAGCCCGTAGGAGCTCTCGCGCGCGCGATGCGATACCTGCCCCGCCGGGTTCGTGTGTTCACCATTCAACTTGGTCCCCGGTGTCTCGTACATATCCCGGTCAGTTAATAACCCGGTGGTCGGCGTCCATCGCTGACCGACCGAACGCTGATGCTGACCGCCGTTGTCTATGGGCTGGGTTTTCGGCCGAATTATGGAAACACCGCCGTTATGCGATATGCGGTGGCCGATGATACCCCGGGCGTCTCGTTCCTCGTTTTAATTAAGCGCGAGCAAGATGATATCGCCTGCTCTCGTTATCGCCGGGCTCGAGGATTTTGAACCGCCCAGGAAAAGCTCCGGCTCGAGAAAGAGGGAGAGAGACAAAGAGAAATTGCTTTCGAGAGTTGTTTCCTCGGATTTTTTTCAAACTCCACTATTCTCGTAAAATGGATTTCGCGCTGGAATTTTTTCTTGCAATTCGTACAATTTTCAATAATAATAAAAATGGTCTCTAGTTATGTTCGATGAGTTTTAAATTACGATGTAAATTAAAAATTGTTCGATTGATAAATTACTTCAATATTTTTATCTGAAATTTAAAAATAACAGGATTTTCCTTTTATGCTTATTTACATATGTGTAATTAATTACTTTTATTTAATAAATGATAATCCTTAAGAGTCGCCAGTAATAAATAATGAAAATCTCTCCTCCAATTTTAAAGTCGACCAGACTGGCAATAATTTATTTTAAATAATTAGTTAAATTACAACGTTTCGGCTGTCATTGCAGCCCTTTTCTAGTCACCCGTGACTAAGTTTCCTGCTAACAGTCAACATCTATTTATTTCGTGCTTACTTCTGTCAGTTATACATTGTTCATCAAAACAATGGTTAATTTTGTCGGGGGTTTGCTGTAAATATGATTTATTGTATTAATCTGATTACTTGAAAAGGGCTGCAATGACAGTCGAAACGTTGTAATTTAACTAATTATTTAAAATAAATTATTGCCAGTCTGGTCGACTTTAAAATTGGAGGAGAGATTTTCATTACTTTTATTTATCCAAACGATACAAGGATACTCTTGTTATCTTTGTATCAATCGATAGTTTTTGATCAATCCCAAATAAGTGATTGAGGAAAACGAAGACAGCATTGGGGGAGAAAAGACATATATTATTGTTACAAGTACAGCAGCAAAACATTTCCCTTGAGCGAACAACAGCATTCGTGAGTTTTAAACGAAGATTCCAAGTGGATCTATTGTCCCGTCCATTCTTTGCTGGGCGAACGTATGTCAGTGGATGTATGTCTGCTTTCTTATATTCTCGGAGCACGCTCCAATTTGTGGCCCGAGACATGTCTGTTTTACGAGCGGACGTACATCCACAGCCCGCAAGTCGTACCGAAGCCACATTGTTTGCGCATATTGCTGCGAAACGCGTATCGGATACTTTCTGAGATCGCGCGGTGATAATTTTATTTATACAAACCTTATATCGAAATCAAATTCCAATAAATATTTATATTAATTTTATCTCATTCCGTTACCTATTATCAAATTATGATACCTATAATTAATCGGGAAAAAATATTTAAAAACAAAATTTACACATACAAAGAATATCATTTACCCCGAAAAAATTACAATACGGTATAATATTAAAATTGAGTTTGAAAAACTATTATTGCGCGAGCCATAAAAAATACCTAATTATATCAATTTGATGACTCTCCAATCGAAAACTCAGACAAGCACGCATCAATTATTATCTTTGCGAAGCTATTTAAAAATTTGCGCTCGTAAAGCACAATTGTCAGAGCGCATTTTTAGTTTTAATCAAACCGCCGTCATAACGCGATCAATTCGCCACTTTTGACATTTATTTTCTGGCGTATATAATCGCGCGGCAATTTTTAATTTTAATCAAGCACGAGAGCGAACTCTCTCGCGAGCAAAGTGGATTTTCGTGCAGCGACGCGCGCGGACGGGTGCCAACGAGTAATTTACGAATCTGGATGATTACTCGCGGGAACGGATGAAGGGGAAGTACGTGTGAACCGCTCGGCGTCATCATAAAAACAGTCGCGTTCAGCTAATTTAAACGGAATTGCCGGAATAAACGGAACTGCATGCATCCCGTGTCCGTCCGCATTTGTCGCTCCAGATGTTTCGTATATATAAATGAATCCCGCCGCGGCAGCGGTCCGCCATATCCGAGGCTTCGCTGCTAATTACTTCGAGCTCTTCGTTATACTCGAGACGAGGCGAATGGGAATTTATAATGGACGAAAATGTGGACCCTTATGAAAATGTTATGGCCGGCCGCTTTTCTTCCGTAGAATTTTGCAAAATTGTCGTGAAAGTCATCTCGCGGAATGCACGAGAATTGGTCATAAAATTTCTTTCTTATAATCAAATTAAGGAAAAAACAATTCTTTACATTTCAATTTAGATTTTATACTTTTTTTTCGCATTCCATAACATTTCATGATATTTTGTCCATTTATCTCTTGGATATTGCAATAATTATAGATAGCTGTGCCGTAGTAGCCATTGTAAAATTGTACCAAGTAATTTCAGGTGTTGATTCGAATATAAATACGTCATACAAATGTGTGAGAAAGAGGAAAGAGTCTTTATAACTTATACAAAACTTAATTTGTCTTATCTACGTTATTATTTGTTTGTTTCTGCGTACATTTACTTACTTTATATAATCCGCTGATATCACGTTTCGCGAGTATTTTCGTATTCCGTTTTCCTAGTTTCAAATATCCCCCTATTGTCTCGCAGCGAGTGAAGGCGGGACGTTTCTTTGAATGCGGCGGTTTAATACGATAAATAATACCGACTCTTCATAACTGCTACTTTTGGTTGAAAAACTGAATGCGGCGCGAATTATTATCCGGGAGGGAGGACTTTCCTCCTTCTTCCTTTTTTTTTTTTTTAATCTCTCGTCGTTTGAGGGGGCAAGTCGTGAAGAGGCTGTAAGGAAAAAAAGTGGCGCGTTAGAACCGCGGACGATAATAATAAGGCTGGTAATTCGCAGTTTGACGAGCCGCCCGACCTCACTTTTCGAGTTTTCTTTATCGTCTCTTGGATGTCTCCCTAGCGTATCCGAGATATCCAATTAAAAAGCAAGCACCTGGACAGCGAGGGTGGAAAGACGAGTCGGGTTAAGGGGCTGTGAGAAAAAAAAAGAAAATTGCGCAACGATTACCGGGGAAAGCTTCTTACAAACCCCTTTTCGGGAGGAGGGTATTTCCTTTTACAAAATAAGCCTTTTTTTAAACGAGAGAGAGAGAGAGAGAGAGAGAGAGAGAGAGAGAGAATTTATAGATTTATCGAATATTAATATGTTTATATATTTTAAATTAAAGCTTTTTTAACAAGCCAATTTCTTGAATAAAAAAATGCCATTTGATCCAGAAAAAATTAATAAATCTTATTTGTTTTTAATTTTCACTCATTATATCTAGAAATTTTTGATCGCATATTTTTCTGTGTACTTTACCTTATATGCAAATTATATGTAACTTCTCGAAGATGTATTTAATCCGAAATTTTATTCCAAATGGAGAAAAGAGAGATAGTCTCTTATTTAAAATTGTATTATAATAAAATGTTGTGGAGCAATGTAAATCCATTTAAATGAACTTGGAAGCAGACATCAAAGATCTCAATATCGAAACCTATCTTTAGAGTACTCGAAGAACCGATATGATTCACCACAAGAGCGATGAAAAATTCAAAGGAACTCTACAAGAGTATCTACCGACTGGTTGGTAAGAGGGTCGTTGTTTATCCGCGTTGCTGTCCGTCGGATCCGGAATCCGCCTAGTTACAATCTCTGCTGGTTTTCTGGCAGAACGCCTTCACTAAAATAATGTTATATTATCGGGCGACGTGGTGCCACCTGAGCCGCTAAAAGCTTTGGTCCCGACGCGGCCATAACGCAACTTGGAGATTCGAGATTTACTTCACGTGCGAAATCGCTGATTCTTAGTGACGCGGGTTTACTTGGATTTCTCGACGTTGCTTTTTCAATTTAAACGACGCTAAACAATTATTTTCTTTAATCAGTAATATAAAATAACATGCATTTTGAACTGATACTTTCTTGCCATATAATATAAGATTTAATTAAATATATAGTTGTTAGTTTAAACAGGGTGTCTATTAGCGGTCAGAGAAATCTGGAAAGCCGGGTATTATCAGAGAATTTTATAAATCTGGAATTGTAAGTGAAAAGAGTCAGGAAATTTTGCTATTTATCTGGATTTTTTTACATTATTCTACATTTGTCTCAACAATTTGAAATTTTTTATTAAATAAATATAAACTTTTCCTTGACTTCCAGCACACTAATTTTCGTGTTGTTAAAAATTGATTCATCGACAGCGTGTTCGTTAATATATACAATTTTCATCGTCGTGTTATTTTATTTTATAGGTGATTATCGTACGTAATGCAGATACTTGATTAAAATTTTTGTTTTAACTCCCGAACCGTTTCATTTTGACAAAAATATCTCAAGGATTTCATGATTTAACATTTAATTGATTTATCATATAGATATTTGCAAATTATATATTTAGAAAAATAATACTAAAAAGTGAGGGAATTTTTTCACCGAATCTGCTGGACACCCTGTTTAAAGCGATTACATACTAGAGGCTTTGCACAAGAAATTGAATTATTATTATGTCAGCGAGTACCTTAATGTCTTTGAAATCTTCGTTTACGTCGCGTTTCGCGTCGCGTCGATGAATCCGATTGATCGCAGATCAATGTGTCGTTGCCGCCGCACGATCGACTAATCCCGAGGGTCAAACGACGTCGGTCAAGTCGGACTTCCTTCGTCAGTTGACCCCGGCGCTATTCTCAATCTCGACTCTGACTCATCGTCGTCATCAGCGTCATCGTCGTTGTTGTCGTATCTCCTTCTCCATCGACTACGCTTGAGATCGGTTGAATCTCGCTTAGGAAGAGATCATGCTTGATATGACGTCGTTACTCGCTCGCTTTCACTGTTGACAATTATCAAATTTAAAGCAGACACGAGAATTACAATAATCTTCCGCAAATAGAGAGTTGTTTTTCATTCAAACTTAAATCTACATACATGGGCGTCCGCAGAATTTTTTCCAGAAGGGGGCATAATTAAACTTTTGCATTTTTTTTTAAATTTTCTAAAATTTAATTTTTAATTTATATTTTATATTTTTATAATTAAATGTATGCAAATAAATTCCAGTTAAAAGGGGAACTAATTGTTTTACCGATTCAAAGAATGTCTGCGTCTTTAAATAAGAGTACGAAATGCTGATAATAAAATACACGAGGATTGTTCTCATGAACATTTGTGCAAAATACTCGGAATTATCTCGAAATCCGCTAAAGTCAACATTTCTCGAACATTTCCCAAACATCTCTCGGTGTCGCGGAGGAAGCCGTCGCGACGACGGGGAGGGTGAACGGGGAGGATCGGGAGACTCGCCCATATTTGCGAAGCAATCAAGCCCAATCATTAACCCCCGGATGAAAGACCCGGATCGAACACGCGTCATATGAATAAACTGTGTACGCGACGATCAACGGTGTACACGATCGCGCGCGATGTACGGCTCGTCGCGACGACTCGTGGACAGGAAGTCCACCTAATCAGGGGTAGTGAGTGGCAAACAGGGGCGCGGTTATGCCCAACGTATCTACTGCATTACACCAGGGATTCGAGCCGGATCGCCGAGCTGTAACGGCGACGAAGACGAGGCGGGGAGCTCGTTTATCCACCAAGTCTGCCCCATCCAACGCCATGATCGCTAATTTAATTAGCCCTCGGTCTCTGATTAGTCTAGAAGAAGGCGGGGATGTCCTTCCCGACCCCCGATGTGAAGGAAGTGCCTATACTTGGACCGTGCTGCGGCGACGTTTCACCTTGTTCACGTGCTCCTTTCTCTGTCATCCGCTCGAATTCATTTAACTCCCCGTGGTACTTCTCTTGTTTTTCCATGGTTTTAATTAAATTTCTTATCCGTGGTACGGGGTGAGGGTGGACGAAGGGGCAATAGGGGAGCCGCAGCAGAGTGTTTTGCTGGACCCGGGGAATCTCTGTACGTCGGAAATAATTGAAAAAGTTTTTAATTCATACGAAGTCTCGAGTCGATTATACGCTTTTCGTATCCGAAGCTCTTTTAAATGCCATTTTAAAAGCTCTTTCAAATATTTGTCTATCGTTTTCTCTTCTATGAAAAGATGTAAAAGAATAATATGGGAATATATAAAAACTACTGTATAAAAATATTTCAAGTTAACGAACAATATTTTCGTTGCTAAAATATTTCCTTTGCCGCAACCTGGATTATGGATAAATTAACGATTATATGGTATATATCGTTTAATCTCCTTTCATATAATATGTTAATAAAAATAAAAATGAACTTTTTTCTCGTTTCTGAAAGAATTTGCCGCATCCCTATCTTACATGGCTTTGCAAGAATTTAAAGAAACATACCTACTTTTTAAAAAGTACTTGTCATGCGTTTTCCTCCCTTTCTCGCTATCCCCTACTCTTTTACTAAAAATTCGTTTTCTTCGACGGAGTCGAAGTGATCGATATCAAAATTCGGGTGCCCGCTCGGAGGCAGTTTCTCCTCGCGGGATGTCCCGTTCCCACGAGTTCGGAGAAGTGTATTTGAATCTGTCTACCTCTCTTTCCTTCTCTTTAAATACACTACTTACACATCGCGCAACCTTTGCGTAAGCTTTGCGAACATGTGAGGAAGAGGGGCGTCTGCGTCGACGAGTCTGAATCGCGCGGTCTTTGATATGCTGACGTCGCTATTATCAATTCAAATGAGGTAGGGCGGCTCAGTCGTTTGGCAAAACTGCGTTTGATCTGGCTCACCCTGTAGATACATAGGTAGGTAGGTAGACGGATAGATGCGCGCATACACGCACATGAGCGACAGCCCTAGGCATTTCGCGTCAATTCTCTTCGAGAGAATTTCAACGGAAATTTGAAATTACCATACAAGCTTTTACTATCGCGTTTCCGCTCGATTCCAAAATCTAGCTTCAGTTACAAAGACGCACGCGTTCGAGAGAAGTAAAGCAGACACACATATAAAATCAAATCTAGAAGCTTCAGAATAAATGATTGGACAAATATATGATTGACTAAATCGATTTACTAAATAAAATTATAATATTTTATCTATTTTTCTTATTTTTCTTATTTTCTTACTTATGCTACACCTTTAACACTCTACACTATAATTTTGGTTGCAGAAGTAATTGTCTGATATAAAAAAAAATTTCTGATCTTACTCCTAGTAGATCCCTCCCGCTTAATTGCTCTCATTGGTTCGCTTTTAATTATCCTCATTTATTTTCCTTAAGTTCAGGATGAGTTTTTCCAGGCGCCAAGCTTCTCTCGAATCGCTCCGCGGTATATCGTCGTCGGTCACGTCGCGACGCGTACATTTATTGAAATTAATCGTTTTGCTCGGTTTCCTAATTCCTGCAACAATGAGAGAAAAGAGGACCCGAGTGTCTTCAATTAATTTGTATGGGCATATGTCCCCCGTCCGACAGGCCCCCTTGAATTATAAACTGACATATGCGGGCTTCGATCATGCCTCCTTCATCGACGAGATCGACGAATGTATCGATTCGTGAAAAAAAATGGTGTGTCATGTTATTTTATAAAAAATATCTTTGTAAAATCCTAATATAAATTAAAAATTAAATTTTTGACACATATTTATCCTAAAATTAGAAACTTGGAATGAATAAACTACATATATAACATTTTTCTTAATTTTTCTAAGCCGAACAAAAATAAAACAATGAACTCGAATGATCTTCGATCAATGACAGAACTCATATCCGTATGCGATTGGTAAACTAAAGTTTTATCGCAGTCGCAATGTTATATTTTTCTTACGCTTCCTTTCAACAATAATAACGTCCTATGTCCTTCTGTCTGACCGACGTGTATAACGCAATAATCATTTAATTCCGGCGGTCGTACGCGCAGCGCTTGGCGCCAAGTCAATCTAAGTCAACCGGATATGCCTCTCTCGTCTGCCTCGTTCAGCCACTGACGTAATCCCAAAGTTTAGATTAGGCGGGGGAGGAAAGATACGCGTCGCTCATTAAGATTGAACATAAAAATTTGCTGGTTCGCCTTATATTACGTGTGCGAGCCCGCTTTCGAAAGCGCAGCTGATTGCGCGAGGTCGTGAATAATCTGTTTTGTTTTATCGACAATTTACAATTCCGCGGATTCGAGCGTCATTAAAATTTATCAGATAACAATTTATCTGCTCTATTATCGACGGGAAAGATTTAAATGCGCCAGAGCATATTTTATGCGCTGAAATAAATTACGCGGTTGATTTCATTGATCGTCATTAATCGGGAATTAATTTGTTGTAATAAATTACAGCGCGAGTTATGCATTGCAATTCAAATACGAGTTTTGTTCTATAAAGACTCGAGGAATTACTTTTCCCAATTCATTTCTCGATAGATTAACAACGGTATAATTAAATTTCGAGGAAATTCATTATTTTACTCAAATTAAAATCACTAATAAGTCTTGTTATTCTTCAAAGCGCACAATTTATTGTCCGTTTAAATCATCGTTGGAACTACAGCTGTCCGAGCAACAAACTAAACTCTCATCTCGGTATCACCCGCATTATCACGAGCGTGCCGCGCACTTAATATCTCAATCTGGACCGTTCTCTGCCTGCGTGTATCAAAACGCAACCATAGATCATTGGCGATGAGGGGGAGTGACGTTATGGGATATCGAAGTACCCTTTGGAACGGTTATCATCCACAACGTCAGGCGGGTCACCGTTACCCCACCCATTTTGTCCTATTCCTTTCTGCGTTTCTCTCTCTCTCTCTCTCCCCTTTCGGTCTTTTCGCTTTTCACCCCGCGCGAAACTGCTAATGAATATCGGTCCTAAATATCAGTCCACGGGGATCCGGGTGAGGGTTCGTCGGTGCATATGTCCGTATATTACCGGGGTTTACACACCCCGATTCTCCTTCTCCCTCGCTTCGTGTACATGGTCACGCTCGTTTGTCCCGCGTTAATTCTTCGTCTTTCTCGGACCACCTTGTCTCTCGTACATGTAACTGCATCCCCCTTTATCTCTCCTTCTCGATGGAAACTTGTCGCGCGACACACCATATGTCCGCTCCCATCATCCCGGAGTCAAGGCGTGCGCGACATCCCCTCGCATGAAAATCTAATCGCGAATCCGGCGGAAACTCCCGGCTCTTGCTACAAATCCTTCCGGGAGTTGACGTCGACGGTCCATGAAAATTACGAGCGTGAAGATGCTCGCAAGCACGGAAAGAACAATCGTGAACGTCGGTCCCGGTATATCAAAGGTATCTCAAGCTAGTTTTATACCTTTTGTAAGGTGTGTCACCCTGCGCTCTGCAAATATGCGCTTCAAAATTTTATCGCGCCATAAATCTTGCGAGCAATTATTGTTTCGTATTTCGGAGACACGTTTGGGCCAAACGAATCTTTCAAAAAAAGTATTTGATATTTTTGCAGAAGACAATTTTTGACCGGATACTGTAATCCGGATTAACGATATAATATTCTGATTATTTATGTGGTACAGTAGCCTAATGAGCCGATAAATCGCGAGGTGAGAGACGATATTTGGATGTATGATTCAGCGAAAGCTTTGTTTTCATCGCGAACACCCAAAATTGTTTTCGTACGGTGAACTCAACCGCAACCTTGCCACGCTCAATGACATACGAAAGCTTAATCGATCCGACATGCTTTCGTTAGTCAGAATTTACAATTAGCCAGGATCCATCATCGATCTTCGCGGATTTAAATCGCGTCGGCCGATTAGATACAGATATAGCAATTCGGGAAAGCCTTCATTACCGCCAGCGCATTAGTATATCATTGCTATTGTTGTTTGTCAGTTTGAGATGCATTGCATCATGATGTCGAAATCGTTCTACATTATATAGATTGTCAATTGCGCACAGAATTTCTTAATCGTAGGCTTATAAAAGCAAAGATTAAAAATATTATATATTTTTTTATATCAATATGTGTACAGATGCACATGTAAAATATACTAAAATATTAGATATCGAAGAAATATATATATATGCATATTATAAAAATCAGAATCGTTCTCTAAAAATATTGGAAACTAATATAATTAATAATAAAGTGAACGATAAATATTATGAAAAAGGTATTCCGAGATCTGCGATGACTCGTCCGATTGAATCGGCCCGATATTTGCGTCGGGATTCTTCCTCTGGATCCGGATTAATCGGTTTAAATTGAACCAATTTCTGCCAATTACGTTCTAGTTTCCAGATAGCGCATGCTTACGGTGAAATGATCGTTCGTCTACCCGCAGGGGTCCATCTGCGTTTCACCGTGTGGAAGCCCGATCATGCCCACATACGTGTTCGCGCACACGCGTGATAATTATACGCTCTCTCCATCTCTCTCTCTTCCCCTTTACGTATATATTTTATATACACGTATCGTTCCTCCACTGTGACGATAATCATCACCCACATATCCCCAATTGGTAAAGACAATCGCTAATATGTTTCTCTCCTTGATTGAGAGTATGAGTCATGCTGTAGCGGCGTCTCGCGTCCGTTCCGACCACGAGAATAAAAGGGAGAGGCAGAAGATGACAGAGACACCCGCGGTCTCTTCTTTCGCATTTACCACCGGCGAAACAATTTGTTCGACGGGACAATCAAGTATTAAATTCGTGGCGCCAGCCGGCCGCCCGCTGTATATCCGGCGTTGCTCAACTAGTTTGCCAAGGTAATACATGTGGTCGTTCATCGCGATAATATTCGTATTGACGTTCGATTAATAGATCAATGATGTCACATTTCATCGGAATACTAGGAATTCTTTTTATACGCTCAACGGGTTATGATTAACCGTAAAAAAAAGAATTTTATTTCAATTTTTTAGCTGAAGATAGAAAATTGCTTGACGCAAGGGTGAAGTTTATATGTATAATGTAGTTTTTAAATAATATCATAGTTTTTTATACACATGCATATTTCTTGTTCTAATAATATATTATAAACCGATTTAATATTTGTCATATGACTGAATATATATTTGTATGGATAACGGATATATAGCTATCTTTTCTTTCTTTTCTAAATCACGTTCGGTTATATTTGTGTAAACAGATTAGAATGCTCGTCGGCAATAATAAAACTGTTAGATAAGAAAAACGATAAAATTTCTTTCTTTTTTTTTTAATATCACGTAAAAATCAACAATATGTAGGGCTTATATATAATCGCATTTTTATCAGTCTTAAATACTTTTTCGTTTCTAATATTAAAAATATTGCCTGATTAACAATTTTCACATTTTGTATGTTTAAAAAATGCTAAAATTTTTTAAATATTAACCCTTATCTAAATAAAAGAACTCTTTAAAACAAATAATTATATTCAACGAGCAAATGTATACATATAAACAAAATAAAAATTAATCGCTTAATTTTCAGTTACATGCGACGAAATTTCAATTTGCTCCGATTTCACATAAATAGACCCTTGCGTAATCGATTTCATCGTCATGACCTCGTAATTTCGCCTTCACGCTCTTATTCTTTCGCGTTTTCTCCTTCGGCCGTCGTTTTTTTTTTTCCTCTATTTTTTTCGGCAGGCCAACGTCGGGGATGCCGCGCAGCTTTTCGCACGCTCGCATCTCTGCCGGGATACGTTCCCGCATTCGCGGTATGAGAGTAAGCAATTTTCTCCCGAAGATAGAGCGGCCCTGGGACGTCGCCGGTGCTCCAGGGAGAGCGTACAACGATGCGAGCGTGCGAGTGAGTGAGTATGATTGATGCGGTTTGTCGGTCTCGCCTGACATCCAACATCTCGTCTCGCGTCACGCTCGCGGATACTTACGCCCCCGACGACGACGACGACGACGACGACGACGACACTCTCAGTGTCACACGCGGCTACATCTCGCGTATTCGGCCGCATGACTGAGCTACAACCTCGATTTTCCAGCGTACGCGCGAAGAATGATCTGCCGGAGAAATGCGGTGTATCATTTTCTCCGAAAATAAAATTTAGTCTCTCTTTTTTTTTTAGTTACACATTACATCCCCATCTCGATCTTTATATAAATGATACATATATGGAATTATAATTATTTCATATAAAAGTAATTATTAAAAACAGGAAAAATAGAAGTTATATATTAAGTGGAAGGGGGCTATCTATCAATTATATAAAAATATCTCAAATACATAACGTTATCAAAATTATACGTCATTTTTGCTGCAAATTTTATAATTTTATAATGGAATTAAAATTCAAGGAGGACGAGATATCTATTTCGTGCAATCTAAGTGTTACAGCTTAAGCGAATGCACTTCTATGTTAGATGCTACATTTTCATGAAATTGATTATAAAAGGTGTCTACGAGTAGTTGTTACATTATTACGAGTAATTTTTAAGATAATTATATTATCGGTCTTGTTATTCTGAAACAAATATGTGACATTCTGTAGAAATTTCAGCTTCAACATGTCTGAATTCTGTTATGTCTGGCTTTCGCATCCGATTCATTTCATTGCAATGTCGCGTTAAAGCAAACAAGCATGTAGTACGATAATTAAATTGTGTCCATGAATCATATTAATTTATGGATACAAGAGTTGGGATGTTATATCGTAACCGTGCTACGACTCCTCGGGGAAAAGGTCTATGAACAATTATTTTAACTCTATTAATTCTAAAACTCAACTGCCAAAACTGCATATGCAGCTCTTTAAGATTTACGCTGAAAATTATTAAAATAATAAATATACGAAGAACACATAGCTTTATTATTTTAAAGTAAAATGTGTACAAAAATCCGACTCGATGATTTCACAATAATTATCATGATAGATAAGCGCATAAAAAATGAAAACGCATAATCTCGTCTCTTATCGAGCTACAAAATCGCAGGTAGAAAAAACGAAATAAATTAATCGATATGATTATTGGAAGATTTTTGATTCGTTTTATATATGCATTTAATATTAATGCGCGAAATATTAAACGTACAAAAAAGGTGATAGATGCAATAACACAGCGAATATTTCTGACAATAAAAGCCTATTGCACACAGAATCTTATCGGAATACTTAAAGTGTCGTTGCACCGAAAATTCGGAATTTTATCAGACGGAAGTCACGTTAGTTCAAATACACTGTCGCTGTTTCGGCAAACGATTAAACGTTAAAACTGTTTGACGCTTGATAAACTTTATTGCCGCTCGATATCGTGCCGGATTTATCCTTTCAAAGAGTATCATAAAAGATTTTTGACGTTCCTATATCAAGCACGTACGTTTACTTTTCTGTAAGTTATAATAAATTTGTATTTATAACAAAGAAAAAATTCTGTTGCAAAACATTTTAGTCAAAACCTTTAATATTTTCAAACTCGCGATACAAAAAACAAGTCATCAAATTACGAAAGATTATCTGAAATATGGCTTCCTCTCTCTCTCTCTCTCTCTCTCTATAGAAATGAACTACCATTACATGGCACATGTTTTAGATTTTATAAACTTCACATACAATTGATTCTTCGAAGTTCATTTATCGCCCTTGCTCTCAAACTCTTCGTTTTCCTCAAATCAATATCATCCAAGAATAGAATTCTCTGAAAGAGCGATAGACGTGATGTAGAAACTTTTCAACCGAGCCACGAAGATTTCATCTCCTTCGAAATCTCATCTCCCAAGAAATATATCGAAGATCAGCCTCTCGCGGTCATAAAAGCGCAAGCTCCTTCTCATCTCCGGTAGCCTAAATTTCCCAAGTTCGCTCTTTGCATCCGCAGCCTCCAGCTTTACGATGGATGTTGAAGGACGAGCGGTGTACGGCACGTACGTGCACGTACGTTCAAGTGTGCGAGGGCAGCGCGCAAATATCAATCAGTGGAGTCAAGAGTGGAATCAGGGTGGCCGAGTGGTTCCACATAATGCTGCAACCGGAGGTGAGAGAGCGTAGCGTGCAACGTGTATCTCTCGTGTTCGGTGGCCGTGCAATTCGGGTGAACACGCGCGCGAATCCAGTAGCGCACACATACAAGCGTGAAAAACCCCCCCATGAGCAACCCCTCGAGTAGCGACTCCCGGTAGCGTACGGTAGCGTCGCTACCCCACTCGCTTTCACGGATCGACCGTCTTCGGCGTGTTGGTTTGTGCGTTCACCACTACGCGGATACACGAGACGATTCTGGTGTGTGTGTGTGTGTGTATTTGCGTGTGAACGAGGGAGGAACTGAGAGGGCGTGTCCAGGGGCGGAGTCCGGGACCAAAATCTTGATGTGCATCAGACATTTGTATGTGGGTGTTCTCCCTCTCCATATGGACAAGGCTGATGTGTACGTCGTTCGTGTGGCTCTCTGCGTCTCTCTTCATCTTTATATCCACCGCTCTCTCGTAGCCGTCGTCGCATGGGAGTCTCTCCACTATCAGACCCGTTAACAGCAGTCGGCGTCGAGGCACCCGCTCTAACGGCTAACGTCTCTCACAACCCCGGGCTTCAGCCGGTGCTCCGCCGTTCTCGACCTGTCCTATCCGGCCGATGGACCGCACGGAAATCAGTGTCACTGACAACCGGAAGCTGCGTCTCCAGTGCCATACGTATTCACTGTCGCGAAGTCGGTAGGAGCTGTCCTACGAGGACCCATCTAGATGTTGATGACGGCTTCGAGTGTCCTGACTGTGCCCGCGAAAGACGAGACAAACTCTTCTAGTGCTTGTGCGTTATTAGGAAATTGATGATCCTTGGAAGAATGAAGTCCGCGAACAGATAGTTTTGAGAAAGAATTGTCATTCAACGCACTTGATTGCGCGTGTTGTTGTTTAAAAGGAAAATTTTCTTCTCTGAAAAGTCACCAAAGAAACTGTTCCGATATACAATCATCGTTCTTGAAAATACACATTATTCTTCTGAAGGACTTTTAGAGACAGATCCGTCTCGACGGCCTCGAAAGAACTTTTCTGTTAATTTTTGTTGAAGAGATTAAACAACATTGTACATGTTCGTTTATTGCTGAGAAAACTGAAGAATCATCAGCGTGGTGGAGGAGAATGCGAATGTCGTGTGCAGTGACGCGAAAGTTATAAGAGAGTGAACGGACTCGAGGTCCAGGATGATGGAAGTGCAGCAGCAGCACTCGCCTGTCGGGGTGGGTCCTCTGGACTTTTCGAGACGAGGGGTTGCTGAGGCATCGGCATTTCGAGTTGTCAAGCCCAAGCAACCGGCTTCGTCGCTCGTGCACCAGCAACCGCTACCGCCGGAAACCAACAACAATGAAAATCTTCAAGAAAATCCGCAGATTCCAATCGATAGTGAAGGTAAGATTTGTTTAGTGATTGTTAAAATTATGCAATTATTCGTCACTGTAATTTTTTTAAAACCTTTAAATCAAATAGTTTTGGAAAGACAAGTCGAGTACTTTTATCTTTAATTGCACTTATTTCATCACGCAAAAATAGCACAATGTAATAAAATATATAACAACAGTTAGATGAAATATTGTAAACAAAAAAATTTTAATACATTTTTGTCAGAAATATTGAAAAAGAATTTAAAAAATCAGCTTTTAAAATTAATTATCTATTTTTCATTCAGTTATACTCGCGTACTTATATGGACGGTGCATTATGGCAATTGAAAAGCCAGAAAGAGAGAGAGAGAGAGAGAGAGAGAGTGTGTGTGTGTGTGTGTGCCATCAATTAATCTAACCGAAACCAATCAAGTTCAGAAACGCGGATATATATATACACATTCCCCGCAGAGAAAGCCTATATAGATATCCAAAATAACCAGCAAAATATAGCCGTATCGCGCTCAAGCCTTTGATATTTTCAATCGTTTTGTTGATACCCCCGAACATTCACCCTCTCTCGCGGTGCCTATCACTCGCCTGTCATCATCCTATCTATTATCTGCCTATTACTCCTGTAACGTGGCGTTTACACGTCAACATTTGAGCTTGTACCACGCACACGCGTGTAAATCGCACGCGGATTCGGTGCGGCGCACGCACGAACACAAGCGCGTGCAGGTGCGTACGTAGGGGCCGTCGTTGTGCACAACGTCTGTTCAACAGGTGAGAGGGGATGGCTGGCATTAGACGACTGCCTATACCCTAATATCCCGCTACTAATCGCGGTAACAAGGCTAAACGCAATAATATTGAGCTACAGGCGTCGAGCTAAGCGGTTTAAGCGATAATTGCCAGGTGATAGGCAGCTCGTCGAGAGGGTTGACTGCTCCTCTTCCGACGCACTTAGCACATCCGTTTATTAGGAGGATTACTTAGAAGAATCCTAAAACATCTATTTATTTCTTCACAAATTATTGCTTCCTGTAATTGTATAAAAATTGTACTTCTTACAATATCTCTAACAGAGCGATCTTAAACAGATAGAAAAGATTAATCAGTAAAAATATTACATTCATATCGTATATTTTATTTATTTCATCATGCACAAATCTCTCGTATCAGCATTCAGCTCAAAATGATTTTCTTGATTTTTAAAGATTCTCTGAATATTTTAGATCTACCAATATACGAAGGTTCTTTTCGTTGGTGATCTCTAATGGTAAAGAATCACACTTTATATATTTATGACGGGACGATATCCCGTAGAAACGCAGGGTACGCAGGATAAACGTTGCGTGAACAAACGGTCCGATATCGGTCTGATGCTTTGGCTGGCTAACAAACACGCGTTACCTGCGCATTGTGTATACACACGTATCAATGTTGTTACACTCGACCATCTTATCTCCAACGTCCGCGATATAGGAAAATATGATTTATTTCTGATAATCCTGCGAGAATGAAATAGCCTTTGCGGCATGGAACATTCTAATCTCTTCACGCTATCTCAGATTATCCCAGTCGGTCATATATTGCCCGGATTATGGATTTCTGTCTTCTTTTTTTTGCTGATTCTTAGTATAACTAATCGTCATCGATCGATTGATCTTTCCGATTATTGAAAGTTACGGAGCAAATATTATTCTATAAATATTCATTATAATTAAATACAAACACAATCATGACTCTTTATATTTTTTACATAATTAATTATATCTTATTTTTATTCTCAATTATTTAATATAGAACTGTTATCAATTATTAATATATTTTTTAATTTCACAATAATATATAAAGTTTCTCACTTTTAATACTTTTAATTATATAAAATTATAATTATAACTTATATATATATGTATATTAATTTAAAGATAGACACTTGCAATTTATATATCGTATAATCAAAGTGCAAACATTTATTAATATCAAAATAAACATTTTTGGCATTTATGTTATACTTTGCCTTATATTAATAATCATGTTTATGACTGATAAAAATTTTATTCTATATTTTACTTGTGACTTGAGATTAGATGTTTTATATCTATTCAATAATGAAATTGAGTGACGCATATGATATTGATATAAAGAAGATAGATCTGATTTAGTGCGACTGAATTAAATGATTAGATATGTTACGCTCATTATAAAGCTCGGATTTAATATTTTATCGCACTTATGTAAAAATATCAATATAGATTACAGCGATTATTCGTCGATCGAATCGTAATTTTCCTCAATTGTCGTGATTAATTCCCTATTGATATACTTGTGCATGTACATGTCCAAAGATTTCTTTGTTTTTGTGCTATTGTAATATCAAAAATTGCTAATCTTTTTTTGAAATTATTAAATAATAAATACTGTATTTTTTATTTATATTAAAGATATCAACGAATATATTATGACATAGAAATTCTAAAGATGTAATACATTAAATTATCGATTTCGATCAAAATTGACTTATCAACAATTGATTTTATTAATTACAATCAATCCAAATTCAATTAATTAATTGTCCATGAAAAAATGTCTCTTTAAGTAAACAAGTTAAATTTATTACATCGTGTAATAAGTCTTGCAATAAAATTGCGCCAATATTAATTAGATATGCCGCATAGTTCTTCGCATTCCTTGCACCAAGTAAAGGACGAGGATTTAGTTTGTTTGATTAATCATCAGGATGGCGAATTGGCGTGAAGTTAGAACTTTGATGCTCTACCACAACGATCAAAGAAACCAACCAGGATAAATGGCGGACGTTCGGGGATAGGAATGCAGGTTTCGGGAAGAAAGAGAGCGAGTAATGGCCGGGGCAAGGTTGATAAATAGAGGAGGGTTTCTCCTCCTTTCTAATAAAGACGCTCTTGTCGAGGGGTTGATCTTTCCTACGAGCTAGGAATACTAAATTTGTCAAGACTTGAGACGTTGCTGCAACGTGGTGGTTGGCAAAGTAACGATGCATAAACGATCGGGAAAAATACGCGATCGTTTCGCCGTTTGAATCACCATTTTCTCGGAGATTTCGCGTACCGTTGTCTCCCTCCCTATCTCTCTCTCTCTCTCTTTCTCTCAGATATCCAACTACAATAAATCTAGATACTAGTCAACAAATATTCGATGCTGCTTTTGTAACATTTAAATAAACTTTTTACCTTAATACAAGAAAAAGCAAGAATTTATTCTTTTAACTTTTAAAGTATATATAATAGAAATAATGTTTCATCTGTTTCTACTTTTAAAAATATAAATTAATTTTATTAATTCTTTACTTATTGTAATTATATTAATAATATCATAGCATTATTTCTTTCAGGAGGATGCAATGTTCGTTTAATGTTCCCAAGACTGTGGGCACCTTTCGGAAATGCTACGGAGATTACGAATCTGCCACCTTTACCAAAAAGTCACTCAGGTAAGTGTTCTATAACAATAATGTACACACTTTTTCAACGAATTTGTGTGTTTAATCGAATTAAATTGCGATACAGTAAACAAATCTTTTGAATTTAAGTGCATCTCTGCATTCTTAATTTTTGATACTTGATGTCAGAGAAAAGAGAAAGAATAAGAGAAAAAAAGGTGTATTTTTTCCGTGAAATTACGCACACAACGTTATATGCTAATAATAAAATTTATTTTATATCTTACGTTGAAAAAGAATGAGTTTAATTGCAATCAGCACACGAAAAAATCTCAGTTAGCTCAGCTCAATATTTTAATCGAATATATGTATTAGGTATTTTACTTTTCAAATTGTATACGCGATCAAGTTGTCGATGGATAAACTATAAAAAATTAAAACACTAGCGCATTATATAAAATATTATATTATATATTAAAAAATATTTCTACAATTAAAATATATCTATTTTCTATCTATTTTATATTATATTTAATTTGTTATTATCACAAAATATTCAATGCCTCATAAAACAAATTTATACACAATATTCCATTCTATTTGACTTCTTAAATTAATTATAAATATATAAACGATTATTTTTCATTACTTTAATTCTGCAGTCCGTTTATTGTCGTGTGTTCTGCTTAATCTCAATAATAAAATTATATAATCTCAATAAAAAACTAATTATAATATGTAAAATAGATTACTATAAAAAAAGATAAAAAGAAGCAATTAATTTTACAAGTAAAAAATAATAAATAAGTTATAAATTGTACTTTTTTAATCTCCTTCTACAGTCACTCGATTTTTTGTCTTTTTATCATTTTCTTTCTCCTTTTCTGTTCATCTTACTTTCATGACATTCACATGACACTCACTCACGAAAACATGGTTAATTATGATTGCGCGCGCAATAAAAGCAGAATATAGCAACCGCATGATACTCTTAATGTTGATTACATACGGCACAAATTTTATTACGATGAAAGAATAAATGAACGAATTAAATTATATAAAATTCTGCAGACTGCAATATCTAAACGTACATCCTTTCCCTGACTACGCGCACGGTAGATATCAATTCGATAAATCACGTCAAATATCAAAACAAATTGTGCGAAATAAATTAAAATTATAATCATCATAATTATACAGTTAATACATATATTATGTCTTTCCATTATTTGATTCTATAATTTATGTATTATTTCATTTTAATTCAAAATGACGATTGCATATTATACTTAAACAGATAAAAAATTTAACAAGATATATTCTAATTAATAATTTGATATACATATATTAAAGATTATATGCTATATATTTATTATTTCTGCATTAAAAATTATTATATACTTGCTAATTTTTTTTTTTTCATTGCTCATAATTTTTTTCGGTGGGATGACATTATGGATTGAAAGTTACTATCATTTCTATACATCTTTCATTCACCGTTGCTCATTAATCCTCTCCGAAAGGTGCAGACGCGCGGGTGTAGCGCCGACCTTTCGCCCCGATGGCTTCCTCCTCAGCCCGGATGACGGCGAGTTTTTATTTGCCGATCATTAAGAACGACTGGTCATTGTCGACACGATTGGGATAAATGGTAGCACGCGTCATACCCGCGAACGGACATGGGCCTTTCTGACTCCTACCGGCCCAATTGGAGCGGATTCGAGCCGTCGGCCTTCTTTGTACTCGTACCTACCCTAAATTAGTAACGTCTTGTCATGTTAAACACCCGTGCATAACTATCTTCCTACTTCTCCCTGCGCGCCCGCGCGTGCACGTGGTCATTCATTTGCCTCATTCATTCTGGGACATGATAAGATCGGCCGCGATACTTTTATCGTCGCATTTCCACTGCTTGGTCGCGAAGATTTGCGTCGCGCAAACATGCGGTGCTCGTTGAGCAACATTGTACTGTATTATTATTTATATCGATTATCACTGTTATCTTCACATTGTAAAAGATGCAGAACATTATCAGATCGCAAAGTTATTTGAAAACGGAAACAAACTCTGTGATTTATCATTATTGGAGTATCGCGATGATAAATTTGCAATCTCTTCAAGTCAATTCAACAATCTTGAATTGACTTGACAGATTTTTATATTTCCAAACAAATATATTTATATTATTATTCTATTTTTATTTTTTATTCAAAGTTCTAAAGTAAACGAAACAAGTAGCAAAACTTGTGAATGTATACAATAAAATAAAAAACAAGAATAAAATAAAATAAAAATAAATTAAAATGAAACACATTAAAAATTATAATAATTAAATAAAAAAATATATACTCGTGTTTATACTTAATTCAATCTTTGTGTCTAAAAAATCTTATTTTATTTTCATTTAATTTACGTTTAACAGAGTTAAAATACATACATATTTTTCATAGATACACCCTGATATCGCTTTCGTGGTATCAAGGTTTAATTTTTAATAGCTCATAACGCGCGTGGTTGGATGAAAAATCTGTTTTTGAAAACCCACATCATCCTGTCACTCGTCTCTATTGACGCCGATTCAACGGCAAAGATCACGCGTATTTCTTTCCATGAACCAGTAGCACGGAAGGGGTTTACAGTGTGTAACGGCTTTAATAGCGGCAGATCGCTACGCAGTAAACGACTGACGGACGACAGAAGATTAAAGTTGGCCGTTAACTCGATCTAATTGTCCCCCCGGCTTGGCCTTCCTTTATTAATCCACGTCCGTAACCATCTTCGGCATCGTCGTCATCCCCTTGTCACCTTGAATCGACCTACCGATTTGCCCGAAAAGATTTTTATAAATTTAATATATCCCCATCAAAAACGAATTTACTCGTAAAAATATTAATCAAGAATGTGAACAAAAATTTTATTTTTTATGTATATTTTTTATAATTATATTATGTTCTAAAAATTTGTTCTTAATATTAAACATTGGAACAATTTACAATTGCATTATACAAATGCCCTATAATTTACAATTTTTATCATATTTCTCTTGTATTTATAATAAATTATTATAATACTACAAATAATATTAGAAAATAAAATAAAATAATTTTATTTGATAATTTATGTTTCGTTTTCAAATTATTTTATTTTAGACACAAAAACTTAATCACGTAATATTTAATAAATAACAAATTGACGACAAGTTCCCACATTGACAATTCTTTATGTGATAGAAATAGCGTGAAAACTTTGTCCCATAAGCAACTTTGCGCAAACATGATGAACTACGTCGGTGCCATGACAAAAACGATTCTGCAGTCGATTCAAAAAGTTTCATTCATCGTGTTGCGCCTGCAAACGACTACGGACCACGTGAGATGCATTTCAATGCAACGTCAAATGCACGTGTGCATACACACGCCACAAACACGCAGATCTCGTCAAACACAGACTAAAGTCTTAACCCATCTGCTGGACGGTCGCAAGTCGTTTTTCTTGCCAGTTTGCACCACTACTTTTTAGCGCATTCCTGTTACATCCAGACGCAGCATTTGCGTAAGCAGTTCTTTCTATCACGCTACGAATCACATCTGTTTGGACTCTTCCTCCTTCTTTTTCCTTTATTTTTGTCTCAATTTTGCTTTTATCTTTCTTACAATGATGCGAAATGAAGTGACAAAATTATTCTCGCAATTGTAAATAAAAGTTTAATTATAAAAAACAATCGGTAAAATTAATATATTTATTAACTTTCTCTTTCTCTACTATCACAATAATAAAATTAAAAATAAAAGTTTTGCGCGATATATTTCGTATATATTTTGTCAGCAAATGTGTCTTCAGTGCACAGATTCTGTTTTAATCAAGCAGATTTGAAAAAAAAAAATTTAAGGTGTTGATTTTAAAATAGCCAATCAATTCAATCATGTTAGACTAAAACAAGATGCGCGTAATTATATAGCAATTATATGCAAATTCTAATTTTAAATGTACATTATTATAAAGTAATGTCAGATGTAACATTCGTATAATTTAATTAGCTTCTAGCGTCTTCTTTCGTGTTTTTGATCGATGTAATAAAGAACTTATCTATCTCCTCGGACAAATCCCCGCAGGCGCAAGGCGCATTTCTCATTACATTAGGCCACTCTGACTCGAGTCGTATTTTGATTCGATTGCAAAGCCACCATGAGACACGATAATAATCGACCCCAACGACGGGGCTCGCGTACAGCTTTAAATGCGATTAACCGACACCGGTGCATCATACGAGCCGGCACGTGACCGCGTGTCGCGCGTACGGATTATAAATATAATATACCGGTGGTGTGTTATAGAGAGACTGCACAATATATGAGTGATCCAACGTCGAAATTATCGCGCACCAGGAGGGGTCGTGAAATACTCCCCGAGTCTGTCCTTCCTTCTCGTAATATACGCGTGTCCGATTTCCAATCCACCCGACACCGTAAATCACGACGATCTAAGCGAATCGTGATTATTAAAAATGTCACACAAATAGTTTCTGAACATAACTCGACTTCAATCGACTTGCGTCGATTCGTGAATTTTTTAAATGATTTTATTCATCTTGCAAATTGCATTTCCGGGTAGATATCAAAATTTATTACAACTATTCAATTTACAAATGCGAACAATGATTCTTTTTTTAAGATATTTGTAATACAGATATAGATGGTTATCCCAAATGATGCAAATAATAAATGAGTTGCATATTCTCTTTCTGTATTCTGCTATATAATCATATCTTAGACTCCGAATCTAGATATCTCCCAAATTTCTCGTCACATTTATGTCAGGATACACAGATAACAGGAAACAATAAAATAAATACATTCTGCGTACTTAATCTAACAAATACATATCAAAATTGATGATTGAATCATGTTTCGTTTGAAACGGTCGACAGATAAAATGACGCGACGTACAAATCAAAGCTACGTCGGAAATCATCGATTCGATAATTAGAGAGTACAGTAAATTCCGATTGACACGCGATACCGAAATTGCGATACTTGATGCAATTTGCAACTGTCAGCTCGTACATGTGCTAATCGTAAAAAGATTAATTTAATATTTCAATAATAATAAAAGCTTCTCATTATAAATTAACCAGTTATGGGTTAGAACTATAATTATATATTATCTCTAGTGACATATTATCTAGTAGACACTCACATTAATAATTGCTAAATAGAAATGTCAAAATTTCGAGATATTCTACGACCATTACGCCACAAAAGATTAATTAAATTAAAAATGTTTTTTAAATTAAAAAAAATTTAAATTTTAACATGTGTGTGTGTGTGTGTGTATGTGCTTTTCACTGCCATTTATAACGCAAATATATTTTTATTAAAGGATTAATCACGACTTATGACACTACGTCGTCGTATGAAAAATTCCAAGAGGGCACGGGAAAGATTTGATTAAGGACACTGCTTCACGTAACGTAGCGGAAATACATTTCGCTCTCGGCACCACACTATTCGGTTCTCTCCTTGCGATGTCTCGTTAGCGCAATATGAGACCCTGTCATGACCTCTCTCGTGCCCTGCTCGTCCCTTAAACACCCTCACGCTCCGCACACTATAGGAAAAAGAGGTCCGGTACGTGACTTAAATCTTATTCCAGCCGGATCCTTCTGCCAGAAGAAACTGTACTAACTCGCGGCTTTCCTTTTTCGGATTCCCTGCATCTAGCGTCCCACATGTACCTCATACGTGACGTAGTCGCCAGTTCGTCCAGTCATTGGCCATCTTGGTCTCGTGACTAGTGTATGAACTCTGGTTTATCGATTACGGAATGTCTATATCTGTTGAAAGGTGCGAAAAATCCATGAACGCGATATGATCGCCGATTTGTTTTTGCACGATTAAACTTAATATTATTTTTCTCGCAACTCGTACAAATGAATCATATTTGAATTGAATTGATTACAGAACGATTATCGTTCGGAGTGGGTCGTCTGGTGGGTTCTCCAGCGACGAGGAGTCCCTCGCCGTCGCAATCTCCCTGTCCGGATTCACCTCCGCCCGAGCATCGGGACGCCGAGATGGACGTCGACGTCGGTGAGGAGGAGGTCGACGTGGACGTCGAGGAGGTCGGCGACGAAGACGACCACGAAGGTACCTCGAGTCCGCCGCGATCGTCATCCACTCCCTCGCCATCGCCTATCAGCGTCGCGACGTCGCCCGTCTCGCATCCGCCGAAGAAATCCGGCGACAGTTTCAGCGTGTCGGCTCTCCTGAGGCCAGATCCACCATCCGCTCACCTGCAGAACGCGTCTCCGCATCGGGAAACCGCTTCCATCGGCGCACATCCGCCACCACCCGGCTCGTCTATCCTCTATCCGCCGTTGCATCTTCAGGGCGGCCTCTTGCCGCCTCATCCTCACCATCCCCTCTCGTATCTGCATCCTCAACTGTTGCCGCATCATCTTCTGCCGCCGCACCTGCACCCGCTTCTACGTGGCGTTCATCCGGGTCACCCAGGACTGCACTCGACTCACACGGCGCACGGTCTGCACCATCCCCATCCGCTCGGCGATGTCTACAGCTGCGTCAAGTGTGACAAGATGTTCAGCACGCCGCATGGGCTCGAGGTATGTACTGTCTGTTTTTTTTTCTACCATATACTCTCAAGATTGCACCACACTTGTTTTGATTTCTTTCTGATTCGCTATCCTCGATGACGTTCGTTCGCGTATCTTCGACGACTTCATATTGTCGCGATAAGAATTATTTTTATTTCTTTTTCACATTTACTCACAATATATTTTTCCATAAAAAAATATTTTACATATATTATTTTAAATATAGGAAATTTGGTTTTTTTTTTTTTATAGAATTCTGTGATTTTTTTTATATATAACTTTTTGTATATGTTATAAAATTTTTATAAAGACATGAATTTCTGCGTAGGTACATGCGAGGCGGTCGCACAACGGTAAACGGCCATTTGCCTGCGAGTTGTGCAACAAAACCTTCGGCCACGAGATCAGTCTGACGCAGCACAGAGCCGTGCACTCGGCGGAAAAGGTGTTCGAGTGCAAGCAATGCGGTAAAGCCTTCAAGAGGTCCAGCACGCTCAGCACTCACCTTCTAATCCACTCGGACACGAGACCGTATCCCTGCCAGTTCTGCGGCAAGCGATTTCATCAGAAGAGCGACATGAAGAAGCACACCTACATACACACCGGTAAGTAAGCTACGCTTCCATGGTTTTGAAAAAGAGCGAAGGATTTAAAAAGATTTATTTCTCCCGATTAATAATATTTATTTTGTGCAACTAGAAAATATTTAGTAGACGCAAAATTAATATTACGGTTATTAAATAATATACGTATATCAAACGAGGAAATAAATATTATATATTATTTCTATTATCGAAATTAAAAATAATCATTAATAATTTTCATAAACGATTCCAACTCAAGTAAAGTATCTACTATAGATTTCTAATAAAAGTTTATCTCTATCAGTTGCACACAGATCTGATTAGAAATTAAACCTTTAAATATTACGTCGATATTCTTACACTTTGCTCTATTTAATCGAATGGAAAATGCTAAAATTACTCGGATTGAATTTGCCTGGTACGCAATTATTTCATATCTGAACGGTTCGCCAACTTTCGGACGTTATACGAAAATCGCGCTCGTGATTCCGATGGGTATCGTTATCGAAGGAACGTGAGGGATCAATTAGTCCGGCAAGTTGGTGCGATAAATAATGCAGTCAACCGTCTGGACCGAGTCCTTGCGAGAGGATCGAGTTGAATACGGCACATGTGGCCAATGCGTTTCAGGGATGTCGAGTCCCACATTGTGAGTTTCGCTCGGTAATAATCGTAATGTCTTTCGGGGTGCTTCCCTATCCCCTGTTTCTCTCCTGTATTTAGCCTTCTCGTCCTTTGCTCCCGCGATTTGGGGTGGTATCATGGCCTTCCCAATCTTGGAATGGAACATCGCTGTGACGCAACGTGGAGTCTGTGCAAGACACACGAGCGGATAATCTTGTCTCATGAAGTGAACATTTCGACTACTGATTGTCTCTAGACTATCTTGTTTCTATCTTTCCGATTGAAAAATTAAAGTAATTCGAATTTATTATTCATTGAAACATCTGATAAAATTCTTAAAGAATTACTTTTATTTGAGAATTAAATATAAATTATTATTTATAAATAATTTATTTATATAAATCTTATTACAAGAATTTTGTTAAATTGCCATTTGCAATCTGAAGAGCAACTTTATTTTTACGCCTTTCTAGTGATTTAGATTTATATTTAATATTACAGAGCCGTAATTTATTCTTAGTTGTTTATTTTTATTTATTATTAATGCGGCAGGCATAATTCTCGTCGGCAATCTTTATCTTTCGTTTTTGTATCTGTGCGATGCGTGTTTATCTTCGACGGCACGTATCAATGTCGAACGCGTCAAAGTTCTATATATGTGCGATTGAGAAGTTCGGGGCAAAAAAGTCGAGGAACTCGCGAAGCGATGGTGGCGGCAGGACACTTGACACTTCGGTGTCTCCTGATGGAGCGAAGTCTTGAAGGAGCAGGTTTCTCGAGGGTAGAGAGCGACGAAGGAGAGAGAGAGAGAGAGTAGGCGCCTGCTGGAGGGTTCTAGTTGAGGCTCTGGGTTTTGTATCGTCTCCATGGCAACCCCTCCCGATGTCTTATCAAATTATCACCTTGTCCTCCCTCGCGCCACTTCATCCTGCCGTCACTCCGAGGTCCTCCGCCCCCGATGTTCGTTCTACGGTCCCCCCAAAACAGCCAGGAGGAATGGCCGGCAACGTAGCAGGATATATACAAAGCGATGGTCACTTTCGCGGACTTTTCTAACAACCGATGGGGACCAGCCGTAGACTTCCTTGTGTTTCACGCACTTATGTCCATCTACACGCACTGTTGCGCGGAGGGTCGCCATGAAACATTTAATTTATTATTCAGGAGTATGAAAAATTTAGAAGCGCCACGAGAGCGCCGACCAATGATGTTCATCGCAATTGTCTGTTCGCGGCAATTGTGCCATAAAACGAAGACGAGTGAAAGAACCTTTCCGAATACTTCTTTTTATAGGAATTTTCAATTTTCGAGAAACAATCTCTTTTTTTTTTTTACGAGGAATGTAGAAAGTGGCTGTATGTATATCTTAAACATTTTTTTTATTTAATGAAAACGTTTTTCGATACGTAATTTGTAAATCCAAAATTAAATTTCCATCGCGTTTTTGTACGACAATTTCGATGATTATAATATTTTTGAGATGTAAATCTATTCCTTCGATTCTTTAAAAACCACATACCTCTGTATACGCTCGCTAGATCGATTGGACTGGTTTTACCCTTGGCGCGATATCCCTTTCTCTTCCTCTTTTTTTTTTTTTTTATTATGCGCACGAACAAATCTCGTTGCTCCCACGACCTCGAACGACGGCCGAGTCGGCTGCGTGCGTACGTGCGCCAAGGGTGTTCTGGGACTTTGTTGCTAATGATAATCAGGTCTTTCTCTCTCTTTCCAATCCTCCCTTCGACCGACTGCCTACGTACCCCACGTACCGAGCACAGGCCATGTGCAATAAGGGTGCGGCACCGTCGGATTCCCCGGGGAAAACGGCGTGGCGTAACGTAAAATCATTATTAGGTAGGTAGGTAGGTAGGTGGTTGCTGGTGCACACGAGGGGTGGAAAGAGAAACGGGTGGGTTCGGGCGAGCGGGGTGGTTCGAAGCGCCGCCACCGCTCACGGGGGTTGAGAATAAGAGCTCTGCAAATATTGTTCGTGCGCGAGCCGGCAACCCGGAATAGGCTACGAGGGGTCGGAGCGTTACTTCGCGTTACCTTCGCAGTTAGGCGAACGTTTTCGGGGTCGGCGATGGAACGCAACGAAAGGGGGATGGGGGCGAGGGGGGGCGCGACGAGTCAAGTGCACGATGGTTGCAAGGGGTTGACGAGCGAAGTGACAGACTGCCAAGTGGTCACGAGTCTCTTCCATGAGAAAACACAGGCAGAATGTCTTTGAGAGGGGCGGCGGAATATTTTCGAAGCTTTATGGGTTTTGATGGGTGATCAATGATTTCATGCGACATACTGCCCGTTCTGATAAATCGATAGTAGTAATTGTTCGAATGTATATTATGTTCAAATTGATAGAGCTGCTGTCAAAATTTTCATATATTTTTTCAAAACAGTTTGATATATTCGTTCTTTCTTGATAAAAATGTTAATTATATATAGATAATTGTTTGTATAAAAAATTGATTTAATTAGTCGGCAAACTATGGATTCTTTTCAACAGTACGACTGTATCTTTCTCAGTATTTTGAGTTAAAAATAAAACCGCCGATTCCCGGATTTGTCTCGACGCCGACATTATGTGATTATAGAGGAACACATTATCGATCAAAATCATCGTCCTTCTGTCATCAGAATGATCAACTTGCAGTGTGTACGCGACCTTATCTACACACGCGTGATCGAGCCCTTTATGTTTTCATAATAAACACAACCTGTCCGCGTTGTTGGTGCAAAGTAAAGTCGATGGATCGAAGCAAAGAGAGGGATGAGTGCATTCTGTGTACTTTTCGATCTTTTCATCGAATGTTTCTATTTCGGTTGAATGTTCAGTGACGTTTGAGACGTCTGTCGCGAATGGGCAATTTTTTTCACATCATAGGTTGGTGAAATCATAGTTCTCATGGTTTTTTCTCATCGCGATGCAATTATTTATATGTTATAGTATTTATTTAGACATTGAGAATTTTATGCAAAAAATTTAAAATAATCTGAAAAATTATTTTGCAGTATAAAAATACGATAGAACATAAATGTTTTTCATAAAATTGGAACAGATAATAAACAAATTGTATAATTAAGCGTTTATATATTTTATATAAATATAATGTAGAAAAATATAATATTTGTCATATACATCGAACAATATCCATATACACGTTAACGCGAAGAAAATTAAAGCTTTACGAGAATCCGTAATATGATATCCATTAAAACACTCGCAATAACTGGAACGATTAATTGGAATCGTCGAGGTCATCCATTACTTTATGCTATGACGTTGGTTACGCGTAAATATAATTGCAACAAAGCTCTGGCATTTGTCATTTATAAACTGGACTACTAGTTATCATGGTCAATGATCTCGAATTTTCTTCTTCTTATTATCTCATGTCATTGTGTTAAATTTTCTGCGTGATTATTTATGCAAGATTCGATGACTTTGGAATAAAAGCATATAAACTTGGCAACAAACATTATGTCATTTTATTATTATTATAAACTCTGATTCTTTCCGAGGAAGAGAAATTGTCTCGATATACAATTACGTACAATTTTGCTAAATGTCTACGTGATTATTTATGCAAGACTCTCAATGCCTCGGGCAGAAAAACACTCGGCAAATATTGCTAATGCATTAATATAGCCGCGTAATTTTCAATAAATACGCACGCGTATCGCGTTCGTAATGCGATTAATAATTACCCCAGGCACGCCGTCGTCGCCCCTCTCGAATTATGAATTCAGCCGCGACGTGTACGCGGATACCTGGTCGAACGCGTTTCCCTCGGGGTCGCCTCGAGGGTGCGGTTATCGTATACTCGCGGAGATACAACCTGTACCGTCACCTTTGCGGCCGCGTTCATATAGTGTCTACTCCATTCTCGGCTACGACATATCCTTCTCTCTCTCTATCTGTCTCTCCTTTCCAGACTGGGGCTATTAGAGGTTTCCGGCTGACTTGGCGCCCCAAGCATCGGGGCGCCGCAACATCCCTCTAAGCTGTTTAAACTTCGCGACATGGTCGGAGGGCCGTCTGCCTCCGCCTCTCAGCCCCTTTGTGCGAGGGACCAGCCTCCCTCTCTCTCTCTCTCTCTCTGCCTCGTCTTTACGGCTCGTTAGCGACGACGTCCCCGCATATCGAACCGCACGCGGTAAAAAGCGTATTTACACGGCACGTAGGATTGGCACGTCGATCGCGCGATTGTATCGTTGTTTGCGATTCTTAAAGGATGTCTTCCGGATTGGGGCGCGGGTTAATTGGATGCTATTATTTAGGGTAGTTTCGAGCCTCTTATCGTTAGGCGTGGTCACTTTTCTTGATTCGAAGGGACAGAGCACACACATATTTTAAATTAAAACGCTAGGAAAATTTATAGAGCACTCAATCAAGATCCGTAAAGATAAAGGATAATTAATTTAAATTGAAAACAGAATAGCTGGTACTTTAATATATTCTCTCTAATAAAATTGAACATACGTATATAATTTGTATCTTACTCGTGCCTTTCGATTAAAAATCTATACGCGTTAATATCGTCTATCTATTGAATTAAAATGATAAGAATATCTTTTCGATCGGTGTATCTCCAACAGGAATTCGCGGCGATTTTAGCGGCGAACGAAGGCCTCGTCATCGGGGAGCGATAAAAGCGCGTCCCTTAGACAAGGCGTCGACGTCGATGTCTACGTCGGCGGAGTGATACTGTATTTAATGTCGTGCTCGACGAGAGAGAAACGAGCGCGGCGCGCAAGCAACCGATACCGTATTAAACATGCAAATTCGCCGGTATAACGTTCCACGGGACCGAGGCGTCGTCATCCGTATATATAGCGTACTCGTCGAGTGGCGCGATGTTCATAGTGGAACGGCATGATTAAATTTCCAGGGATATCGACATGCCGGGAGCACGTCAACCTATTCCCTCCCTCTCTCTCTCCTCGTCCTCCTGCCACTCGTTCGTTCGCCACTTCCCACTCCACACAACCCCTTTTACCACCCGATACATATATCTCACCGTCACCCGTCCTCCCCTGCCTCCCCCGCGTCCCTAAATCCCACGGAACCATCACCACCCCCTTTTTCTCTCCTCGGCCTATCCGCGTAACCACCCACTCGAACAACCAGCCCGAGCGCGGGTGGTTGAAATTAACTGCACCCGGAGCGCGCAGCAGCATCGGCGCGTCCGTCGACTCTCTATCTCTCTCTTTCACCCCGACTCGTCACTGACACTTGAGGCCGCGCGTATACCAGCCAGGATGAGTTTGATATGCCGTGCATCGGTGGAGAGGAAAGGGAATGAACGCACGATGTTCACCGGCGATCAGGGGCTCGGTCGTTAGTTATTGTTATTTATTGTGAGAGCTGTTGTGTGTTGCGAGAGCTGGTTGCGGCAGCGGACGCATTGCCGATGTAATCAATTTGTTTCAACGTTATCCCGAATATATCGGCTTGCCGTCATATTTTAGAGTTATGAGTTCAAGTAACGTTTGCGGTTACAAGAATAATGATCGAATGAAACTGTCAGACGAATTAACATTTAAGCAGATTTAAGGAGAAAAAAGATGTTAGAAATGGTTTAAACTTTTAGCTCTTGTAATTGAATCTGAAATATTGTTGCACCAATTATTATTAGTATACTTCCTCTCACATTGCTATCGCTTTGCGGCAGTTGAAACGATTGCTTTCGCATCAATGGGTCATTTATTAATAAACTATGTCGAGACGGAGAGGAGGAAACGAGAGATAAAGACGAAGGAGAACACAATTGGCAATTAAGTCACGCGCACATGAGCGATGTAGTAAGACGAGTCTTAGCGCGGATGGCATAGATCGGATTTGTCACGATTCCTAATGTTGATCGACGCTCTAATAATTTAATAGCCATACATCCGCCATGATCGTCCGGGAGAGGATTATTATCGCGGATCCCTGCGGTATACCGAAAGCACTAAGGAGCTAACGGACTTAGTCCTAGTATCGTGTTTCCTTTTCCTTCCCTTCATTCTTGTTGCCCGACTGTCCCCCCTGCCGAAATTATTGTTACGAGACGCCACTCGCCGTCGTCGATTTATCATTAAATTATGCAACGGCAGAATCAGACGATAGAATTATAGTCACACGATATTAATTTATTATTTTTAATTATTACGAGATTTCATAGATAATCTCTGATTGATGTTAAATATTAATAATCGTATAAAAAAATGCATCGTGTGTGTGTGTGAATTATATATTTAATACAAATAAAAAATACAGCTCTAAACTTAATCAGATAAATCTAAATTTTAAAAAATTCACTCGCTTGAAATTAAGAAATGTGAAATCAGATCAATTCAATCAATTCAAAGATATAAATATCCTTGCAAAAATAGACAGACCTATCTATTTGATACACGTGCAATATTTATGATTTCACGAATGCGCAAACGGATAGCTTGCGGATAGTCACTTTATCAATGCAGCATCCGCGGATGCAACTAACGCGTTCACTGGATATATTGTCCACAGTAAGTATTGCCTTAGGCAAAAGCACCGTTGAGGAAATTTGTGAATTGGAAAATGGATCACAATATGAATTTATAAACTGTAATTGTAAAATGAAAATCTTTGAATTGTGATATTCTCTGCTTTTTTTATTTTTTTCAATAATTAATTTGTAAAAACTAAATTTGATATATTGCTCCACAGAGAAATTTATTTACAAATCGGTGCACACATTGAGATTGCGTGTAATCGACATCTTTTTGCGATTGATCGTTTCACCTACCTTTGCACTGAGGGATTCCCGTGTTTCCCCGGGATGGGGCGTAAAATCATGGCTGACGTGGGCGTAAACTGGTAAACACAAACGTGACTCAGTACGAAATTGGAGACCAGTATAACGACCGCTTGTAAATCGGTATACCTGTATATAGAGAACAAGATTGTATTGGTGTACGCGTTTTTTATTTTGTATTTTGTTGCGACAACAAAATATTTGCGGCGCATTGGGAATTGATCGAAAATACATTTTTTTTCCAGCTTCATTTTTCGCTAAATATCTTCATTAACAAATTGATATTTGCCTGTAACGTTCCTTTTAATAGATCTAAATATAATAATAAATTAATCAAACAATAGCTTAATTTTCTCAGTCTCGTTATAGAAACATTATTATGTTCTTGTTACAGTTTGTTTCGTAGAATCTTGAAATAATTAAATGTTATATTTTAATTTTTTTAAAATTTCTATCAATAGAAATTATGTTATCAAATTTTTTCCTACAGATTCTATACAGATTGCTTTTTATTCGAGATTCGCATTTCTTAGAGAATCTTTATTCTAGATGATTTATATTGTTTTTCCGAGATGAAGAGAAATATGAAAAAACCGGACAATATACCTTTTATAATAATATCAGAAATATATAATAATTTCCGTCGATTCTCCAATCATGTCCCTCTAATATTTTTTGCTGCTTCATCGTTGAGACGTACAACACCATACTACAGAAGCAGCAGTCTGATTGATATCCTCGGGTAATCCTTGTACGAGCTTTGAAGATACGAAAGAAAATCCATGCTGTCCTCGATATGAAATATGAGATGTGGCGCGCTCTTCTTCGATTCCATCCTCTCCCTTTCGTCTCTTGCGAGGATTTCAGTTAGAGGGTAGAGACGCCCCAAGAGGTTCGGAACGTGGTCGATGAAGACGAGAGGAAATCAATGCCTCGGCCAGCGTCCGGTTCACCTTCTTCATACCACAATCCTTCTTCTGACGCTCTTTTTCTAGCTGTTTCCTTCTAGATTTCAGTCTTCGTCTTTTCCGTGCACTTTTTATCGCTCAAACCATTCCGGGCTTTCCACTCTCAAAATTTCGAGACAAGTTTGTAATTCATATTTTATCTATTTTTATTGATTCCAATATTCTATAACATCTCAAAGAAATATATACATCTTGATAGTTTGCCTAAAAAAATTTAATAACATATTGTTGAACCTATAATTAATAAATAGTTAATTTTTATGATTTTCTTTTTATTATTAAGCTCTTTTCTTTATTAAAAACTGACTACGCTTAAGAAATATATTTTGTACGACTTTCTTGAAGAAACTGAAACGTATAGCTAAAGCGTTAATTCGTAATTCCCGGTTAGCTGTCTAAATGTCAGCGTGTAGACATTAATAGGTAATTAAATCAATGAGCATTAAAGTATTTGAGAGACTTAATACACACACACACACACACACATAAATCCAGATTGCTGGATCAAAACGCTTTTCAGCAGAGTCGTCGTAATGGCAGCTCGGCACGTAGCTCTGTCGAGCGAGTCGATCAAAATGCCGTCTCGGTTTCCCGTTCTCAGAAGTAAGTTCGCTCGTAAGAGGGATGTGCGAAGGGATGGTCGTACTTGCGGCACTCGCGAGGGACGAGCGTGCGAGCGCGACGGGGCGGTGGAATTAGCGGAGACGAAGCACCCTCGCTCGCGTAAGATTTCCGGGAGTTTAATATAGTTTTAGGGGCGTCGGCCGACAGCCCCGAGGGGTGTAATGGCGTCTTAAACCTCAGGGGCTCTCAGCCACGAATCTCTTCGCTCTCGCAGCCGGCCCGACCTCGGCTCGCCAATCCTCGTCCGCTGTTAAAAATTCGCGAGCGTCGAATCTCAACTGCCGGCGCCGGTTAAATCTTTGATCCCACCCACTACTCGAAGGCCGCGCGTGTGAGACGGAGAATGCATCCCGCGTGCATTTAGATCGGTGCGCCTCTCGCATAAGGGATAAGGACGGATAAGGTGCGCTCCGACGGTGCTTGATTTTTATGAGCGCGTAAATTCCACGAGAAACGCTCAGTTTTTTTTTTTCACCGGCATGCTTCTCTCTTCTGAAAAAATCTATTCTCTATTCTCTATTCTCCGGCGAATTTGCTCCCCATAATTCATGATTCATGATTTCGCGATTATATTGATCGCATATTGAAAATTGACGTGTTACCGAAATGCAAAGTTGTCAAATGTAATAAGCATTTCAAACAATGAATATATAATTTGAATAATTATATATGAAAAAATTAAAAATAATAGTAATATAAATCTGATTGTCAAGTTAAATTTTAGTTCTTCAACGTTTTGTATTTTGAACATCAACTTTTTACCTGTTGAATTTGTATTTAATTTATTAATTACGAAAGGATTTTTAAGTGTGTGCGAAAGTTTTCTTATATAATTACTTATTTACATTATGCAAATTTGTGTACATAAATACAATATTTTTTATCAAGTGAGTAAAACCAAGAAATTTTAAGACTCAGAAGCTCCAACATTGCACACACATAATCAATTATAAAATTTTATAAATGATAAAAATTTTTATAGCACACATATCCAAAGAATTAAAATCCATTTTGACATTCCTTTCGCAAGCATATATGATCACGTTCTGCTTGCACCAAGCATTTTCTTTATTTTTCTCTTTCCTTATTTCTTCTTTCGGAAATTCTTTCGTTCACGCTCAGTTGGAATTTCAGACTCATATTTGAAATATTATTGATCATCGATCATCCTTCCGGTCACGTTCCTGAAACTGCATTGCCTTGTTTATTCCCTTGCAAGAAAATATTGGCATCCATAAATTTCGTAAACAAGTAAAATAAATATCTCTGCACAAGATAAAATTTTCACTCAAGAAGGATTAACAAGTAAAATAATATCTCCCTGTACGAGATAAAATTTTCGCTCGAGAAAGACTTAACTATATTAAATTGATCGATCAAATAAAATCAATAATAATATTTTGTTTAATCTTGTTAAATATGCAGATAATATATATTATCTCGGTAACGCGTTGCTACCAACGAATTTATTAACGCGGTTATTTTGAGACAGACAATTCCACCGAAGAAATAAACCCGACGGATCCAACAGAGTTCTGACGGCTCTTGATTTTTACGAGCGCGTAAATTTCCGGTGTGGCTCCTTTTCTTTCCGCCTTGTCTTTCTCTTCTTTACTTCGTTTTCCGAGAAACGAGAATCCCAGTAGACCCGGCGTCCCATTTCTACACATTATCCCCTTCTTCTTTTCCTTCTTCTCTCCCATCCCCTTAATCCTTCGTTTTCTCAAGAAAATGATATTTTAAAGTGCCACCCTCCCTCTCTCGCGAATAAATGTGGGGAACCTAATATCCTCCCGACCGCTAGAAAATGCAGCAATTTGCGCTAGCTACATCAACAATATAAACTAGTGGCATTATTTTTGCAAATAGAAGTTATATTAAAATTTCAAAAAATTAACAGCAATGATATCTTATACGAGTATAAAGACTGTTTTTTTTTTGTTTTTTTTTCATTTTAAAAATTAATGGAAATTGTTTTTATTATAGATCTCTGTGTGTCTATGGTAGGAAGTAAAATTTTGTTTGATTAAATATTTGATCCAATTAGATACGCGAGAAATAAATTTTCCCAGGATCTATTTACGAATCGGTCAAGTGTGAAACGTTTGTGCCGAGAGAGCGAGCGAGGACTTTGGATTTTCGGATGGTAGAAACGATATTCCGTAACCATGGCAAAGTCGTTGCGATATAGACGCGAAACGGGCAACCTCGGTGCGAGCGCTCGGACGGTTCTTGATTTTACGAGCTCATAAATTTCAAACGGCGCTCTTTCACCCCCGTCCTGGCTTCCACCGGCGCTTAACTCCGCGAAAATTCTATCCGTTTCGTTCTCACCCCCTGGGTTCGCGGAGAACTCTGTGGAATTTCATCGAGCGGCGGACTCGTCGGATTCCTACAATACCCCTCTTCTCCCTCCAATGAAGGCGCGTCTTTAACTCCGAATCCGCGCGTGAATCTTGATCCAAAGGGTAGCGCAACTATGCGGCCGATGTTCGCATAAAATGACTGCGATAAACCGTTGCGCGCAAACTTGATAAATTAGATAGAAAAACGAATGTTTCTATTGATTTAGAATAAAAGAGGTTCGTTAGCTATTCGTATATTATTTATATAATCCACATATATTCTACTCAATTAATTGTTTTATTTATTTACGACTCTCTGGAAAGAAAGATTTTACTGGAAATTGTTTCTTATTTTGAAAAATCAATTCGAATCGAAAGATCTTAATGAAATAACAAAGAAAATGAAATGCAAATATTACAATTATTATCAAATGCATCCTTTGCGTCGATTCGGCTATTTCGGTATTTCGGAAAAGATATAGCACATTTCCGTGGATCAGCACGTCCGATCTCGGAAAATCCCTGGAAAAGAACAGCCGATATTTTTTCCCAGATAGGAAATCAAGATCGCGGACCGGGTATATAATCGCGAGGGCGATCGACGGCCTCGTCGTATCGGCGGGGCGAGATTGAAGGCTCGGCTAACGAGTTGTTTATGGATCCACCCTCTGCGCCCGTACATACGTGTGTATACCGGTTGCTCGTATCGGTCAGACGTATATACGGGGGAGTCCATTAACGGGCCCTCCGTTACCTGCCGGCGGCGTAGTTCGCATCGTCGTCGTGCCACCACTCGCGGCAGCCTCTTTGTCTCTCCCTCTCGTTCTAACCACCCTCAGTCAGCAGCAGCCGGGTTATCCCGCCAGTAGTCATGGTAACACGGGGGTTGGAGCCGCCCCTGGCCACCAATCAGAGCTCGCGGCCAGGATGAGAGAAACGAGCGGCGCGACCCTTCCTAACCGGGGCTTCTCCTCTCGCCCCTGAGAGACAACGAACCCCTTTCCACTATTCGCTCTTCTCTCCGTCTGTCTCTCGCTCGCTGCCTTTTCTCGCCGCCGGGGTGGCTGAGATTCTCGCTTGGGAGGAAATCTTAACCGGGCGTGCCCCGCATCGCTGATGCCACCTACACCCGTCTTGTGAGATGGCTAGCCTTCCACCCTCTCTCCTTTTGCCCGAGGAGAGTCTTGACCGAACGGAATAAAGCTGGCAGCACCGAGAGAATCGGTACTTCGAGATTAACGTGAATGCTCGTGCTGGAATGTAGCAGGCGACGTAAAAGAGGAACTGAATGATGTTACTGGAGTTTTCCGATTTTTCTCTTAAGCTCGTAGCGTTCAATGATGAAGTAGCTTTGTAGTCCAGATAGCGTAACACCTTATGTCAACAGCGATCAATTTTCAAAAGAGAAGCTCCGTTGCGAAAACTGTCCGAAACGTTGCAAAAAATTCTTGTACTTGGAATTCTTCGATATCTTTATATGTTTCCGATATTATATATCGTACGAGCTTCCGACACAATTATTGTCTCTATGTATTATTTAAAAATTAATTAGTAAAAAGCAAAGAGCTTTATTCACTTTTTCTCCCAACTGCTGCTAACCGAAAGTTAATAACTACAGCGTAATTTTATCATCAGCTTTTTAAATAAAACGATTTTATAATTCAAAGTAGTGAAAAAGATACTTGGAATTTTAAACAACTTGTTGTATTGAAATTTTCTCTAAACAGGTTTTTCACCTTCTTTTTGTTGCAGGGGAAAAACCTCATAAATGTCAAGTGTGTGGCAAGGCATTCTCGCAGAGCAGCAACCTGATCACGCACTCGAGAAAACACACGGGTTTCAAGCCGTTTGCCTGCGAGCTATGCGGCCGAGCTTTTCAACGAAAGGTCGACCTGAGGAGGCACCGCGAGACCCAGCACGCTGACCTCAACGCGTCACATCGACCGCCGATTGGTTCGATCCCCGGACAGAATTCCCTACCCAGTGGCAATCCACCGATGATGCAGTGAAGCCGCGACGAGGCAGCGATTGATAATAAGCTGCCGGTCCGGCGCGAAACGGCTTCCGCGAATCAGGCGGTCTGACCGGATTGAGGCTGTAACTACTGCGGAAACGCGAGCGATCAATTAATCTCATGGATAGAATCATGAGTGAAACGATTGCGGAGTGTGATGGATTGAACGATGTCAACTTTTTGCATCTCAAATTACTTTTTATATTTTTTTCCAGCAATGAAAAACATATCTAAATAATATATCTAAATTAATCTACATTTTTTTTTTTACACGATTCTTATTTATAATATTAAAAAAACTTGCAATATATACTTTATTATTAAAATGCAGTAATCGAAAATTAAAATTATATTAGTTACTTTGGAAATAATTAGAAAGCAAAACGTTAATATCATTCAACCACGAATAATATTGAGGATGCAAAATTTCATGTATTGTAAATTCAGATTGACGGACGCGAAAATAATCGGAACAGTGCAATTAGAAAGTAGAAATTTTCGAAATAATGAAAATTGGCTAAAGGTGGGGAACTCTAATATTTTTTTTTTTTAATCAAGAAATCTCTTTATTGATCTTTTGATCCGAAAAGATCGCATAAGTTGATATTTATTCGATTATTTGTTTTTATAGAAACCGGTTAAGCGAATATGTCGAAATTGTTCCAAGGATTTTTGGTTTGTAGAATACACTAATAAGGATGGAAAGAGTGTATACTGATAATTTGTTGTGACTAAACATTCCATGAAAAAGCATTGCATTTATTTCGTTCCTAAACGATCAAACGCGCCATAAAAATTAATTTGTTCAGCGACTCTTTTATTCGGACAAGAGAGCTTTCCGCTATAATGAGAAACGATAATTTATTAATTACAAAGATGCATATGCGCGCATAAAAAATAGGCGAACGGATGATCGACTGTTTTTGTTATACAAATGATGGTTAGCACTTTCTACTTTAATCGACGTTTATCTACTGCTAATCGATTACCTGTTACTATAACTTCTCTTATTACGTAGATATTCTCACGACACACGCGGTGCAACTTTCAAGTTAGTCGGGCATTTTGCAAAAATGTACGTCACTTTAACAATACCCAGTATTGTATATCGTATAATACGAGAATAATGAAAAAGCAAATCAAAACGAAAGAAAAATCTACTCAAATAATATATTATTTTCGATATCAAGAAAATTGATAATATTTAAGCGTTGCATTTTTTGCAAAGTATAAAAATATTGTCCGAGTAGCGTGATTGTCGAATGGCGCGTAAGGTGTCAGAGTACGACGAGAATCGTACTGTATTTTGCATATCTCCCGCACCTGTCGTTGGAAAAAGGGGCGTAAAAAAATACAACCCCTAAAGTTGCAACTGTGACCAAAAATTGTAAATAACACGTAGACAGTATCACGGCTAGTTTAAGCGTATAAATATATACATACAAATATGGATATAAATATAAATGAATCGAAGCTATAAATATTATAAATAGACATGGGCACACAATACACAAACACACACACACACACATACACATGTGTGCTGCTGACAGAGTCGTTCCGACTAATGGCGGCTCACACTTGTCGTGGCCTCCATCAAAAAGTTATTATATTCTTCCCTTTTTCTCGCTATCGAAGTTTTTATTGTTGTACCATTAATATCATTATGTAATTATTGTAATTAGAGACTCGCTATTAATATTATTGTCATTATTATTATTAACAATAAACGCTGTTACCATTTGTAAACGCTTTTTCTGTCTAGCAACTTCTTTTCCCTCTCTCAAATTCTTTCTTTATCAACGTAACTTCTTATTGTTTAATTTATTGCAAAAGATAATTATTATAGAAATAAAATATATTTTTCTTTAAATATATCATTGTCACGAGTGTCGAAGAAAGAAAGTGTGTAATACGAATCGAAATGTTAAATTAAAAAATAACCGAAAATAATTACATTATAACAAATGTAAATAGTGCGCACTTTAATTAAGATAATTTCCCGCTTTTTATCCGAATCGATAGCTCTATTAATTAAGGTCGCTGAATCTGGCACTGCCGGATCGCGATCGTTCCGGCTTCACTCGCTACAATTCAGGGTTAAACGGCCGTGCCAATTAAGCAGACTACCCCGAAGAACCCCTTAACGGCCCAATATGTTTTCTGCCGAGTTTCCCTGGACTTGGCCGCTCTCTCTCTATCCCATTCTCGCGCTCATTATTTTGTCAGGGACTTACGAGTGCGATGTTGCTGGGGTGAACGTGAAGATTTTCCGTAGGCTCGTTTACAGCTTCCATCGTCTATGTGCCAATCGTGCGGAACGTCGCGGGAAATAAAGGCTACGGGCCGGCGAAAAAAAAAAAAAAAGAAAAGAAAGATGGAGCACATCGAAAAATTTATCTGCGAAAAAGAATAGCGAGAAAAAGAGAAAGAGAGAGAGAGAGAGAGAGAGAGAGAGAGGAAGGACATTACAGCACAGACTGCGCGACACCATGACGCAGCCACGGGAGCAGATTGGACAGTTATTGCATTCTGGGTAAGATTAATTGATATGGGGACTGGGTAGGTGGGCCGAAGGGCGCGCGGCTACGTCGGCGCTTAAACCTTGTCTCAGGCTGCGCGGGCTGGGGATGAGAGAGAGCGGTGATTAACCGATTGCACCGTGAACCAAGTAGAACCGAAAGCCACCCCTCCTGCGTTCTTCCTAATAGCCATTGAGTAATAGAGAGCCTCTCATTATTAAATAGCGCCGGGCCGCGAGTAGACTCGCATAAATCAAACATTTGCGTTTTGACGTGATTACATATAGATATTCAGAAATATATATTTTGTGTAAAAATTTATATAATTTTATTATAATACAAATATATTATATACCTCTTATTAATATTTATTATGATATAATTTTATTATATTTTATTATATAACTTTTATTCATTACACGTACAACCAATTCCCAAAAATTGCCATTAAAAGATTCAGATGTTGAAAATTGCTGAAAAAATGTTGCGAAATAATACGAGATCATATAATATTCTCCCTGTCGAGCGGTACACCAATCGCGGACGATCCCCGGCTATTGCAATTTTCGCGACAACATTACAGCCGCTTTAGCGGCTATGTGCCGATTCCATATCGCCTATACGATCCTCGTTGTATCCACCTCGTATCCACAACGCAGAAAAGCCGTTCGCATCGTCTCGCTCGGCAATGGAACGTTCGAATACGTTTTAGGAGACAACTCCATACACTCGCCGTATATACGCGGATACACCTTATGACTATTAAGGTATTCACGACCCCTCGGAGGACGCCCCACTTTGAAATATAGCACCTCGGGTCACCGTCGGTGTATATACCGTCAGTCGGAGATATCCTCCCCCTTTCCTCCTTTTCAATCCCCTCTTTCTATCAGCATCCCGGCACCTTTTTTCGTATTCCTTTTCCCGTTTTCTCGCCAAACATATATATATACACGTCCTCCCTTATATCCACCCCCTCGCGGTTTTCCATATTATTTACAAGCCCCGACTCGTCTCCTCCCTGTCCCCCGCAATAACTCGGTCCGGAACGCGCGCGCTAGCGTGTGTCGCCAAATTGGTGGAAACCGAGGACGTCGTAACCTGTCCGTGACAACTCTGAGTGATGTAGCAGCGCGAGGATCCGACGTACAGATGGTGTCCGTTGGAGGAAAATATGATTGCTCGATAGTTTTTGAGTAGTTGGTCGAGCTTGACGTTGCAAAGACGCGTAATCGACTGTCAATGAGAAATACCGAGATCGAGCTGTTATTCTTTAAGGTAACATTTGTTTAAAGCAACGTACGAGAATCAATTTAGAAAATTATTATAGTTTATATCGCGTATTTTTATCGATAAATTGAGATATATTAATTCACCACTCTCTGTAATCGACATATACGCAATATTGGAATAATCATTCTTCTGACATCTTAAGTTATGTATTATATTTTTCTCTAAATTTTATATATTAAAAGATTAATATAAAACTAAGATCACTATTTATTAATTATATATTACGTTTGTTATTTTTTAGGCGCATTAAATCAATCGATTAAAAAAAAATTCTCTGGTTATTTATTCTCAAACACAAAAAGAAGATGCTTATCGAAATATATTGTCGCATTTTCTCTCAATGTACCACAGAGTTGCGTGTGCAAAATTTTTCCTCGCGCATACAAGCACACATTATTTCCACTACATTTTTTATTATTCGCGGAATATTGTACTTTCGCAACCTCCCCCTCGATGCTATGTAATTTTTTCGTTCGTTATTTCTCTGCGCGTCGAATTTCGAGAGCAAACGAAATGATCGGATACCGAAATCTCATTTCGCGTAAATGCGGCCTGGATGGACGCTGCGTGGATTTGCATGTCAGTCGCATTTGTGCGGGTTAGTCGGATTAAAAAACGTCGATGTCCAATTATCGTCGGACATCGCGCGGCTAATGGAATTTTTGAGAGGGAGATTAGGGGACTCGCGCGCGGCGTTCATGCAATTTTCGTGCGTTGCGTGCCACGCGTTAATTCGTTCCACGCGCGGATCGTGACGGAGATATGTTCCTTCCGTTGACGGGAGTATGTACAGGAACAAGTGCAATTTCGTTTACAATCACTTATAGTTAGAGTTACGCAAGTCGGATAACACCTAATTCGTCTAAACGCGAGTCTAAAAGCGCATTTTTCTCATCAATACGGTTAACGTAATATTCGGTTGAATCTGCTTGGCTTCTCTTCAAAAAATACAATTTTAAAAATTACCAGCATTTGCAAATTTACAAAAACTCACTCGTTTTTACTTTATTCGATAATGAGATGTAAGATTATTTCCTTTTTCCTTTTTTAAACAGCATGGACCTTCGATCGATCAAACGATGAGCTGTCACAGATGCGGTCATTTGTCAGTAGGCTTCTCTAATAACGAGGCGACTCTCTCTCTCTCTCTCTCTCTCTCTCTCTGTCTTCTGTGTGTATCGTGCGACTTTAAACAAATAGCTCGGCATGGAAAGAGGAAAACAAATGATGATCGTTTACGCCTGCGAAGAAGAAAAGGGCACGTCGCGCGTTTCGGCGATCAATCAAGTCTCTCCAGCCGGACTGACTTAATACAGTCGGAGATCGATTGAATTCCGACTTGCATGGGTACGTACACAACATTGCGGATATTCATAATGGATTCATTCGAAATGTTGCAATATTAAAAAAAAAAAGAATATATATGTATGTATATATAATAAGAATTTTTATTAAAATATAACGAAATATTTTCGCCGAGAAAAAAATCAATCTGAAATTACGTGATTGCAAATCTCGCAGATAAGAATAACGAGTCTAGAATGGAATAGGCTATATACCGTGACAACGCCATTTCCGGCCGGCCGTAAAGTCTCCGAGTAAGTCTTCGGAAATCAACGAAAACTCACGAATAGACTTGGTGATCCACACGAAGGCGATGACGATGTTCCCAAGGGCGTCCGATTCATTACCCATCCTGAATAAATGATTATCCACGGACACGGATGACTATCCATGGGAATGCTGGCCAGAGAATACTTCGGAAAAGTGATTATTCGTCGATGCTATGTCGTCCTCGACGAAATCGACCCCCAAGGACATGCATCGTGCCTCGCTGAAGCAACCGAATGGTATCGTGTATCTCCTTCGGTTGCATCATTGATGAGCAGGATCAACGAGTCGTCCACGCCCCTTCGGCATCTTAACTCTTACTTCGTCGTGCGATGTTTTACGCGACGACAACGTTCCGCTGACATTGCGAGACGAATTAGATGATCATTAAATGTATATATCAATGAAAATCGTGTATTACATTTTTCTTCTACAAATAGTTCTCTACATAGTTCTAACATAAAATGAAAATATAAAAGATAAATTATATTCGAAAATTAAAACAGTAAAAATACATTAAAGTATTATTCATGTTCGTAGTTGCTTATAGTGATAAAAGGAGAATTAATTGTAATGCGATTTAGTAATTCCAGAGAATTATGCTTCATAAATACCTATATATGGCCTTCTTTCTGCAAATTAAAAGATTGGAGAAATTAATATCTGGAAGAATTATACAACAAAGTATAAAAATGATAATATCTAAAACAATATAATTTGACATACTGACACATTGAAAATAGTTTTCGTAAAGTTTCTTTACACTTTCCAATGTTAATTATCATTGCATCGAAGATTTGATTAAATGAAGATTGATCGAATGAAGAACTAATGGCTGCCTTTCCTCGATCCCAGTTTCTTCCGCTCGCTCGCTCGCATTTATCGCTCCCGCGAGTAACGTCCCGTCGCCCGGTAAATGGAAATATAATCATCCCTCGTCTTCTCCGCGTGCATAATTCCGCGATCGATCTCGCGTCGATGTCGCGGACCGTATCGCCGCTTGGACCACGTAGCAGCCGTAACTCAGTTTCCAAACGGATCGTCTCCCAGGAATACTTTATGCGTACTTCGCGTCATTCCAACCGCCTAGACCAGAAAGATGGAAGTCGTCGGTGGGTGGAATGGCGTAGGGGTCGCGAAAGGCACGGATCCTTAAGTATTCTACGCGTCGTGCGGGACTAGTAGTGTATCGGTCTTAAGATGGCGGCGAGGGAGGAGGATTCGTCGGGGTAGGAGGCTGCACCGATACCCTTTTGCCAAGAGAGAGGAAACGCCGGGTGGTAGGAGGTCCTCGAGTAATCATATAAAGATAGCTCTGGAGTCGCGAGAAAGGTCGAGTATCAACTTTTGATCCTCCGATATCTCCCTGGCAGGAGGTCTGGTGGGCCCCTTCCAATCGTAGGAGCGTGTCTGTATTCAAACGGCTCTAACTCGATATAAGCGACGCTCCCAGAGGCATCCTTCCGCCGAGGAAAACGAGGAGAACTGAGCTGGAGGACACCAGATCCACCCTACCGTGTCGCTCACGCCCACCCCCTTTGGATCTTCGGAAATAAGAGTATCCCGATGTAGCCGGTGCCTCCAATCGAATTTACATCCCGACTGCTTCAGCTTCACCCCCATTCCAAAGAACGCGGGGGTGGATCCTTGACTTCGCCAAAGTGCCATCTGCTATGATCTTGCATGGGTGGAAAGCCGCATAGCGACCACCAAAATGGCATCTGGTGGTCCACTACCGCCGATATTCTCAAACATATGCGACGACATACCGAGTGGAGACTGATGGCTTCTGCCAGATAGTTCCTCGGAGAATATCTGATATGATATGTTATGAATATAGAAATTTATCCTACTTCGGAGAACCTGTCTGATCATTGAAACAAGTGTATGAAATAGTTAGCAAGTAAGGAAACAGCAATTCGCTAAATATATATGGATGTGTGAATGTTTATATCTGAAACAAAAATTACTTATAATTAATTATATAAAATAATAAAATAATTATGTAAAATGATAACGTGAAATAATACAATATAATGTTAAATAGATGCATATATATGTTTTATAACTGTTGCACCAATCAATAGATTAGAAATATGCAATATAACTTTCAATTGTCAAATTATCATTAAACCTTCAAAATTATTAAAATATTTAATTATTAAATAGGAAATGTAAATTATTATTAGTATTAGTATAATAACAATGGCGATAATCGATAAAAATGACAAACTTTCAAAAATTAATTATAAGATGTGTATACAAAATAATTAAACTTTATTTTACTAATAAAGTAAGTCGATCAATTCATTTGTTATTTTTATCAATATAGTTTGCGATTTTATATATATCTATTTTATCACCAACAAGTAAAAGAGCAAGTTACTCTGATTACATATGAATACTACACTCTCTACGTTATCAGCAAAGTTATCACCAAACGATAAGGGAGAAGAAAGTGTCAATTTTGCACGAAAAAGATCAATAATAACACCTGTCAACATATTAGGTATTTGCAGAAATAATAAAAAGTGCAGAAATTTTTAAATATCTAACACGTAGAAAAACTTTATAAAATTAATCTGTATGATTCACATTTTACAGAAATCTATTTATAAATATAACATTTTTAATAAATAGTTTGTTCTTATAGAAACACAGTTTTGTTTTATAATAAATTTATTATTGAATTATATTAAACAAAAATGTCTGAATTTTGATGTACGATTATCTCTGTGAATATAAATTAATACTATCCCGAAAAAAAAGATTCTAAATAAATTTATATGTGATATAGATTTATATCTCTTTCTAAATATTTTCTATATAGATTATAAGGATTAAAAATTTTTCTGTCGAGCACAGGATAAAAGGAAGTCTAAGGACAATTAAAAATGCGTACACAATATTAAAACGAGAGTCAAGTATATTCTATCGTACTTTAATAATAGTCTTATTCAAGAGTACGCCACAGCGGCTCGCGAGGATCTCCTTGTCGTATAATATTTTTCCTCGCAATTTATATTACTATAAAATGGTTAGAAGCCACAGATTTTGCATTACATACCCTCGCGAGATTTCTCGCGGCTCTCGAATATATTTGAAAAGATTATTAATTGCGCTGTTACTTTCGTCGATGAGAAGAAGCCAATCCGATGTAACGGACGTGCATTCTAAAACTTGATTGACTGCGGATGTATATACGGAAGAAAGCCCTAAATACAAAATAATCTTATATGTCTTGACTACAAGCAATAATATTATGTATACTATGTATTATAATTGTAATAAAAATAATTTTATACTAAACATGTTTAAAATAAGAATACATTCTGTATATAAATGCGCATACACGTAACAATAATAAATTTTTATACGCAACACAATCGCCTGCAAAATTAGAAAAAAGTAAATTAGCTTTCACAGAATTAATTAATTAATTAATTAATTATAAAAATTTGATTTTAATTTCGCGGCTTTCTCCCACTTCGCGTCTACTTAAAAGATTGCTCCGTTTCTTCTTATCTATACCTAATAACATTAGTAATAATATCTCAATCATACCAACACTTTGCTATAGCGCGCCTTCTTAATGAAGATAAATAATCATCTTGGAGTGAAAAAAGGTACATCAATGAATGTCATCTGGTATCCGTCGCTACTGATCAATCAATCATGCATTAATGCACGGAGAAGAAAATGCCATTTGGTATAATCGATCATTTATTTTAGACATTTTCCAGCACGATAAAAACTTTCTCATTACATCACTGAAAAATGAAAGCTTAATCTTTTCTTTTCAGCTGACGAAAATTATAATATGATGCACAGATTCTGCATGTACTTGACTTATACTACTTTAATTTTACGTGACATTTGTATAAAATCTACCGTTTTGCTTGTAGAGCGTTTCTCGAATGAAAAGATCGATCACTAAAGACAATTATTATCTTTTCGGTGACGATTTCGCAGAGTTGTGCCTTTTTTCACATCTGAAAAGAAATTACATCATTTTTAACAAGATTCTCTATTTGCATGTATTTAATCACAATGGCAATAAATTGCTGTATAGATGGCTGATAGATTAAGAAAAACACAAAAGTTTATGATTATTTATTGCATCTACATCAACAACGTGTCTCGTCGCAAAACATGATGATCGTAAGATTGCAAGTTTTTGCAAAAATTTGTGTTTAATTAAAATTCTGAAAACAAAAATTATATCGCGCTTTATTTTGTTCTAGTGATGAATTTCTCATGTTTGCTTTTATGTAAGAATTCAATTGTTCCATGCTATATGCACATTTCTTTGGACGAACAAGAACTAGATTTATCTCATCTAAAACATATCTAATAATGTACTACACAGATTGCTTAAATAATATAAATAGATGAAAATTATAATTGAATTAAAAATAACATTATGTAAGAAATAATTAACACATCAAATACAATTAACAGAAATAAAATATTTAAATACTGAATTCGAAATATTAAATTGTGTTTAATTAAGCATTGTAATGTGTATTGGTTAAAAACGCAACAGTTGTATCGATTAAAAATGCATAGACATTGTGAATAGCTTCTTCATCGATCATATTTTTTGCCTGAATAAGAAATTTCCATAAGTATCATTTTATTTATAAATAGCTCAGAATTCAACTTTTTTTTATACTTCTTAAAAACCTTAAAAGTTACAAAATATTTAAAAGATACAGTATTGTATAACTATATAATTTAAGGGACAGAATGTGTGTGCGACGATCCAATAAAACATCACATATGATATTTAATAAATTAAAAATGTAATACACAGCCGAAAGATTTTGCGAGCGGAATGTTTATCGCGCGGATTCCTATAGATTAAATCTGGAAGTAAATATTTTTATTCCAGTTTTTGGTATAAAATTTTATCGGAGTGTTCGAATATATAGCGTAACGTTTTTTAATTAACATACACACGCGAAAGTTTCCCTAACAATTCGATTATTTATCTGGCAAGCTTAGCAACGAGTTATTTGGCACTTGACCTTCTTTAATAAATCCTGTTATTCGGTGTATCGTTAAATTCTTTTTTCCTAATTCTTACCATGGCGAGAACGATGTGTTTGCTTTTTTCATTCGTATCTCTCATTCAACTCGAAGTGCGCAACGTAATTCAGGCCTAACACTTTGGTTATCATTACATCGCTTATAATTACAATTACAGTTATATGCTATGAGAAGTATCCTCAATCTTCTGTGTGTAATTATTTGTTATCAATTTTTTTAACGTAAAATACGTTTATAGAACAAAATTACATGAAAGATGTGCCAATAAAACATCGTTTTACATTCCATTGCTTTTTCGCGCAATGTGCGTTTTGAAGATTGAGGAAACCTGCTCGTTATATCGTTATTCGCGTCTCCTTAACTCAACGTGAAGTTCTCATTGTCAGTAGAAGGAGATTTACGTCAGAAAACTCAATCGAACACATAATCAACTTCATGACTTACACGTATGTAAAGTCTATACATAACTTCGAGTAAAATTATTTCCATCGCCTGGATTATTTCTTTTTTTATCTAGCTACGAGCATTTTACTTTTCAACAATCGCATTTTGCTAGACTCTTTTAAGTAAATATTAATAATAAAACATATAGCGTGTGTGTAAATATAATATTCCCCTTTTGTATACATACACATATACACATGTATGTATATAATAGAATTCATATACCGCGCATGTATACGGGCGATTCGATTAAATAGTATCGATACGTTTATCCGAAGGATGACCAAACGCGACGCAGACTAATTATTAATTAGGATATCCTATCGTAAATTTGGCGCTATTTGGCATAGTTTTGTTTATCTAATTTTTGAACCGTACTTTCTCGTCGTTTTTTAACGCAATTTTTTAAAATTGAATTTTCGAAAATTTAAAAGTCGTTGTGCTACTCAAATAATATAAAACATTTTTAAATAATAAATAGTACCAAAGATCAACTTTATTATCACTTACGTTATAAATTCGTTCGATATTCATGGTATATTATTACTAAACAATCGTATTTGAATGTATTTGGATGAAATAATTTACATATCTGCAAAGTCCAATTCTGCGTTTATCCGATGGACACTGTTGAGCAAATAATCATCCAATCGTATTTAATTGTTAAATAAATTATTTGTCAAGTGAATATATATATATATATATATATATATATATATATTGTATATTTGCGTGAACTTTACGAAACAAAAAAATAAATTACTCCATTTTCCTGTCATATATGTTCGATTGCTGTGTAATATCGTTGCCGCTCTGTTCGCTCTCGTCAGTCTCTGATTTCCGCTGATTTTAACGCGAATGTTGCGCAATTGCCGGAAGAAGTCAACACGCCATTGGCGTTATTCTCCTCTTCTGGAATATGTGGCAGAGCGGATTAACAGAGGGTCGATTTCGAAGTCTTTGTCTGCTGGTCGCCTGCTACTGTATGGAACACACAGTCAGATGATGCGACAGAGCGTGGTCCAATAAAATGGGAGTGCCCGCTGCCAATTCCGTACCATCGCCACAATCGTCTTCGCAGTCGAAGTAGTTGCTCTACACAAAGAAGATAAAGAATGTTAGCGTTCAATTGGAGAAGTACAATTTATTTGAGACGAGGCCGATTCGGACTGCAATTGATATTCGAATCTACATAAAGTAAACTTTTTAATACTTTTTTTAATTAGCTTTTTAATTTTAAGTAATATTATTTTTAGTACACAATAATTATTATTTTTATAAAATTTTATACATAATTAATGTATTTTCTTTTATTTTAATATAATAGAAATCAAATTATGATTTTGAAATTATGGTCCAACTTAATTCGAAAAAATGTAATTAATTACCTCCTAGTTAATTCAAAGATTTAGTTGGAATTTCAACAAAAAATTTTACATAATTAATCAAATTTACATGTAAAGTAACAAATCTTGTTACTTTAATAGAATAATAATTTTCCAATTGCAACGATGCAAACTAACGAACCCAGAAGTGCGAGCCAAAATAAAGCAGCAAAAAGTTTTACTTCGCGACGAGTAATCCATAACAGAGCTATCCAATTAATACATAAACTAGCTAGTATCGACTTTATTTACGCGACTATTGTCCGTATTGTTTTGTTGTGTCTCTACAGAAAGAGAGAGAGAGAGAGAGAACAATTACGTATAATTGGTTTAAAAAAATAATCTGTATAAATTTTAATTGAATTCAACATTTCTCGGTTAATAATCCAAATAGAGAATTCGTAATTGCCAATTTGCAAAATGGCTGAAATAAAATGCTTATAAGTAAATGCACCGAATCGTACATAAGAAAGTCCAACTTTGCAACTGCAATATATTACTAAAGCATCTTGCCAAGTTTGTCTTCTGCGACTTTGTTAAGCTTTGAAAAGTTACGACAATGTAATTTGTCAAGCGTATTCTATTCCAAAAGAAATCTTGATTTAAGATTTAAGAATTATTGGGAGATTTCCAAAATTAGACATTAAATTTATAAATAATTAAGAGTTCTCGCTTTGTTTTCAATGTTTGAAAATATAAAAGATATAAAGTGATATATGTGAATTGAGTTTTAATGAATGAATAATTACCTGGCAATCGATGCATCGGCAACTATCGGTTAATGAGCAAGTGAGGCCGAGAATCTCGACTGCCTCCTTATAGAGTTCCGCGCTCGATTTTCGCCGTCTCGGTGGCGACGTTGGTGCGCTGACGGTGCCCGATGATCTTCTGCCGCTCTTCAGCCTCGACGAGGAGTCTCGAGACAAGGAGGAGGTCGACGTCGATCCCCTTGGCCGATTGTCGCTCGTGAGCAACGCTCGACCTGCTGGAGACGCGAACAGTTGCAGCATATCCATGTCCTACGGTCAAACGTCCGCAAATTAATGGAAATGCATAAGATCGCACCTACATTATTTATATCTAAAGTCCGAACGATTGACATTATTCAAATGATACAAAATATTATTTCATAATTAATTTGATAAATAATAAATAATAAAAAATATTATTTACTTACATCTTATCATCAAAGTTCTTATAATGACAATCACAAGAAAAGTATTTTGTCAAAGATATAATATACATGTTCTTTTTTTAAATAATAATTTAAAATTCTATAAAATTCTCGTTTCTCTTTCAGAAACCTAAAAGACGGCGGTTAAGCTTTATTATAAAAGATACAATGTAATTTTGAATTACACGGATAATGTCCAGCGGAGCATAAAAACGGTGCTCGTTATAGAACTAAAGGAATTCTCTTCGTCTAACAAGATATCATTCTCTCATGAAAATCTCTTTTTCCGAAATCCCATTCGTTTCGGATCGTCGAGAACCCCATTCATGACACGCCCTCGGGCGAAAGACTTTTCTAACAACGGCGAATGTACGAGTATTATGACAACGAGAAATGTGCTGTATAACTTCGAAATGGTAGAGATACTCCTGGATACGACACATGTTATTAAAATTACTGCGCTCTAAATGATGTTCGTTCAACATTATTTCCCAGAATTTTCTACAGAAAAGGAAAATTCTATATGCATAAAATAAAAATTGCATAATGGTAGCCTTCCGTATTTTTTATCTTCGAGACGTTATTAAAATTGCCCGACTATACAAATTTTATCGTGTTGGAATATTATTTTTTAATAATATATTTTCTCAAATATATATCCGCGTAGAAATGTAGGCTATTCTATGGCACTTTCATCTTTTTACAGTATAAAGTATATTTAAAAACCAAAGTATTGATATAGACGCGTTATTAAAATTGCGGAACTATACGTCATCACTCGTCCGCGGATTTTACTTTATAAAGCTGCTAGTAATGATCAAACTTTCACATTTGCAAAAAAATATTTCAGTCGTAGTCTGCATTCGTTCCTTGCAGTGAAAAGCAAACTGCAAGCATATCATTAAAAATATAGAACAACGTATGATTTTTTATCATTTTTTGTAAAGAAAAATTTTTTAGACGTGCAAGACACGAATGAATACCGAAAAACCCGACCGCAAATATCAGATGGTGATAATATTTAGAGAACAGTTTATTCGATTCCATGCAGATCATTAAAAATCCCTCGCTGAAATGAACGTATTTGTGTAATAAACGCGCTTTCATATCGGACGATGGTCGAATCGTTTCACCGGAAGAAAATAATTGGAACCGAATAATTGGATACGACTTGAGAAGTTGAAGAACTTTGAATAAAGATATCGCGATTTCCGTCTTGCGCGTAAATTTTCCGCTTTTACTTAAATTTTACAACTTCTGCGTCGATATATCATTCCGCAAGTAGGGTCGGAAAAATAGCAATTATGCGCTTCGCGCTCTCTTCTATTTTCTGAATAGCCTGCTGTTATATTTTCGTTAAAAAAGACTTTTTATCGAGTTTGAAAATCTCTTTTGAAACTAGTCGCGATCAGTAAAATCGGGACGAAAATCGCGCGATTTTAAAAGCACTATCTCCGACTGACTGCTCTTTGCAAACTGCAACTATACATTGTGAGAACTTTTGGTAAAATGCAAGATGCGCTCTTAGCGAGCTGCAGCAAGCTTCGTCTACGAGCTGCAGCAAGCTTCGTCTACGAGCTGCGGTCGAAGCGATTTAAGCTCCACGCTTAATGTATCTCAACCAACGTTTAGAAAGGTTTCAAGGAGGAAAATAGAACTTCCTGGAAAAGCCAGCGAGATACCACATTCGATGCAACTAGGATTTGTTAAATGATCTCGCGTTATTCCGGATTGTGGGGAAGGTATTACAGCTATCAGATGAACGCAATAAATTCTTGCAATAATCCAGTAAAATAATGAAATTATTGTCGTAAATCATTTCATAAATACGAACTTAATCATTGAAATTATGTAATTTAAAGTGCAAAAAATCTTAAAAAATGTGTCAACATACTCTTTCTCTCTCCTTCTTTTCTTTTATATCCACAATAAAAATTATAAAAAAATGTATAATTATTAAACATACATATTAAGAAATAAAACGTATCGCACTAAATTCATATGAATATACATTTCATTTCAATGTTAGGCGAATTTTGAGAGCAACTGGTTTTCAATTAATGCTCTGATTAATAGCGATCGAACTGCATCCTGCTAGAAAGTTCATGGTGAAACACACAGGAGAGAGTTACTCGAGTGACTCCTTTGTCAGCAGGAAATGTATCTTGTCTTCTTGCTGAGTGTTCCCATTGAGAGAGATGCGGTTAGCGTAACTTTAAACGAATAAAATGTCGGTACATTAATGTCACTAGAAACTTCAATAAAAGCATGCAATTATCGTTTAGCATTATTTATCGTTTAATGGAATTGTAATTTAATTTATCGTAAAATATTTTGTACATGCATTAATATCTCAATGCAACACAACAAAGAGATACATCTGCCTGATAAGCATTTATATCTCATTAATTTGGTGATAATTATACAAAATAATCAATTTTTGCAGCTGAGTATATTCATCCATAGAAAACAGAGAATTTTATCATTTATTTGTTTAATGTGACGTAAACTTCTGATAATTTGCGCACAAACAAACATATCATTTATTCGCGACAAACTATTTCAACTGCATTCAAAGTTGATCATATTTGGAAAAGTTTGTAGATAGAAGGGCAAGCTAAAATATTGTCGGCAATTTTTTGCGCTGAGATTTAAGGCCACAAAAATAACGGTTCATCTTTTTATTCGCTCGTATGAGATTCTCTCATCTACCTTTAATATTATCTACTAAAAAAATAAATAAAAAGTCAGTCTTAAAGAAGAAAGGATCTTTAACCCTTTACCGCTACCGAGCGCGATTATATTCCGAGAAGCAAAAACTATCTTTTCGGCCATTTTTCTTTTTATAGCGACGACGACACGATTTTTATCTTATCATGTTCAATGGTGACGCCTAAAGGAAACATCATCTTCAGGATAGTTGACAGCGGACAAAAGAAGTTGATGGCAAATGACAAAGAGATCAAATGGTAGACGATAACAAGCACCAAGCTGATTCGATGTTCCGAATGTACAGAAGAAGACAAGGGATCTCGGTTTGGTCCCTCGGGACGCATATCCCGTCGTTCCATGTATTTTCAGCCGCGCGTGAACTTTCCTCGCATCCTTCAACGCTGATAGATAACCCGGTCGAACGAGCGGGCTTAGATAGAACTGACGAAGACTTTTTTGCCACGATAGAGTGGATTCTACGAAAGAAGTTCGCGTGTGTGCTGCAAAATAATATTTATTGGATGTTGAAAAATATACTGCATGATATAAAAACCTCGATATATTATTCACTATACTTCTTCTTACAAGATCAAGCAGAGAAATATATTATATCCAGTCCGTTAGACTGAAGCCGCAATAAAATTGAAATAACTATACAAACAAATAACACAATTAATTATTCAAAAATTGGATTTTTTCAACTTTTTTTGATAATAATATTTTAAAATATTAAAAACGTGTATTCGCTCGTCTATTGATTAAAACAAAATTTAGTATATAAAAAGGCCAACTAATCGAGCATTATTAGATAATATAAACTAAATATTTATTCTATATAAGATAATACAGTACAAACGTTTCGACCGCACGCGGTCTTCTTCAGTATAGGAATTAAAAATAGATGATCATAAGTGATTGTAAGTCGCAATTTTATCGCCGAATTAGTGCATGTCGTGTTGAGTCAAATTACAAAACGTCAGTATATTTCTTACGGATTGATCGCTCTATTGAGATGTTTGGCCGATCCCATAGATTTCATCGTTAGTATGCGAGAAAATTATTGTTGTCATAACGCGTTGTAATGTTTGTCGCTTCCCAACTAGACCGTACCAACGTAACATGACCTCTCATTTCCAAATGTCAATAATATTTTAAATTCCAATTTTCTTATCAATAAACAAAATATTATTTTTATTCATTCATTTTCCGATGCCGCAGTTCGATCGATTAATGAAATATCCATCTCATTGAAAAAATCCATTATTCACTAAAATCGAACGTTTAGCACAAGTTTCGGAGATTGAATTTCGTGCAAATTTCCGATGCGCTTTGGTTAATTAACTTCAAGTATTGATTGATTGTAAACAGTTGGCCGATGGAAAATCAGATAAAGCAAGAGCATTGCAAGAAAAATCAATCGATAGTTTATAGCAGTGACAAATCCAATTTATCCCGACTAATTTAATTATTTATGAATCGTTCCAATAGCTTGCATTTATCAATCGACGTAAAATTTATGAATTAAAAACTATGCTAAGTTGAAAAAAGTAGGAGCAAAATCGTTGCTGATATAATATAGATTGGAAATAATTTTTTATTATAACATATCAATCAAATATTAATATTGCGGCTATTATCATATAACAGTTTTAGTAGAAATATATTTGTGGTAATTTAGAAGAAAGTTTTTCAATTTATTTTATATAAAAAGAGAATATGGTATAAAATAGAATTTGGTTAATTAATCAATGTTACGTATTAAAAGTAAAAATATAAATATTGTGATAATAAAATACATGATAGCTCTCCTCGTATAAGTTCGCGTTAACGAAAATAGCTTTTCGATAAATCTTTCTCTCGCGTTGTTTCCATTAACGTACATCAATTTTCTAAATATCGAATCGATACCATTATATCAACATTATATCGCGCATAAAGCTATCGTCGGAATATAATTTATAGAACGCATCTCGAATGTGCCGCATTATTTTGCGATTTTATTCTCTTCTGTGTCAACAGTAAATATTTCCCGAGCAGCGCAAAACGTAACATCATTAAAGCAGTAAATGCCCCATTGTCCGTAACACTCGCATGCGAGCTTTTCCGGTCTTTTCTTCAGAATTATCGTTTATCATCTCCCTGCCGGAGGATCAACGATAATATAATACAAGTACATCTTGCTCACTCAACAACGCAATGTTCAACCTCCCTCCCTTTCCCTTCTGCGCCTCCGTTAATACCCATTGTAACCTGGTTGTCAACAGAGACCATCGAGAGAGAGGGAGAGAGCTGCCACTAATGAAGAGAATCCAGTTAATTAAGTTAATTAATACCGACAGGGACTGTGTGAAACTTTCGATAAAGGGCGGCGGAGGACGAGAGGAGAGAGCTCACGCAAAGCAAAAGCTCGCACGTAAGAGAGACATACAGGACAATTTGCGAAACAGGATAATTACGTTCGTTTCATCACGCCGATGGACAAGTAATGAGACAACGTTATTAGTCCAGAATATTAAGTCGGTTATTAGATCGTGTATCGTGCGTTTACGCGGTCGAAATTAATAAAGTCCGCGCGTGGCAAATCTGTTTTTTATTGAAACCGAGATTTTTATTAAGCCCCCTTACACACCGAGTTTGCACGTATCTCGTTCGTAACGACCGAGGTGATCCGCCTCCTTTGTGTTTCCACAGGGAAGGATAATTGTCACGTGCGAATGGCGGCGGTATTACCCCTGATCCTACAAAATTATTGATAGTAATTTATAAGAGAATTCTAATAAATCCATCTGCAATTATTGGATAATATTGGATTATAATATATCGCGCGTTATCACTATGATTTTTATTTTTTTTATACAATTATTAATATACATATTTTTGTCTCCCAATGAAGGAATAAAATGCTATGTACATATATAAATTTATATTAAACGGTTTTTTTTATGTACGAAACACTAATCCAAATATATATGAGATAACGGTGCACGAAAAGAACTTAAATCGATACGAATACGCGACATTCGCTTAATTAATGCATTTTACTACGGCGAATCGCTTCGATGCAAATCGTAAATTGTAAATTACTTCTTTTTGGCAAACGTGTCTCGATAATTGTAGTAACTCGCGCGTGAACGCTACATCTTCGCATCGACAATTTCGCACCGATCAATGCAAAATAAAATTGCTAAAGTTGCTGTGCGAATAAATAAATTTTTATCGAGAGCAAAATGTTTTCCACATTAATTGTCCCATCACGAAAGACAACAAGTTTAACCAGTCTATCTTTTACAACATCTGCGGAACATTCCCGCGAATGTATTGTAATCACGTTTGTTAATCATGTGTGTAATGTCGCTATTGCCAATAGTCTATTCGAATAATAATGCATATCGTTGTGTGGTACGATCGCGCTGATCGAGTTTGTATCAATTTACGCGTTTGTGCGCCATTGTTTGTGGACGCGATTATGATAGGCACTATTTTCGAGACAATTATTATGACGACCGTTTTCGCGAGAACTACGCATAATGCGTCACGAAATAACGTATAAATGTTTCAATAATGTTACCCCTCTGCTATAATATATCTCTGTTATAATAATATCCTTTATAATATTAAACATTTAATTAACATAAGTTAATGTAAGTACGTATTTAAATGTAAAGTTTAATTTTGTATGGTTTCAATATTTGAATTGTGGCAAATATAATATGGAGATTATAAATCAAATAATATGAAAAAATATGTCGGAGAATAAAATATTGAAATATTCCTCCATATATATATATATTCCCTTTTCCGAAAATTTGCTAAAAATTTCCTTTACACAAGTTATAACAAATTTATAACAGATTACAGTCGAATAATTTTATTCGAAAAATATTGTCTGATAAAATGATATCATCTATATATTTATATGATATCCAGTTATATATATATATTTATTTAAATTTATTCACTTCACAAATAATCGCAATTTTTTACATCCAACGACGATTGATTTGATTTAATAATAATTTATGGTAGTCACAGATTATACTATTTCTCGTAATAATAATTCCTGCTTCATGTATATTACAGGAATTAATATTTGATAACAAGAGCCATTTACCAACAAATTTGAAGAATATAAATAAGGTTCATAATTGGTCATAACATATGATTAAAAAAAAGTAGAAACCCGTTATGCATACATATTATGATGTAATTGGTAATAATATCGTATTTCTTTTCGTCGAATTTAATTATAATTCCAACTAAAATTTGATTTAATAAATTTTAATTAAATATTATTGCTGTCGTTTCATGAAATCTTACTAATTTTTGAAATTACAATTATACGATTGTTCGATTAATTACGTCAGGGATATTCGATTAATCAGTTATCGAGATTGAAACTCATGTTATTATGCATAGTACAACGTCGAGTTTGGCTATGCAATTATGACAATAATTGATGAATCTAATCGTGAATCTCATATCTATTAGAGCGTGGAATAATAGATGCCAAATAATTGCTTATTGTTAGTTTGCTTAAATTACAAGAGTAGAGTTTCCCTAATTACAAATCATCGCATCTTGAAATAATTAGTTTTTATCATTACATGTAATCTTATACAATTAAATCAAAGTAATATTTTGGCAACGGCATACACTTTAGTATTATTCGTATGTTTGCACCGTTATCCAATCTGTTTACAATTCCGACTATAGGATTTTATAGATTTACATAATCACGACGATAACAGTTCTGGTAAACTGTGCGTTCTGCAACGTCGTTTGCAGTTAATAATCTGATTACATATTGCATTGGCGATAGCTTGTTTGCCAAAAGTTAATTTTCCTCAAATGTGGACGTAAGTTAAGCCATAAAGAGAAAGTCCTTTTATAGATAACATAGGTATAGTCATCATTTCATTACTTGTGTAAATTAGAATTCTAATTGTTGAATAAAGTAGTATTAATATAATGTATTTGACCTATTTGATCAAAATTGAAAGACGCGACGCCCATAAATCCTTCCAACGATTTGCATTTAAGTATTTGAACTATAGAGATTTATGGAAGGCATCACATCCTCTCTCCGGAGCGGATCACAAGCGGATCGCAATAACAGCTGCGGCTAAGTGGCTCATTACACACCGAATTGTACTCACCGGCAAGGATTCGGGCGTGTGGTCCAGCACGTATATGCTATTAGTGTATCCATACAGCATCGTGTCCAGATCTGAAACCCAAGGTAAGCGAGCAGAGCATTAAATTGGGTCTAACCAGTTGCGAAGCACACACTAATGCCGGTAATGCGCGCACTCACGGCTGCGTCACCGCAGCATTCTAATTCACGCTGGATGCAGTGTACAGAACGGAGCAATCCCTAATACGGTTTCGGAACGAGAACACGAGCGCATCCTTAAATCCCTTTCTCTCCTTCCTGTCCTCTCCCGCTTGAATTTCCTTCAGGACTTTGCGAGTCGCTCTAACATCGTTTCACATTTGCGTCGAACTTGATTCAGTATTCACGTACTTCAAACTTTCTTGGTATATACTATGCTTGCATTGTGTTACGCTGCATTATGCTCTTTGTTTTGTTTTGTGATAATTTTGTAGCTTTGTTTGTTTGTTCTCTGAAATTAAGGAGAGTATCTGCTTTGTAGAGAATTTCAGCATTTTCGTCGGACGTAAGTAGATAATGTCAATCACGTATTGGCCGATGCCAATCAGTAGTTACATATAATCTTAGAGAAACGAAATCTAATACGCAATTTTTCTGTATACGTATTATTTGTTAATTTTTTTAAAATAACTATTCATCAGTTGGTGTAAATATTTATTATTTATTTTTAATAATCACGAATATGATACTCAGATTTCTGAAATTAAGGAGAGTATTTGCTTCGTAAGTAATTTCAGCATTTTTGTCAGACGTAAGTAGATAATGTCAATCACGTATCGGCTAATCAGTAGTTACATGTAATCTTAGAGAAACAAAATTTAATACGTAATTTTTCTATATATATACTATTTGTAAATTTTTTAAAAATAATTATTTCTTAGTTGGTAATTATTTATTACATATTTTTGATAATCACGAATATAATACTCAGGTGAAATTGTTCCTCTGCTTCCTATCCTCTCCTTCCCGCTTGAATTCTGCTTCCTATCCTCTCCTTCCCGCTACTATCATTTCACGGAGAACATTTGCGTCGATCTTGATTCAGTATTTACGTACTTCAAACTTTCTTGGTATTTATACTAGCTTACAAGGGGAGTGCACTGCCTTCCCCTCACCGATTTTAACGAAAATTTTTTTATGTGTAGTACTTAATTAGAAACAAATTCTGTTAAAGCGAGAGAATGCGCTTCTCAAGCGTTCCTCTAAAAAAAAATGTTAAAGATTTGCCAGCATGTCTTAAGCCGTTACTATTTTTTTTTGTGTAATTTATTTTTTTTTGTTTCTAGGAATATTTTTTAACATTAATCAATAAATATAAAGTTTGTTTAATTATTGGCATTTAATTTTTAACATGCTGTTCCATATATTTAAAGAAAATTCGAATGCTTTCTGTCAAAAATATAATATAAAAAAATATTTAATATTATACGAGAAATATATTACTATTAATTGAACACATAAATAAATTTACAATAATAATTTTTAATAATAATTATTAATTATTTACAATAATAATTTACAATAATAATTTTTTTTATAATATTATTGTTAGTGCTTACATTATGCTGCGTTATGCTCTGTATTTTATTTTGTGATAATTTTGTAGCTTTGTTTGTTTTTCGAAATTAAGGGGAGTATCTGCTTTGTGAGTAACTTCAACATTTTTGTTAGACGTAAGTAGATAATGTCAATCATATATCGGCCAATTAGTAGTTACGTGTGATTTTAGGGAAATAAAATTTAATACATGATTTTTCTATATATAGTTATTATTTATTAATTTTTTAAAAATAATTATCCATTAGTTGGTGACTATTTATTATATATATCTAATAATCACGAATATGATACCCGATTGAAATAGTTTCTTTAAAAAAAAAAAAAAAGCTCGTGCACGAATGTAATTTACCGCAGCCGCAACATCCATTGTAAATAACGCTGACGTAATAGCTGTCGAAGGGCTAACGAGTTTTTCCGCATTGACGTTTGCTGTTACCGTGGAAAAAATTATTATCGAGTGAAGTGAAAATAATCGAACGAAGGCAAAAACATCGTGGCTGTTATAACACGTCCGCGAAAAATTTAATAGCTTGACAGAGGTCGATTGCACTGCAAGAGAAAATTAATTCATTGGTATAAAATTTATTGATCTGTTAATATTACACACGGACTCGATCGGCAAATTTACGATATTAATGATATCCTGTTTGCGGTTACAGCATACTAAGTAACATAAACGGTAATGCTAAAAGCGTCCGTATTATTGAATATATTTACCATCCTATACATATTCATAAAATATTGCTATACTACCTTATAATTAAAATTAATATTTCAATATATTATTATTATTAAATTAATTATTTTCTTCTTTGTTTTTCTCTCTTAAAGTATAAGTTTTATAATTAATTAATCGAAAGAGATTGAGATAAATACTGTCTGTCCGACCATTGAAGGCTTTTTCTCCTTCCATGACTATACAATTTTCGAAAGATTCGTCGCTAGATCTCATAAATGGCATTCTAATGGGATGTCAAATGCTTCAACAATCACATTAATAGCTATATATGTTCCAATTTAAGGATGATTTGAATGATGAGGACGGTGCTGTCAAATGTAACGAGGCAATATCTCAAAATGATTGCGCGATATTCTACCGATGGACGTGTTTTGCAATCTCGATAGCCTATTCATTTCGATATACGAAAGGTCTCGACCTTCGACCTCGTCCGTTGCATCACGCATCACGCATCTGCGTATCTGCCAGACGAAAATCAATCGGAACACAAAGCCATCCAGTGACGCCTGTCCGACGGTCGATTTCCGATGGAAATCGCCGCACGATTCGCTGTCTCTCCGCTATCTTCGCCAAAGGATATGCGGCACTTGACGTCGCTCCGGCGATTCGACGGAGAATTTCAATTTGCGAGGGCGGCATTGCACCGCTAAAAGGGCGCTTGTACCAAACGTGAGAGGTCACTTTGAGGCCATCGAACGCTCTGAGGAGCCCTAACAGAATTTGCTGCGGTATTTTACGTCACCTTCAGCACGAAGAGCGAAGATAAACAAATATCAGCATAAATATACATATACATGAAACGCAATCTTAAAGAAAATTTTCTTTCATATTTTTCTCGCAAAAAGAGAAGAGAAAATAGAGATTTAGAGAAATATATAATACGCAAATATAAAAATTATCGTTGCTATATTTTACGAAACAATATACATCTGCAGGACTAATGATTCTTAATTTAAAACCAATCTATCCGAGACCACTGATGGGAAGCATGATAGCATGTAATAAAATAGTTCATTCCGCGCGATAAAGAGCGCGATTAACACGTGAATTGAAAACCGTGAATAAGCACAATCGTAAATCAGAGCCGGCGATCGATTCGAAATTTGGTTTCACGACGAGGATGTTTAATCGCGCGAATAGAAACGTTACATTGCGCATATTCAACGATAGAGAGATAGGAATAGAACGATAGAGAGATAGATTGTTTCCGACTCGTCTACGGCCAGCCCGTCCCGAAAGCTTTGACCAAAACTGGTTGACCGGAAACCGACACGCAAAAGTATTGTTGTGAAAAACTTTAATCCTCGCTCAAACGGACGATATTAATCGATCGTAATTGATCGACATTGGTATTTATTATATAATATATTATCAGTGTTGTGCTTAGATTAGTGATTTTAAAATTAGCTAGATAAAAATGAGATAAAAATATGTAAATTCATCTTATTGTTAGATAAATAAAATGAAGATGATGTTGTTTTAAATATAAGTAGATAAAAGAATAAAATTATATGGCAATTCTATCATCACCTAGATGATTTCCAATGTTATTTTTAAAATTGCTTATGTAAACGCAGTTATAGAAAAATATAAATTATAAAAAAGATATAAAAATATATTCACATATTTTTATTTATAAGTTTTTACTGCTTATTCTGCTTAGTATTCTACTACTTAAGTATTTTTATGTGCTATATATATACATGGTAATTCTAAATCAAATTATCTGAACATTATTCTAGATAATTTAGTAAAGATAAAATTATTTTTCATTTAAGACGCAGATAAGAGAGATAACATATTTTTATTATCTATATAAAGCTAAGATGACACTAATATTTCACCTAAATAATTATCTATATAATTTTATTTAGATAACAGAAAACATTGTATATATATTACAGAATCACATCCGGCATAAACTATATATTATAATACCGTCTCCTTAAAGAGATTATTTAGAATAAATTAGCAATGCACAAAAAAAATTTTATAATTTTTAACGCTTCATCTTCTTTATGTTTCGCAATATATCACTTGGCTAAAGTACGTACGACGTTATTATATTGCCTGGTCAGACGGGGAGAAACGGCAAAAGAGACGGAAACACAAAGCTGCGGTACATACATACGGCGGCACACCAAAATGCACCCATAAACCGCATCGCCGTTGCATACCGCAAATATCGAAATTGTTTCGCGCTACTGATATATACCTCTCTCATATTCTTCGCGTATCGCGCAACGGGGATCGTAATCGGCTATATCTTTTATGACGCCGGTTATGACCTCGTTTTCCTCGCGCCAGGTTGGTTAATGCATTTATGCGATAATGCGCTAAAAACTCCCTAAGCGATATAAATTATCGCATTTTAAATATTTTGCGAAAATTATCGCCTCGAGCTGATGACGAATCGCGCGAATTCTTTTTTGTGAAGCGAAACGTCGAAGACTTACTTATCATGATAGGATAAAATTAGATTTTTCTTTTATCTCGAAACTCAATCGTTTGTCTTGGGAAAGGATACTGTAAGCGATCATAAAGTTTATAATATACAGCTACGCAGTGATGCAACGATGTATCGTGAAACGATGCATCGCAAGTAATTTGAGCGCGTAACATCGAGCCAACCCTGACAAATCTCCTTGTATTACATGATGGATGACGAATGCAGAACGGCCAAAGTCAATTCTACGCGTGTTCCATCACGCGTGTACATACTCCTTTTTTTTTTTTGCGTGAGAAATACGTTCTATATTTGAAACACTTGGTTTTGACCAATTTTTAACGCACAAGAACCGCGCTCGGGAAATATGGTGGCTCGCAACAAAACAATTGTGCAATTGATACGATGTACTATACCTGTAAAAAATAGGACGAGTCGTTTGTGTTTGCAACAGAAATCGAAAATTGACCCCTTCTATCATGTTATTTAAAAAATTCGACTAGAGAGAAAAAGAGAACGAGAGAGATTGTCGAATTCACGTGTGCGAGATTTCTATTGTCACTTCTCGATTTTTTCAAACAAAAAAAATGAATTAAAAAAGAAAAAAAGTAAAACAATAGATCAATAGCCGAAAAAATATTTTCCGAATAATTGAGTTCGTGAAAGAAAGAAAAAGTAAATAAAATGGAAATTCTAGACTAAAATAAAAGGAAAATTCTTTGTTTTATTTCCTCGCGTAAAATCCTCAAATAGCTCTACTTTAAAGAGTTATGGATATGTACCGTTCCCTCATCTAGGGGTGTTATCCGATGAAGCATAAAGAAATCGAAGTACGCTATACATCAGACCATGAGAATTTATTGCTAATTACTTTTCCATGCCGACCTATCCGACCGCGAACGTCATTCGTCGTGAATTTATCGCCATTATTTTTACACTCCCTTGTGAGCACCTGGCTAAAATGTATGCGGACGTTCCAACAATTGCGATATAACATGGAAATGTGATTTATAATTACAGATCGTCGTAAGATATATAAAGCCTAAACATCAAAGTAAAAGGAAAGTAGATAAAGTTGAAATAATTGTGTACCTAACAGGTTCACAATAAATTAAACATAATGTATATAATATGTTATTTATTATTAATCTTAATAATAAAAATATACAAAGTGTCACTTAATTGGCGTCCACTATTTACATATTCATCGTAGAAAACTAAATCAAAAAGTCCTGAGCCATTTTTTTCTATAATGCATAATAATTTTCATTATTTTTATTAGAAAAAGGCATGTCAAAGGCGCGCGCAAAAGGATATATAGCGCCTTGCCATAAGCATAGTGCTTTGCATAATGCGCTCACGCACACCGCGGCGACACGCGCGGTTTACCAGTATTAGTAATAATGATTAGTTATTATGACTTAACATTATTAGTAATTACGGCTTTATTATGCATTATAGAAAAAAATGGCTCAGGACTTTTTGACTCAGTTTTCCACAAGGAATATGTAAATAGTGGGCGCCAATTAAGTGACACCCTGTATATCTAGATATATACATATATTTTACAACTACTTTTTTGTTTGTTTTTATATAGATATTATAATATGTAACACAAATAAAGTTGATTATATATAATATATATTTTTTAACGTGATATAAATCCACTGTTAAAAAACTTATAATAATCGATAATAACTAATAATTAATAATTATAAGAAAACATCCGTAAAAGATCCATTCACAAATAATATTCCATGAATGCTAACTTTACAATTTTCTAATTTTAAAATACCATAATTGACTATAAATACAGTGAAATGACAAATTCGGCTATAATTACAATTGCATTTTGCTAATAATAATAATATTAGTCATATCAGTGATTTATGTGCTCACGACAAATAATTACTATAGCTTCAATATTCGATAATTTGATGCTTTAATCATTGTACAGTTATAAAATTATTGAGAGAAATAAACTTTAGAAAATAATTAATTTTTGTAATGAAAATTATGCATAATTATCAATTTTTATTTACTTAAAAATGTTATTTATTGCCGGAACAAAATATCTAATCTTTACAAACTATATAACATATTAAAAAATAAATACAAAATGATGATGTTTTTTCTAAAATAATCCTAACAATTTCATTATTAAATTCATTCGCATTTATTCGCTATTATCTTCTGCAGAGAATCAGGCACGCTTTGTATTGTTAGACCGATTGTTATAGAGGATCGAAGTTCCACGAAGTCTAGGGAATCATGCTTGTCAACTATGCGTACGCTAACGTTCGATGCAATTTCCGTACAATCAAACAGTAAATACGGGTTTGTTATACGTTACTATGACAGAGCAACGCATCCTTGTAATTCCACATGCAAATTCTATTCTGCAAGATCGAACACTGTGCCAGGAATCAATATTGTATCAGACAAGTCGGATGCTGTCTCTCATAAACATCACATCCGTCATTTAAAAGATATATATACATATATATATATATATATATATATTACAAAAGAGAGAGAGAGAGAGAGAGAGAGAGAAAGAGAGAATGATATATCTCTAAAAACTTACTTTATAAAAATCTTACTTCATAAAATAGTAAAAAAGTACCACGTATCAGATAAAAAAGCTGTTATATACATATATTTGCAAAATAGTGTTATTTTAATTTGCAAAATAAATGATATTATCAAAATTGCGCCAATTAAAAATATAAATTTTTAAAAATATTAATTCAAAAAAATTTTTAAATTAAAGTAAAAAAAGAAAAATTAAAAATTTATATAAAAATTACAAAAATTTAGTAAGTTTTTAGGTATATATAATGGAGATATTTCATAATTTATAAAAAACATTTTAATTCGTCGAAACACATTGTGAATAAAACGAGAAGATATGCTCCATTTTATTATACAATATATAGATATATAGATATAATAAGCTATTGCTATAGAAATGCGTAATTCTTTCATATCGTTCTTCGTCACGTAATCTTCATTACGCATTCATCATATATGTTCAAATGAATTATTAACTGAATATTCCCATATGCAATGCGACTTTGTAGGAAATAAAAATTGCAAATAATTCTGTGCATTGATAAAATATGTTTGCTTTCTCCGCTGTCGCAATGCAATACACCTTCACACACACACACACATATATAAAGATTAAAAATTAACATTATTCATATCAAAAATTTTAATATTTTAATATTTTATTTTAATAATAATATGAGAAAATTAATTGCTGAAGGCCGAGCATCATTGTTACAATATATCACGAAAGATAGAATAGACATTTGAGATTGATGTGTAGCAGATAGATAGCGCAATAGATAATAGTAAGTAATGTAGGAGGAGTTGCTAAAGTACCTCAGGAGATGAGGTTTCCGGTTTCCGTATATATATATAATATATGTGTATGTATATATATATATATATATATATATATATATATATGCGGATATATATATATATATATATATATATATATATATATATATATATCCGCAAGATCTAGGTAGCTGCGGAATCTGGTCATTCATCTACGTTAGTCAGAATACGAGTCGCGTAACGTTATGAATTATGATATTGGATGCGACAATGCGATAAGCTAAAGGTCAAATTAGACTGACAAGTTCAAATTCCATTAAAGCCAAAAGCTCAACCAAAAGTATAATTTTAACGAAATGTTCCAGTTGCTAATTCCACTAACGTAGATATTGCCCGCTAGATAGATCGCCCTGCAAAATTGCAAGAAATAAATACTGTAAAAATCTCGCTACAATTCTGAGAGACATTGTTCAAAATTAAAACGTTAAAAAAGTGTGATGTGCACAGAAAATCGTTGAATATGTCTGTATTTTTTTTTTTTTTTATGAAAAGTTGGAAAACTATTTTTTTTTTTACGATCTACATGCTCTGTGAGCTACATACTATATAATAAAATTTTTAGAAGAGATAAAAATTTTAATCTTTTTATACACACATGACATCCTTTAAATCCAAATTTAGAGCGATAGATAGTAGGGGAAAGGTGCAATTTAGCAGTGTTACACAGGCGCTACCGTGAACGAATATTCGTGCGATGACGAACTTTATTGCACCGAGATACATGCGGAGTTTTTGCCAGTCGATGCACTTTGCAGAGACGCGAGAGAGTTGATAAATAGTCATTGCTCGCGACCTGTTACAGGACCTTTTTTGCGTTCACTTAAGCCGTGCCGCGCACACAGCGATTCATAAAGCCGCTCGAAGTGTTTATTGGTAAGCACTGACTGTAAATAACTTGTTTTATTATCCTTATTTTTGTTACTTGCTTTCTTCTTAAAAAAGTTTTAAAATTTTATTATAAAAATTACGTATATAGATATAGCTTTTCGTTAAATAAATAAATATATATATATATATATATATATATATATATATATGCAATTATAATACAAATCATTATTCTCCTTTATCAAGTCACTCTGTTATAAAAATATATTACTTAATTAAAAATATATTAAATGTATTATTATAGCAACGTGTAGCGTAGAATATCACACGCACGTAAGTATTAATAAAGAATTATAGGTATAGAAATAACATACATTACATTGTATATGTGTGCATATAATCTTACTCATAAACTTTTTTGAAAAAATGCGCTTTTCTTGCGAGATTAATGACGCAACAATAGAATCCAATTAACCTTTTGTTCTCGTATTTATTAATATATTAGAAAACTCACTATTATAACAATGAAGAATGAGACACTTTCAAACTTGTTTCGTCATATAAAAATTCTTCGTAAGATTTCTCGTTGGAATAAATTTTACTTGCGGGAGATAAAATTACTTTGTCAAACTTTTGCAAACAATTTCTAGTATCTTCAATATTATCTGTATATATATTTAACTTTCCACTTGTTTATCTTTATAATAAAATACACACTTCTCCATTTTGTGTATATACATTCTGTAAACTCTCTCTTCGTTATACCTCTGGTTGAAACTCTATATAATCAATCTTTTTTAAATAATTAATATTAATAGAACAACGTTAATATTAACGAACTTGTGTTTTAAATAAGACTTTTAAAACTTAATCTTTTACTACACCAGTATAAGAACGAGTCTATATAAAAGATCGATCTGTCGTAAGCAACGTGTTACATATTTTGCAAAGTGTATATTCGTCTCTGATGCGCGTATGACGGAAACGCAGAGGGAGAGGACGGAAAACGGCCACCCCAATCAATAGCCCGTGATGAACAGTTCAATGGCTATTGATATAGCACTGACGGCGTCGGTCGAACTTTATGAATTATTCAACGTTAGCCAAGTGGACTTCGATGTATTTGCTCTTAAACTGAGTTGGGCCATATACCGGTCGGGACACTCACCTGATCGCGTCCCTTGACTCGGAGCGATATGAAATGTCACAATTCACGACGCGTTCTATTGACCCTGAGTAAGTCAACTCGCACGCATGACGTAACGTCGCCCTTCTATAGCTACTGTCTGATAGTATCACACCCGAGATAAAGAGGAACTCGCTCGATTTATTGAATGTATTGTGACCTCAGGGAAGAATGCGCATCGTAATAACGTGTGAAATTGTCTAATAACTTTCCCATCTGTTTTTGACAAATATTGCCGTCAGTATCATACATTTCTTAACATTTGTTACTTCAGCAAGCTGATAAGAATATATGAAATAAACATATGTTATAATCGATCCTACTAGATACTAAATTAATCTTATATCAAGAGTAAATAAAAGATTTATAGAAACAAAATGATACGAGCAATGATACAAGGAATTAATAAACTATTAATGTCAGCTGATAAGATTCTTGATACTCCCTTTGTCAAAATTATTTTTTTATTACATTAAATTAATGTAATAAAACTATAAATTATATAAACAGTGTTAACGCGTTATAATTTCCAGATTCTGATACAACTGTCCATTACTACTTCTCTGATGTTTCAGTGCTATTTATTAATATTCTTATTAATCTTCTACTACTAATAATATATAAATAATTTTATTATAAATTCTTTGCATAACAAAATTTATCATATAGATAAATCGCGTTATTATTGAATATTATATTATAGGTACATATATGTGTATTATTTTTTTATTAATTTTTTCAATTTTTATTTACGTTATATGAAAATGTAATTTCTACGAATTATCATGCTGCATATAAAGAATGCACACACATACAGATAATTTTACCGTCTATCAAGTTAAAATTATTCCAATTTTGATTAGTAGTAATTATCGGACTATTGGTGCAAATATAAAGGAAAGCAAGAGAAATAGACACGGTACTTATTGTTAGTAAGACTATTTTCGATTAGCTCTTGAATATCGAGTAAAGGCAGATTGCTTTTATTTGCAAACATTTGCACTACGAATCGCGTCTCTCTCAGCGAGTAAGTTTAATTAGATCGAGTCGTTCGTTACGAGCCGATATCGAATTCTTGATGATATTGAGAAAGGAAAAATGCCGATAGTAATCGCAGCCGCGATGCCTGATATATAATCCGGTTTGTCAATTATTGTCGATAAATTGTGTTCGAAGCGCATTATCGGTACATGGTTGTCCGCGCGAATAAATATGAAAAGGCGTAACATATACACGATGAGTTAAAAAAACGTAATAATTTATATTCGCTCAAAATATATGCGTATTATACGCTTTGATTAGTCCAATTGATCACAAACTTTCATGTAACTTTTATATATTAATTCGTTAACTTTGCAATATATCACAAGATTAGATTTTATAAGATTAAAATCGAATCTTAATCTTGAGAATCTAGATTTTTGTTCAAATGTTTTATAATTCATAAATTTCATAATTATTTTAAAAAACGAGATCTAATGTTGCATGGTATTTAAATTCGATCTCAAGGATTGGAAAAAATTTATTATCATCGCCAATAATTAACTTTTCAAAAAATGAAAGAACGTATTTAAAAATATAGAAATACATGAATGAAATAGTCCTAGATAATAAACAATATAGAAATAATAGATAACATACCATAAGCTATATATAAACGACCTTAAAATTAAGAAAAAATTAATTATCGTTGCTAATGATTAAAACTTAAATAAAGAAATAAAAGAGCATGTTGAAAAATATAGAAATACATTAACAAAATGGTCTTTCGTTCGAGAATAAATAATACAATCAATTATTAGCAAAGTTAATTTATAAGTTAATTAAATTTTTATGGATTTCAACAGATGCTGCTCTTTTCGCAATATGTAAAATTTAAATATCGTTATTAATTGAATCACAACTAATTTAATATTTCCCAAATTTGAATCTCTTTTATAAATATGCAGAAGAAGAAAGAAGCATTAATTCACGCAAAGTAATTAATGTATGCGGCGTTATGCCAGATGTGTGTGCTTTTTATATTTTAATAATTTTTTTTCCTGCCTAAACTTCTTCCACCTTTTCATTTTGTTAGCGACATTCTACGCGTTTATATTCAAGTTCGTAATGAAGCATTTACGGTAGCTTCGTGGATTATTATTAATTATACAAGAAAGCGGTTCCGCTCTCGACGTGACAGTTGCCGATCTAGAATTTCATATTAATTAATACAACAGACGCGCGTGGGATGCCCTCATGCGCGTTATTATTAATTTCAGTGCACACCGACTCGCTCGTCGCAAACTGTTTCCGCATTATAACTTTATCCGATATGAAATTTACGGCAGAAACGCGAATTATTTTACAATATATTATATAAATTTTTATAAGCTGCGTTAAGAAAAACCATCAGAAGTAATAATGAACGACATTACACATTAAAAGTAAATATTTAATCTATATTATATTTTCTTTCACCGATTATATAGTATAGAGAATCGATAAGGATCAGAATAAAAATAACCGTATCTCAGATTTCCAGACGAGCTATTATTGGAAGCATGATGAATTAATTACTGGCGGAAACATAATATCTACGTTTCAATCGTATTTATAATGTTACATCGTATGTATGATTTAAAATATACATACACGCACAACTTAAAACATAAATATACATTATATTCGTAAAACATATGTGCACAATTATAGTGTACAAAAATAATAATTTTTAATTTATAATTTTTCTAAAATTCATATTTTCAATGTAGGTATCATATTTTACGAATTTCTCGTACTCAAAATAAAGAGTGACAATCCATTTCTCCCTTACATCTCTAACTCGATCGTTTGTTTGCCTCTTATATCGTTAATGTGTCAAGCCGGTCGTGTTATAAATTTTAAGAAGCTTAATTCCGCGTAATTACCAAAGTTTCTAGGTTGCCCCACGAAGAAGGGAACAGTTACGGACCAAAAGGGGGCAGGGAATGGGAAAGAAAAAAAGAAGAAAGAACGAAGACGAAGAGAGCCGAGAGTCGAAAGTTTTTAAGACCTAGCTCCTTAAAACATGCCGACATTTTTCGGCTATTATTTACTTTTCCACAAACTCGGCAGATGGTGACCTGCAACAAAAATTAGAGGAGAATAGACGACCGTCGCGAAATCGACGACACTTTGATTTATGAGGTAAAGATGGAAATTCTATGTCAGGAACACGCGACACACACACACACACACACACACACACTGAGAGTGAGAAAGAGAGAGAGAGAGAGAGAGAGAGAGAGAGAGAGAGAGAGAGAGAGAGAGAGAGAGAGACCGAGGGTCGCGTCCCACGAGACTCCCAGATGCCTTTATTCCAATTTTTTCGATCTGCATCTCGATCATCATCGCACGTCGTTCGTTCGTAAGAGAGCACTCGCGAGAGTACTTTCTTATGAGATTTATGATGTCCCGATGTTGCGGAAAAATGGAAACTCAAAATGCGACGAGAAGGAAATCGATCTCGTTTTGTACGGCACACGATATACCATTTTTATAAAAATTGTATTTTTTATTAAAATTTAATCATAATGATATATAACATAAATTATTAAATTAAAAAATAAGTGATTAATTATGATTTATGATTGACTTATTAATTAATTAATTGAAAAGTTGTAGAAATTTGTACAACTTTTTGAAAGGTAAATTATATAATCTTTTACAGAGTCGAGTTTGCCGCAAGACACCGAGCGTAATTCTTGCAAAAGCTAGTTCTGCTACTGACAAGTGATCGACGCTCCTCCGCAAGGACTCTCGGTGTTGGCGGTGCGAGGAGTTGACGCGCTATTTCAGGAAGCCATAGTGATTACGCTTCGGTCGCCAATGAGAGCTTATCTCGGCGACGGCTTCTAAAGAAGATGTCTCTATATATACGTTTAAACGCCGTTAGTAGCCGCTGCCAACAGCACTTTCATCCCCCTTGACCGGCCCTGTGGCTAAACTTACGCCAGGCTCGATAAGTTATTACATCGTGAAAATAAGAGGAAAATTGGAAAGCGGTTTAACCGTGAAAACGGTGTCAATTACCGCCAGTGTCGACGATACCGGTTCGAGGGAGAAAAGAGAGACGGTGTCTGGCGATACCTGCATCCCTTATGCGAGAGGGATGCTTTTGCGTCGGCACAAAGGACGATACGTCAAGGAGCGATCCTAACAAAATATTTCTCGGTGGTAATTTTCTAATGATGTTACCAGACAAGATTGTAATTACCTGGTGGAGGTAAGAGAAGAAACTAATTTATTGCAATCGTCGAGAGCGGAAGTAGCGGAGTGCAATCTGATAAAACGAGAAGGTAATTCGTTATACGCTGATCAAGGGTAATTTGTAACGTCGCCTTTCAGGAGTGAGTGATAGCCGTCGCGATGCAGTGATAAAATTTGAGCAATGGATGTGAATAGAGAGTGAGCGTGATAAGGAGTTTGTGTTTCGAGATTACGGGAACATTTCTGACATCTCTCTCAGCATCTCGTTTGAAATGACTTCTGCAATTCAAGTATACATAGTATACATATGTCCGAATAATAGTTCTCCTAATGTGACATAATTTTTAAATTTAGTTATGTCAAGAAAAAAAGTAATTCACACTTTAATTGCACAATATTGTTCATATTATTATTTATATTTATAATAGATCTGCATAGATTTATTAATTCAATAACTTGATAATTATATTTTCTCTGTTTTGTAGATATATTTGAAATACAGTTATTAATTTACCAGATTTTAGTCGCTTTCGAATTAGTATAGTCTATGTAATCAACTATCAACAACGTACAATGGCATCAAGCTGTGGCCATTTATTTCGGTACCATACCAGTAGAACCATACCCAAACGTGTTTAAGCAAACTAATAAATTTCACCAACTCCCGAAACTCCCTTCGAACTTTATGATAAAGCGCCAGCGTCACTTACCAGTAGGTGTACATGGAGTTCTTGCCGCCTCTACGAGATCCTCACGACTTCCAGGCGGCGCCTCCAGCATTGTCGCGCTGCCGGAAAATTTCTTTATGCACAGCAGGCTCAACGCTAAAAAACCAAGAACGACATATTGTACATCACACAATACCTGATATCTCAACATCAAACTTGATACTTTTCACTTATATTAATAAAAGAAGATTAATTTTTTTTCTAATAAAAAATAATGCATTATAACTTTCAATTTTAATTCGCGTGTAAATATATATGTATATATATTTTTTTTCTAACAATTCGATGATTTGGATGATGTACAAATTAATGAGCAATAGCCTTAATTTGATTTTCTATGGTGGAGGTGCTAATTTCACAGAGGTAAATTCTGATGTTCCAAAACTATAATTATGTGTTACAGTACAAAATAAAAAAATTTTAATTCTATAAGAATTGAATAAAAACACGTTCAAAATTTTAAACAATATATATGAATATATACAAAATGCATGTTTATTCACCTAAATAAATTCATATTCATCACAAAATAGCTTTTGTTCATTAGAAATTGCTTCATACTGACGAGTTGTGCATTCTTTTGTTATGGAAAATGAGATATAGCACAATATATCATATATTGTGTGTATATATTTTATATTCTGGTATATTTATTGTAGAACATATGCGCACATTGTAGAGCTTGCTTAGCGTTTTTAAGCGATTTTTAATCCTCTTGATATTTTAATAGTTCTTTCTCAGAAAATTGGACACGCCATCATACATATTTATAGACATAATCTTTTTGGAAGCTGGCAAGAGCACTGTTATAACTGCCTCATATCAGAAAAAAAGGATCAATAGTGTCTATCATCTAGCTCTATACCGTTTCTTTTAAGTTTAAGTAATTTCAATCGCCTTTTAGATATTTTTATCTCAATGTCGTTATTAAAAGGAATAAATATTTTATAACTTTTTACGAGATACATTATAACCAAATGAAAGAGTTTTCTAAAGACAAATTTGTCTTTAAAATGTACATAGTTTTAAAGATTAATTAACAATTGGAATTTGTCCAAGCTTTTAGCAAGACATATTCATTGAAATGTTTTTATTCGTTGAAACAAAATACTCTCTTTCCTCTTTCTCATAAAACGTGAAATTTATCAAAACTTGGAAATTGAAGTTTCGGTGAACGGAACGATCGCCGCTCTTTCCGTTCTTCATTCGTCATCTGGCTTACACCATGTGATACGTACGTGAGGTGAAATTCGAACGCTTATAACATAGCGTCTCAAGAAGAGATCTAGGCCACACAGACTTTTATTTATTAAAACTCATTTATCTTCGTTGTTTTTTTGTGTAATAATCTCCGATCAAAAATGCGATTTTTCCATTAAAACGAAAATGCAGCATTGTTTGAAACTGACAATGAGTTAAAATCAAAATTGAGAGCATCTCGTACAATAATTTAGTAGCGTAATTTATAAATCAATACAATAGCATTGTTTTAAAATAATTGTGCACATATCCAAAATAAATTGATATTATTTTTATCAAAAATTAAAAATTAGTATATTATGTTCAATTTATTATTATTTCATAATTTATTATATTATATTATAATTTATTATATTTTATTTAATAGTTATTTAATCCATATTTACAACTTTATTATATCGTTATTTAAAATCTGATAAATGACAACACAAAACAATTTTTTAATTTGTAAAATAAATGTATGTAATTATATAATTTAGAAAAAAAAATATCAAAACGAGAAAGAAAAAGAAAAAGTGGGAGAAAGATAATCACGACGATATAAAGTTGTCGATTCACATATCTTACAATTATATTACACGCAAATCTTAATTATATATACCTCTATATATAACATGTAACTCTATAACTTAAGATATAATTTTCTAAATAAAATTATAACCATGTAGACAGAGTGTAATTTACTAACTTACCCCGCTTCACGTCTCGCCACGTGTTCGTAATTTCGCCGGATCTGCCCAGTCTGTTTGGTGTCTGTCCTCCATATATTCCTCTCACATTGTTCAAATGTTTGGTTTCTCTCAATTCTATAGCAAAATAACATTTAAAAATAAATTTCAATAGCCAATATTAATTTTCGTTTAATGATTAAAATATCTCTATAATATTTTATTCTCGTATAATACTTATTTAAAGTAAAAATTTATATAAAATGATTATTATAAATATAATATATATTTTTTTCACATATAAAACAAGATTGTCGAACATTGAGAAAAAAAAAATACAATTTTTTTTAAAAACAAACTTATACTTTGGAATTTATAAAATTTAAAATTATTTTTATCTATGCTGATAATTAGCTGGTAATTAAATACATAATCATTGATAAAAGAAATTGTTCTTACAAAAAAAAAAGACATGATCGATAATAGCAATAGGTATATATGATGTCGAGCGAATCGCTATTATCAAAATTGCTCTAGCAAGAACGCCTTCTCTCAAACTCGAGGTACTCTCCTTTATGGCGCACTCCGTCAAATTGCTCGTCGCACGAAGTAAATCGAGAGCTTCGCGTCAACTACTGCTTTAGACTCATCTCCCTACCGTTTACCATTCAACGAGGCTTGCATTCGCGTTCCATTTACAGATCAGTGCATTTCAGTGTGAATAGACACGTTTCTCATTCGGCTATTTCTTATGCAAACAAATATATATATGAATTACTTTTCACACAACTTGCTAACGGCTTCATTAATGTTCTAAAGCTTTATTAACTTACACGCGCATTGTAATATACGCACCTTTACAGTCTATAATATAGTTTAAAGAAAGAAAATAACAATAAACAGCAAAGTTTGGAGCCGTTCTTAAAGCAAAAATTAAAAACTTTAGAATTCTAAAGAAGCTTGCAGAAGAATAGCTACTTACGTATATGTTAAACACAATAAAATTATTTTAAAAACTTGAAATAAATAAGTAATAAAGAATTTAAGAGCTAGAAAATAACAAAGTTTTAAAATTTTGTAAAAGTTAGCGTTATGTGTCACAAAAAACAAATGTTATTATCTTAAAATAGTTAGTAATTAGCATATCTTACGATACTTTGTAAGAAGAAATAGATAGTTTAATAACAATTAAAGTATAACCAAAAATATTTTTATTTAAATATATATTTAAAAATTCGGGATTATATTAAGCCTTGTAGATTTTGTACAAAAATATTTGACAAAGTATTTTATTATACGTCTCAAAAAGTAAAAAGAATCTATATGATTGAGTATATATATGTATGTGTTTTTTTTCTATTTTTAATTTTATTTTTGAATTTATATATTTATCTGTTAAACTATTTTTTAAAACCGCTAATAATTAATTCTAGGTTTACAATACATAAAAAAATTAAAAGAAACTTTATATTCTATTTATTCAAAATTTAGTTCTAATCATATCTATTAAATATATATATATATTCAATACAATAAATTCTTTTTTGACAAATGCAATAAAATAATATTCTTTAACAAATATTTTTACACATAAAAAACAAGTATCAATTTTTAAAAATGTTTGAACAAATTTTGAATTAAATAGATAAGACTTTTTGAACTTGAATTCTTGTAATGTATTATTTTTTTCTATCATAAATAAAGAAATGCCACATTACTTCCAGTTTACGAATTCCGATAAATCATTAAGCATAATTAAAAATTAATAAGCATTAATAATCATGGAAAGCAATTGCGCTTTACATCTCTTAATGGATTGTTTCGCATTAAATTATTTTCCTATTCCAAGTATCGACGCGCGAATAATAATAAAGTCCAAGAATGTCAGCAATAACGCGTTAGCCAACATCGAGGTTGAATGCTAATGTTATTGATAATAAATTATATTTTATGCGGTAGGGGAAGAATGGGTGCGCGCTGGGATTGAGGGTAGAGATAGAGGTATACGTACATATGTAGTCCATTGTCATTCATAGTCACACTCGAGTGGGAAGGATATGGGTACGTCATCGCGTTCAATATCCACAACAATCATGCAATATTTTGCACACTCAATTCTAATTGGATTTTAATTCGCGATTCGCATTTTATTACATTATTTATTGCAACGAAGGAACAATGAGATATTTTACGATCACGTAAAGTTATTATTTGTTCAACATTTAAAACATCGCATTTTTCAAACGCTAATTATTTTATTAATGATACTTTATTAAAGCTACAAATATATTTCATCCAATTATTCACTGTTTGAACGATCTAAACTCGAATTACGAACGCGCTAAAACAATAATCGAATCATAGACTCGAATATTCATTAGGCTTCGAATAGTATACTTATTTTTTCAATACCACACAAACTTTTAACTTCAACTTTAATAAATTATAATATAGAAAGATTCTATTATTTTCTATATAAAGTTTTATATTGTTTTTGAATATGCAGAAGAAAAAATGCAAACATATAGTTATTATTGTTTTATGGTTAAGGAATTAATTATGTATATACATATGTATATAATTAATTTTACTACTTCGTAGTAATTAATTGTATCATAAAGCAAGTGTAAATCAATACATATACATATTACTATTGCTACGTTTTATGTAGTCAATTTGTATTAGTTAATTAATTTCAACTAATCAACGTCTATATATACTATATATATGTATGTATATGCGTATATCAAATGTGTGACGCGATCGAACGCTATTGACAGGATAGAAGACCAATTGCACAATTTGCTTACGGGAAAGGATAATGTGTGTTTCGCATTGAACGGGAAAATGCGCATAATCACACGAGAATTCGATTAGCAAAGTCCCAGGATGCGCGACGGCGATAACAGTTAATTGTGCGTTTCATTAGCGGACGCTTCCGTACGGCCGTGCGCGCATTGTAGTTAAAACGCGGCTTTAACAGCGAGTAACCCGATAGGTTTTAAGCCGGTATTCTGTGTCGGGTACCTGGGGCAAATTCACCCTGAAATCGTTAACCTCGTTTCTCGCCGGATAGCGAAATCCATCTGGGTCTCACCGTAACTTAAACCGATTTGCGTGGCAATCAATTCATTTGAACAAATTTGCCATTCGTGAACAAAATCGACTAATTCGTCTTTATATTTGTTTTTAATATTATTCTTTTTAATCTCAAGTCAAATATAATTATTGATGATATAATCATAAGTCGTTACGTGATATTCTAAATCAAATCAACTGTCAAGTATGTATTTCGGTATAGCCTGCTCTTTAAAATTTTAATTAGAATAACTTTAATTTTTAATTTCAATGATTACACAAAGTTCAAACGTCACGTATAAATGACATTTTTTAATTACATTTATCCAGAAATAATATTTTTCAGGTGACTGCAATCAACTGATCATAAATCTTTCATTTGTTTGTAATTATATGTCAATGTGAAATTTTGTGTCACTTTTTGTCGCTGTAACGTCTCGTAAATATTCCTCATCCGCGGAATAACGAAGTGATATTAATTTAGCTATCCATCATGAGTATAAAAAAGTTATTCGCCCGTGGAAAGTTCGTTCGCTACTTCATTTTCTCGCATATACTTTGGCCAAGAGAGAAAGCACGAGAATATTATCTTCGATGTTCCCAACTCTTCGATGTAGCTGTCGACGGCTTTAAATCAGGCTAAGTTATTAAATTGAAACGTGATGCAGCGACATATTCACTTACGACTTTTATATATCTAAGACACTTTCTTTCAAAGAAAGAAACGTGTGACATCGTCGAAAATATGATCTGCGGTGGCTTTGATATAATTATGACCTAAAAACGACTCTTTTCATTTTTCTTATTTAAAACAAAAATTTGACATTCAAATTTTAATAACTATCTTATTAAAATAAGTTATTCTATTTTATATGTACACACATAGATTTGCGTTCGATTAAAAAATATTTTTTGAATGTAATATTATCAAGAAATATATAACTATTTTCTTTTTAAATCTCGAACAAAATGTCTCTTCGTAAAAAGAGATGAAGAGAAGGACGTTTTAGTTATTCGTTCTCGTGCCATTCCTGTTCGTAGTGTGCATCGCAGTGCAACGCTCACACACACGCGCCAACTATATATGTATGTGTATACGCTCTCGCGTGACACGCAATCTAGGTGCGATATATAGAGCTACGCCAAATGACGTGACAGGACATAAACCATTGTGAACTACGATAGATGCGGAAAGCCGTGCATTGTCATATATTGAACCTTTTAGCTAAATTATTTCCACCTTTGTGATGAGAGCGTCGTAAATCATCAAAATCAATTTCGAGAGAAAATAATGTGTCAATACTAGTCTTAATCAAGTGTAGCATATAAGCGATATTTTATTAATATCAAAACATTTTTAATTATATATATATGTTATATATGTTCTAATCAATTTTTATTATATTTATACATGAAAAATAAACTTTATTATATTATTTAATCGCTATTTTGTGTTGAAGGCTGATTTCTTCAATTAATTAAAGAGAGAACGCTGTAATTTATATTTATAGTGTTAATAAATTATACAGCACTCAAGATACTTGATTTATAACTTGAGATTCATGTTGAAAGAGGCACAAGATAAATATGAACAACAGAAATCAAATGATAACTGATTTATAGTCTCTCTCTCTCTCTCTTGTATCAATATCAATATACCAAGTCATAAATCTTAACTTCTTTCCTCACACTTTGACAGCATCCTTGTCTTGAGATTTCGAATATTCTTGCGTATACCTACCCTTCTGATTTGATCTTGTATCCAATCAATATTGCAATAATGTTTCTCTATTTTTGACTTTTCTTTAAGATTCATGCTCGTGGAACGCAACTATTTTATAACATAATCCTCGGTTCTCTCGCGTACGAGATCTGCATACTATTTTTATGTCCTGAGCCCTCGAGATGCTCTCATTAATCTACGAGCTTATGGGAAATTTTCACCTGTACATTATTAATAAAAGAGGTTACGAGAAGAAGCTTAATATCATAATACGTATATTTAATAACATTTTAAATTAAATTAAATTAAAAATAAATATATAAGAATTATATATAATTCGTTTAATAAATAATTATATATATACAATTGTCTAAATTTTATTTTTAATTAAATATCGGAAAATTTCTAATTTTGGCGAGATATATATATATATATATATATATTGTATTAATAAGAGACATTATATTTTCCACTTCTTCTCGTTGTTAATATAAAATGACAATCAGAAATTATTATGCTTAAACTGAAGATTATAAATAGGAAAATGAGTTCTAATTGGATTTGATATAATCAATTTATTTCGATATACCATAACGCGGTCGCGCATATTAGCTTTTCATCGAGCAGTTCTATATATGCATATACAATAGCGTCCTTAACTTATACAACAAACTTTCCCGCGATCCCGCGGAACACGGAAAACAAAGCGACCGCATATAGTTCCGTGGTGCAGCAAATACCCTCTATCGTTCTGCCTTCCCTTTTTCAACACGATGTCGACCTGATAATAAAGTTTTGCGAGTGTAGCCGCGTTTCGCTGCCAACGGCGGGGAGACCAACTTTTTTTCTTCGTACTTTTGTTTTGTTTGATTATCCGAGGACGCGTCATATAATAACTACATTATTGTTACTACCGCTAAAAAAATCCTCTTTTTTTTTTTTACGTCAACGCATATAACGATCGCGAAATTAACTTATAAATCTGTGCTCGCATTTTTTATTTCAATAAAAATTTATTTCTAAATTAAATTGAAAATTAAACTCTTGATAAAATAAATATATAAAAACAATTATTGTATAAAAAATGAAAAATATAAATATTAATCGAATATTTTGTGATTAATATTATAAAGTTAAATATCCGTTATGTATAACAAAATTTGACAAAATTTTTAAAAAATTAGATTTTTAAAGAATTTTCTGATAAGCTATGAAGTTTTTATGCTTTTGGAGTTTTATTTTTAGGATTTCAGTCTCTCTTAAAGTATAGCCAACAGCTATATGGCAGTTTATATTTTATGTAAAAGATATTTACCCAACCAGAAACTCTCTTGGTTATTTCTCGGAAAAAATCTAGCCATATATCCGAACCATATATTCTGGAATTTTCCAGGTCGCGTATTATTAGATCTCGCTTAAAGTGATTCTACATTCTTTTTTGTAATCGAGCTTCCGTTGTTTCAACTGCATATACCGGGTTCTCGGGAGATAGTGTATTTTCCGTTGCTTATGTTCAAAAGAGCCCAGCGGTATTCTCGAAGCGGATATTTCACGAAATAATATAGACAGAAGGCTTGACGGATACGCGGTTTTATTAAAAGTTCACGCGGTAAAAATATTAATCAACTACCTAGACACCAGGTTCATTCAGAAAACAAGCCAACTTCTTACCGAGATTTATTAAAGTTTTGTCAGTAGAACACAAAGTTTCCGGTAAAATAGCTGACGAGTGACGCCTTTAAATACATCCTGTCGCGTAGTTTAGAAATTTTGTAGAACAAACGACTTAAGTAGTAATGCTGTCAATACAGTAGACCAACATCTGTTACGCTCGATATTGCATTAAGATTCTAATTTTTTTATATTATACAGAATAAGCAAAGATATGCACTTATGCGGATATTTTTAATTTAATAATTTCATAGACAAAAAATTGTGTTTGAAGACGCGGCAGATTATGCGTGATGCTGTAATTATCGACAAGAAATGATATAAAAAATGTTTTCCGGGCAATATTCTATGCATGTTTCTTGTATTTAAGAAAATGTGTTTTATTCGATAATAAATAATAGAGCTTAATTATATAACATCTACTTTAAAAACATAAATTATATAAATATTAAATAAAATTTGAAATTTAATTATAAATTAATTATAACATTTAAATTAAATAGAAAATCTCTGTATTTGCACATCCCGAATCATCCTATGTAATGTATCATAATCAAAAGAAGTTAGAATCTAACAGTAGCATCGATGTGTTATAACAGATGCCTGTTGTCTGCCTATTGGCAAGTATTACTACTTAAGTCGTTTATGATACGCGCGTCTCTACTTATTTCATGCTAGAATATAATATTAGGGCAACGCATAACGTAGATATACAGCATTTTAGTAAGTGTTCTTTTTTTCTTTTTAGTATCTTAATAAAAGTTGCGGAAGTAAAACTTGCCAGAGAATATAACTGAACATGGAAAGTTGCGTTATTATTTGCTAAAAAGTGCTCTTAAAAAATAAAAGCAAAAAAAATAAGATATTTTCAATGTTTATTTTAAAAATATGAGAGCATAGACAGAATTCATTCTGAGAGAAAGAAGAAATCGTAATAACACGCGCATAAACTGCCGATATGTCGAAACGATGCGGTACAATATATAAGTGCATGTTATCTGTCACAAATGCATTTCTGATGTACGCAGTTTCCAACATAATATATGATTTATATCTTTCCTAAGTCAACGATTGCGATTCTGACACGAGAAATTGTTCTGTTTCAAGTTGACATTGCAAACGGACGCGATATTTGACAGCTTCTTTATTTCCTTCAAATCGTCCGATTTGTGAGATGAAAGAAAGAAAAACATCACTTGTGATATTTTACATCGATGAAGAACACTTGCTATATTCTTCGTATATACGTATATTGTTTCGATTGCATAAATTCTTAAATATAAATATATAATAAGCACGAATATAATTTGACAATAATTTAATCTCTTTGTACAATGGAAACTTGTTATTTTCTCCGGTTTTCTATTATTTTCTGTTTTCGTTTCTCCGTTGTTTCTCTTCACTTTATTTTCGTGATTCACGCATGAGTAATGGTGACCAATTTGGCAGCTTAGCCCGAGCAAACTTGGGAAAACCGAGGAAGTGTGCCAAGCGCATAGAGTAAACAGATTTCCGCGGACGATGAGAACAACCATGATGGAAGGACTAGAAATTGGAAGCTCGAGATTCTCGGGACTGAGAAAAGTGGACCTGTGTATGAATATTGAACAAATGGAGAAAGAGCGTTCTTAAGGTAATAACCGCGAAAATTGATGTTTATGATGATAGTCTTGACACGAATAGTTGATATTTAATTAATTTAAATTGAAACTAATTTTAATAAAATAGAATTATTACGTTCAGCATTATTTTCATTTATTAATTTATCTTAAATTCTTCTAAATATTCTATATTTCAAAAAATTTTTTTAATTTTGCTCGTGTTAGAAATTATATATAAAATAACACAGTAATGTTAGGATATGAACGTGAAGAAGTAGAAAATGAGGAAAAATCTATCCAAATGAGATGCAAATGTTCGGAAAATAATGTCTCTTATGCGTTATGCAATAGATGTCATAGATTCTATTTAACATCCGTTCATCGAGCATTGCTATCTCAATTCAAACATGAGCGAACACGTTCACCAAAGAGTGTGAAAAGTCATGCGGTTTTACTATGACATAAACGAATTTACGTGAGTGGTGTAACTGGCGGTTATGAAACAACTACAATTCAAAATCGTACTTAAAACCGCAGATATCGGAAAATTAATAACAGCTGACGCCATGTAACTACTATCAACGATCGATATTATTCTGAGGACATTTATTCACTTGTTCTCTTCTCTCATAATATTTATTCGCCATTGTATAAGAGAACAATAGCAACAATTCGCGTATCTGTTTTCGTAGATTAAAAGTCAATTCGATGCCAAATTTATAAAATTGTTCCATATATCTGTTATTGCAGATATAAAAAATTCGGCGTGTTACAATAATAATTTTTTGAAATATTAATTATTTTCAGCACTGCTATAATTTGTTCTTTATAATTTATGTTACAGACAACATAATTTTGACATTTATATCAGTCTAAATCAAATTAGCCGAACCTGAGCCGAGCGAACGAAACCGAGAGGAGGAATGAAATTTTTATATATATGTATATATATATATATTCATATATATATATATATATATTATGTACGTCCCCTCCATTACTTGGCTCGACTTGATACGCGCGTCCTGAATTTGGCATCACTGGTTCTTTATTGTAATTGATTTTCTGCCAACTGCGGGAGATTTTTTTAATCTATAATGATAAAGAAGAAACGATACAGACATCTGGCGAAAAACTAGTGTGAGATTACAAAAGGGATTTTTACGAAAATAAGATCAGGTCACATTGTCGAGACTTCATAAATTCTGTAACACTTCCACCAATGCATTCTTGTTTCTATAGAAAACTTTCACGAAGTATCTTCTCGAGCGTAAAAAGTTGCCGTGCAGAAAACTTCCTGACGGTTACAATTTTGACATTTACAAACACCTGCAATTGCAACGCATCGGGTACAATTCGCATTCATCTATGATGATTTTCGCTGGCATGCCAAGGCGAGACGGAAATACGTTTTCGACGAAAATTCCCTGAAGTCAAACTGTCAAGATAAAATGCGTTGTCGGGATCGGAGTAAAGTTAACATATTTTCTTCAGCTTTTCTGCGATATTTGTGCCACATTATATATTAAGTTTATCAAGTGTCCTACGAATTTTAGATATCTTTCTAAACTAAATAGTTTGACCAGTAATCACGGCTAGAATATATGATTTAATTTATTATTTCTGTGCAAATAATGGTATAGCGATATCTTAAAAGTATTGCGACGCGATGTTGACTTATCTCGGAGTTCCTTTGTGCTCACAAGAGAGAATGAGAACAAGAAATGACAGAGATGGGTTATGTGTATAGAGATACATAAGCCAGCACCGAAGGGACGAAAACCATAAGACGAAAGATAACTCTACGTCACTTACATGTAAGATAAAATTTACGGTTATTCTGGTTTCCTGACATTATTTCACTGACGTATTTCCATAAATTCTTGTAAACAAAATATAAATCAATCAATGATATTTTACTACTCTCATTAATCTAGAATTGTAAATAAAATTGTTATTACAAAATTCTTACAAATATCTGATTTTATATTTTACATTGTCATGTTAAATTTGCATTGTATAAAAATTAGAACGAAGTAATCAATTATATAATAAAAATTGACCATAACATATCGCTATATTATTTGAATTAGGATAATCAACTTACACTCTTGATATATAATTAATATATAATTAATATATAATTAAGTTTTTTTGCAATATTTGATTTATATTTAATCTTCTTTTCTTTTATCATTTTCATATATTTCATAATTGCGAGATTATTTTAAAAAATGCGATTTTTCTTCCCTCTATTGACTAATAAAAATGCACAAAAGTAATTTTTCATGATGGAATATTCTTTCCAAGTAATCTGAGGGAGACTTCTTATAAAATCCCATCTTTAAGCTATTGTTACTGCTCCTATGTGCCAATACTAACTCGACCACAAAAGTAGAAGATAACGACACTTAAAAAAGTTGCCATGGCAATAATAACAAGCGCATTTTCGCATGTAAGCCGTAGTTAAAAGTTTGCCGTTACAGCGGTCCATTCTTCGGATTGGCACAAGTTTTAAGACGGTGCTACGGCAATTTTTTGCAGCAAAAAGCAGAAAAGGAAAATTCTGTTCGTATGGCGCCACCGAATTCCTAATCTTCCGATACATCAGAGTTACCGCTGTCAACGGCCTATATTTGTTCAAATCCGTATCTCATATATTGTCGCGTACGTGTATTGAGAACAAACATATACGTCCATACGCACGCACGCACATTAATTTTAAGTAGCTTACGCAAAGATAGATATATGTTGCGTCAAAGATATAGAAAATGTCTCTGAAGAGCACACAACAAAAACCCTTTTATGTAATTAATTACTATTTAATATTATAATCAATTAAAAATTTAGGCAATTTATATGCCATTTAATGAATTTTTATATATGTATATTTAATATTAAAATCTCCCTATGTGATTATCAACTGTAACTCTTTCAGCATCATAAAATTATATTTTCATGATCTTCACTATTCGCATTATACGGACATAAATTCACCATTCAACGACAAATAGAAATGATATAGACTCCGAAAGAATCGTAATCAAGGGATGCGGTCGGATGTCAACCCCCGGGGTGCATCAATTTCATTAGTTTCGACCTCTCGACGCACATTCAGCCCCTTTAGTCGGGATCTGGCTATATCAGGGAAGAAGCTCTCAAGTCTCTTGAACATAAGAGAAGATCTACCGGGACAGCCTAAAAAAGGGGACAATCTAAAGGAGATCAGACGTGCCTGGCACGTAAAACTTGTACACGTGTCGCTTTCTTCATTTCAAGTTATTTGCACGGCTGCTTGTTGACTGGCAAATAAAACTCTGATCACAAGTTTAAATAATAATAGCAATAACCGAGAAAAAATTACGGTGTTTTTTAATCCAGTGTAAAAAAATTATTATTTATACTTTCAATACTAAAAAGGCATGCATATTTATTAAACTTTCTGAATCTAAGAAATTGCTTCACACATATAACTGTGGACATAAATATTAAAAAAAATAATAATAATTTCTTGATTTATTTAATTATCTTCGGATAAAAAGATTCATAAAGTTGAATAACTCACTTTAAATAGCCTTTTACGTGCTTTGGGGCTTCGTGGTTAATTAAGTAAACTTTTAAAAAAGAGTACATCTCACCGCGTTGATTCCAAATGAATACATTTGCAAAAGCCTCGTTCTTGCAGAACGTCGGTCGGTTATTGCTTCCTACTCAAAACCTTCCACCACCTTTACTTTCGTCTCTCGACTATATAATATAATTTCATTGTAGTCTGATTTAATCAAGGGATCGTTGCTCATGACTAAGTTAAATCCCTTTTATAAGCGTGAATATAATATCAAATTGCGCGATGCAAAAATAACTTCTATAATATTCAACAATAATTGAACAAAGACTGAAGCATATTTTCCTCTAGAAAATACATATACAACACGCGAAAATTAAGATAAATCTTAAATAACGTCATGTGTAGAGTATGCTCGTTTTAATATAATAAAATTTTAATTTTAATTTTAATTTTAATTTAGATAGTTCTAAACTTGATTAACTGTATGTGACATATTCAGTGATGAGACGAATAATCTTATAAAGAGAAATATGCAAATCACAGCTTTCCATCTAAGTGTGAGATCGTATAATAAATTCAGATTGCATTTGGCGTATAATTTTCAGTAATACATATTTAGAGATTTATTATCATGGGTAAATTGGCGTAAAATCTTTGCAGAGTACTTATTTAATTACATACACATTTCTGTATTATTGTGAGTTTTTATAGAGTAGTTGTTTTTTTATTCAAAATTATTCAATTGCACTCAATATTATAAAAAAAAAACAATAAAATAATTTTATAGTGAATAATTTTATAAATCAAAGAATGTTTAATAGCACGATTATTGTCTGTATCGTTGGATTTATGCGAAAAAAGCATTTTATTTCTTATAAAGGATATATGAGAATTAAGAACAAGAATCTTCTTGATATATGGGATGCTATGAAAATATGAGTAAAATAAAATGATACCTAAGTGCGGCATAAATGTTCTGTAATATAATACAAGATGTTCATAAAAAGAAATTTGAATACTCCCAAGACAAACCCTCCGTTACATATTACCCTGAAGTTTTACTGTCATCTCCATATATATTCTACAAAAAATGTTAATAAATTTTAATATTTATATTAAGATATTACGTCATGTCATTTGTTGAAAATCTTAAATCTAATGTAATATTAACAAACTGTATTACTAAATCTCAATATTTTATCAACGTCACTCAAATTAAAATACAAAATAAATATAATTAAACAGAAGATTTAATTTTAAGATTAAATATTTAGTAATTTTTTTACTTTAATTTATTATTAAATTATAATATGTTTCATTTCTCATTTTTAAATTTTACAATTTCTTGGGTAGTAATCATACTTTTTCGATGATTTTACTCTTGAATGCGATTGAAATATATTTTAATTTGGGAGGGGAGATTCTGTTAGACGTCCACGATAGATAAATTCTCAAAAGTCTATGATTAATTACACTCTCCAAAATGTACTATGTATACCAAGACGCGTCAAGAGCGTTCTCCCTTTGCGAAATTACCTTAGAGTAGTACTTAGACGCCTCTTAAGGACCGCGACACTTGTCAAACGGTTCATTACCTCTTGGTAGAGAATATTATGGAAAAAATTTTACCTCTAAGTATCTTTTCTTTTTCGTTGAAATTACAGTATTTCACAAAGCTAAAAATATTATAATTAAAATAAATACTTTTTTAATTATTTTTTAATCATATTATCAACAATAAAAAATACTTAAATTAAACTTAAAAAGAATTATTTTATTTAATTCTCAACAAATTAAAGACTGTATTTCGAATAACATTAAATGCTTTAAATTGTTAAAACACAGTTAATAGTTTATATAACTTTAATTTTTAAAAAATTCTTATTTTTTAATTACAATTTTTTCCCATTTACTCCAGTTTCTTTTATGTTAACTGTATGCTTTGCTTATTTACATGCCTCTTGAGAATATATCTACGGTATGTCTAATTACCTACATAATTATATATCTCTCACATCCCTAGTTTTCTCTTCTTTTGTAGATTTACACGAACTGTATGCGCGTGAGTTCTCTTTCATTAAAAACGCGAGTCAATTCGTCTCTTCTCCACAAGAATGTTTATACTTCGTATCTATCCTACGTACCTATATATATGTAGCTTCTATTCATTCTCTTCACGTCGTGGTAGTGTTTAATTTGCGTCTCTTGCGCTTCAAAAATCCACCGGCGTTACTGACCGCAAATTTTTCGCTACGTTTCTTACAGACTTAACGCGTGAAGAATAGATAGGAAAAAAATGTGTATAAATGGTTGGTTATATAATAATTGCTTTGCTATGCTCGCCTGCTTTATATTCTCAATGATATCCCAAATTATAAGTTCATTCTTTTTCTTTCACGTCGCCGTCTTTCAGAAGTATGCTCGTCAAGTTCAGATAAACGTATCGATTCGATACATTGGATAAAAAAAGTATATATAAGTACACAACGTTCTAAAGAAAAACAACATGACACGAATGTAGTTTGTACCGCAGTGTACAACTTGGCTAACATTTTTCTTCCCTTTCTTCGATACCCCAATCGATTTCCTTCGTGCCAATTTCTACGTTTATCGGAGACTTCGTAACATCTTTATTAACTTCTTTACAGCGTCTTATATCAACTGCATCTGTTAAAACGCACCAATAATCTAAGACAGAAGAAGAATTATATCCAGAGAGAATACTAATTACGTTTCATAATTTTGTTGTAATTGATACTTCGTTATAATTACATTATTATAATTTCACATTTATTTTGTTAATAATTTTTAATTGACATTTCTTATAAAAATTCTTTTAAGCTTTATTTCTTTATTATTATTTCCCACATCTCGATTGACATCTGAAATTGCTTCTGCAAAAGTCGGAAATGTAACGAGGTATTAATATCTACATTCTCTTTGAAGATCTCTACAGCGTACCTGTCATATTCGCCATTGCGCCAATGAGAAATCGTGAACATAATTACGTCACGAGAGGTGATTTCGTAACAAAGATATATAATATTCTTAAGAAATAATTGCTTGCAACTTTATATTATACATATATAATACTTTAATCAATCACCTTATAATGTAATTTTGTATGTATAATATGTAAAAGCATAATATTACGCTTAAAGATATTATCTTTAAGCGTAATATTATGCTTTTACATATTATCTTTAATTTATATATATATATCCATCTTAATTAAAAATGGATTGTTAATTCTCCTCGACGCCATACATACACCCACACGCGTTTTAACAAAATTAAATCTTTTCATATTAATAAAAAATATCAGACAAAGAAAAAAGTATAAAAACAACGGCTTCTCTGGGATATCACATTTTTCAAATAATTTCATACCATGTTACAAAATCTATCTGGCAAACTGGTATGCAAGAACAAATATTTTTTCAACAATAACAATTAGTTAACAATAAAAAAAAAGATGAAAATAAAAGGTAACGTTAATAAAACCAAATATATTCATATTATTGGTCAATAGCCACCACTAAAAAATATACGTTTTTCGCAAAAATAAATTTTTGCAAAAATGAATTTGCCATTTTTTCGATGCTACGGAACGTTACATCAATATGCAATATTTTCGACCTATCACTCTCTAATTCCAGTTATCTAGTTATTGACGCGGATGAATTTCCTTTTGTTAAGAACGAGCGGTGAAAATTGCGCGAGTCAGAAAACAGAAATTGTACTTATGTCAAACGAGAGAAACGTGTTTTATTAAAGGAAGTTTAAAGAAATCGACCGCAGAACGCTCATCTTGAAAAAGCGGAGATTAAAGAAGGAGTAGGCAGCACCTCTTATCTTGAGATGGTAGCAGACATTGCAATAAACGACGCAAAGCGTTACATAAAGAGATGGAAGATTTTCCGACTATGGAATTTACGACCAATTTCTTCACAAGACACGTTTTTCATGCGTGCTTTAATTCGCGCCTAACAATCGCGGAAAGTACTTTGCGTTTTTTTATTCGCATCATAACGGAGAATGTTAAAATTTTCACATCTATATACATTTGGATAAGACTATAAAGTTATAGTTATGGAAAATTTGAATTATATTAATTGAAGAAAACAATAATTAGAATATTGCTAGCATCAAGGAAAAGATTACCGATTAAAAGATAATTGTAATCTTCGACGAAATACATAGTTTCAAATATATTTCTTGCAAGTAAAAGCCATACGTTATGCATTTAATGTGTTTGACAAACGTTATGTATTTTACGTGAAATACTTAATGAAGAAGGAAATGACTAGTCGACTGCAGAATTAGTGTGGTTGCGCGTAGAGAGATCTTTTATTTTATCATTACCATTGTGGCAACGGTCGTAATAAAACTTCAATTGCAATGTTCTAATGTTTCGAAACTGTTCCGACGTTTCGTGGCCGCGCAGTTGTTTGCTTTGTCGTTCGTGTTTGTTCTCTTGTGGTCCACGATGCGCGTACATTCGCAGTACGTGTGCGTTGTGCATGTGCAAGTACGTTCCGTCACTTCATGCATATGCAAGTCAGTCACATTATGCATTTGTCGCGTGTGCAACGTGCAGTCGTCAAATTGCGTCTAGTTACCATGCGAACGCAAATGTAATCTCTGTAGATCTCGCGGAGCAAAATGAAGCTCCGATGTACCAAAAAAAACATTCTAATTCGAAGAATATTCACCAAGACGGCGCACTAGTCCGCAAAGTTTCGCGAATAGAGTGCTTTCGATAGTTGGCAATTCTATAATCTAAGACAATTTTCTTACTCCTCGATTGCGAAATATTATAATTGATTGTTGTAGTTTTGATAAATGACATGAATTATTTAAGATAGATGATAAATCAAGAATAATTTAATTTTATCAAATTATTATAAATTAAAATTTGTAGATAAAAAATCACATTTTTTAATATTTTATATTAATATATTTCTAAAAAAAACGATAAATCTTGTTTTCAAAAGAATTTAAATTTCAAAGAAATAACGAAGAATTCTAATATAATTGATCTTGTGATATAAAAAGGAAAGAGAGAAAAATTACGAATTACGAATTTAGGGAATAAATAATTAGTTCTAATCGTTCCAACAAATATACCGTAAGCATAATCTCAGACTGAACCGCATTCTAAGCCTCTCACGTGCCAATTTAATACGTAATACTCCAAGCACATATTGATTACAGCCGCTTAACAATGGACGCGCCGGTTTGCAGTCGCTGTTCCATTTATGCCAATTTTCCTAAAGCAGTTTCAAGCTGCTTTATTGCTTCTCATTGACTGTGTTCCAGCAATCTTATTAGTGATGAACCTTAGTCCAGACGCGCGCACAAACGAACCGACTGGAACGTTAAGATAATTCTATATGTCTTTCACAATGCGCATATCTTGACATCGCATCAATCAATATAATCATTTATAATCTTACTAACGCAATCATTAAATGCCATTTCAGATGCTCGCAGCATCTCTTTTGTGTTCGATTTTCATATATGAAAAATAAATTTTTCTTTTATATAAAAGCATTAAAGAACTTGATGAAAAAAATGTAGAGAAATAAGAATTATCTGTAGAAAAAATTTACTTGTGACATTTATTTCGCACAAGCATGCTTAATCAAACGACAGAAACAAAAGATAATATTCAGTCAGAGCACAACACGTAAAGAATTGCGTAATTCCACGTAAATAAGAATGACAAAATATTTCCGTGAAATACTACGGAGCAACGCATACGAATACTCCAAGCTCGTGCGATCCATTTTTCTCTCTGGCAATGTCACATTCGAATTTTTTACAACAACAGTACAACCTCGGAACCGTTTGCGACCACTTAAATACGTGACTTCGTGCCGCGAATAACTAATCCTATGGAACACAGAGAAGTAAAATGTTCTCGAACGGGGTGGTACGTCACGAACGTGGCGTGACGCCATCCTGGGAACTAATTTCGACTCTGCAAACCCTGTCCAGGTTCTATTCATTCCCAAATTTACGGGCAGATAAAAAAAGGCAACTCTCTTTCTCTTTCTCTTTTATGGATAAAGCTATCGAGCAACGGAAGTGTATTATATGAAAATCCACCTTAGAATTGCAAAATTTTTAATTCCGATTCTCAAGAAAAGAAATGACTGTTGTTGTTTACAGCTTTCATTACTCGATGAAAAATTATATGATAAAATAAACAAGAAATTTACAATAAAATTTTAAGTGTCTTTTAAACAATACAGTTGTATATACTATGATTTTTATCTTCCCAATAGTACTTTCTAATTTCTGCGTTTATATTTAATATGCAATTACAGTACATATACATGTACATATATTTAGGTCACAAAATTTTCACGAAGCGTATCATTTTATCACGAAAATAAAATAAAGAGATGGAGAATCCTAATCACTTGCGATAGAAAAGATTACTCGCTCCTGCATAAAATTATGAAATAAAAGAACGATAAAGAGAGATTTAGGATAATATGCCGCGGCATATCGCGTTGCGGCAGATTTTCGAATGTCGCGGAAGGATTACACTATAATCCACTTGGCAGTCGAGGATTTCCGTTTATCGGATGGAAAAAAAAGCGATTTTGCAACTTGCGACTACGAGCATGTAATTGCGCAGATCTAAAGAAATCCATATAATTAACGTTTGAAAAAGTTTTCAAATATTACAAATCTCTAGATTACAAAAGCTATTACTAAGTCTCATGAAATTCACGCAAATGAAGATCGAATATAACAGATTTAGATTTATTATAAATGTGTAGATTAATATAAATGCGCGAACGTGAATTCATACGATAATTCTAACATACAGCATCCGCCTACGCAAGTACGAATCCACACTTGTGGCAATGCAAATAGTTAACCGCCAGTCGAGGAGCTCTATTGATTCGGTGGTCCCGAGATGACATAACGCGGTTTTGCAGACGCAGTTGTTTCCCGAAGTATGAAATGCATCGAAAAGATACTTAATGCGTCCCAAGATAATTTCCCCTCAAACAATATTCGAGCAAGTAAAATTCCGCGCATTTAGCACTTGACAATAGCAGAGCAGAATATTAAGCTCTAACTTTGTATAAATTTTTTGCCAGCTTTTCATATTAGCCGGGTTAGTAACAGGTGCGCATTATTCCGGAATTACAACTGAATGTCACAAATTAACTGGACGATTATTTCCATTGTTCGCATGGGGATTAAAATATTCACTCGCCATACAGTGCTATCGACTTCAAAGAAAATGAATTAAATAACATTGTGATTTTATGTCATACTCTTTTATACTCTTAAATGTCGGGTGTCGATGCTGCGCTATATGCATTGCGCACGGGTCTTTTGTTATTTCAACTTGGAACAAAAACGCTTTCGATTTATATTCTGATTTTTGAGTGAAAAATTATAATTAGATCAAAAGCACTGGCTCGATATCTGCGCTTTACGACAACATAAAGTTCACTTACTGAAATTGTACGAATAACTGCTTTTTTTAGCACGTCGGCCCGGCAGCATTTTACTTTTATGATGCCGCGACCGTCCGAAACTCAGCATCCCTGTAACTTCTCTTATACGCTCGCTGAATAAAAAGGAACAGCTCTAGAGAGATATAGCCCCGACCCAAGAGAAATTATGCGGAATACTCACGATTTTGTGACTAATAATGTGCAAGATTGAAACATCACTGTTTGATGGTTTCGTGAATATTACAAATAAAATTAAATTAAATTGTTACAATCTACAATTAATAATTAATTTTGCAAAACAAATAAAAATAAATTTGCAATTTTTTAATCAAATGTTTTAAACGTTTAATATATTTTTACAAGGCCAGATTCATTATATCGATTTGATTTATTATTTTTTTACTATTGTTTAATTTGTTGTTATATACATATGATTCGCATGCAAAACTTTTGTGTTTATTTATGTTACAAAATTTAATATTATCAAAGTTTAATCTCACTACCTATAATAATAATGCTACGAAGTCGAGTTTAAAGTACTTTAAGTTGGTAGAAATTAAAGTTTGATAATAATCTAACAAGCAGCTGTATAGTAGCAGTCGACTTTAATCTTGAGTTAATAGCTATATTATTGAAGTGCATTAAGCAATGGTAATAAACAAAGTCATATTTTTCACGATTACTGTTGCACTCTTCCATAATAAAAAGTTTATGTTCCGTCATATTGTCTGTACAGTTCCATATATCGAAAGATTTTATCCAATTCTATAAATAACATTTCAATTCAGCACACTGTAGAAAAATATTCTCGAGCTCTAGCAAAGCTAAAACGATTAAATTATACTGTCCCATTCACATCAATCAATCCATCGATCAATTCCTTTTTTTCCGTTTTGGATTTAACCCTTGCTCGAAGTTATCGTTATAATTCTTTGTTTTTTTATTTTTTTGAAATGTGATTTTTATGTGAAATGGAATTCTTTTCAATCATGAAATATCGTCCAGAGTGTCATGCGTGTGAGTCAATGGACCCTGATGACCATGAGGACCTCGATAACCTGAGAGAGAGAGAGAGAGAGAGAGAAGAAGCTTATTGTTAGATAAGCGCCGGCGCAGTAATCCCGAAGTGAATAAATTATTGTTTGTATGTTAGTTTATTAATCGTATATGCGCGCAAGATTTGAATTAATTGCGTAATTTTATTTGTTTATTTATTATCAAAAACTATAATCTCGTAAATGTTTCTACATAATAAAAAGTAGAGTCTTTTTAGAATTTATATAAAAGTTCCTCTCTTTGGATAAAAATCGGATCAGAATGCGGCCAGGAGCAATAAAAAATAAGTCCAATACTGGCACGAAAAATAGATACAAGCCACGCAAGGTAGATGACCAATACAAGCCAGAATGTGTAAGTACAAAAGATACGTAAACTATTTTTGAGAACACATTTTTCGCGTTTTGCTTGCATACGTGCAATGATATCTAATCGAAAATGCTACATCGGTGCATTCATCGTGTGTATACATACCTATATACAAATATAAATAAACTCGACTATAAATAATTTTTTAAATTTCTATTTCTAATTGATATATTATATTAATCAGTTAGTTTTATACAATATATTATTCGTTAATCTATTTCTCGTAGATACGAAAATGTGCTCATTATGATCGAAGAATTTAATATTGCACGCTCTTTGAATATTTTATTGCATTTATATAATTTTAAAATTACCAATATTGAAATGATTATTTAATCAAATTTAATCAGAAATTAAGAAGAATGGAAAATGGGGAGAACTGTGTATATATATTACAAATCATAATTTAAGGAGAACCGACAACAATTTCTCTGGATTAACTCTACAAATTCTGCGCGATGTTATATCATAACGAAAATGTATCGCTGGTTTCACGATCAGTGACACGAAACTTAATTAAACAAACAGATAAATAAAGCAAACATAAAACCCGGCGCATGTTCAATCTCGAAGGATTAATTTATCTTTCGGTGCATATGGTTGGCCAGTGTTTTTCCCCATTTTATTGTTTTGATGTTTGTAATCCCTCGTTTTCACTGTCACACCGGTTGAAATTGTATATGTGCGTACCCCTATCGATCGATATTTGCACAATAGGGTGCCGTTATCGCTCGACACGACACTATCAGCGTACACGATCGTTGCAGTGCGGATGTTGCTTTAGTTGCAGCAGCCACTTTTCGGTGCTATTGACGTCAGAGCGGATCTCTAATCGCTGCTTGCGTTTCATGCGCCGAACAATAACGATGCTTGGCTATAGGAAGGAGAAACGCTCTCCTTCCTGAAATGCCTTAAGGTATAGGTGTGCAATCCATGCAATTTCGATTCAAATGAAATTTCTATTATGTGCAAGCTTTATCTATACCTATTATATCAGATAATGTGATGACAAAGTAAAGTTATATTGCTTCCTACAGATCGTAAATGGACGGGTAAATTACATAAAAGATCGTGTGAGATAAAAGCATCCGTGAAAAAGCAAGCAAAATACAAACTGTATCTTTGTATTTTGCTGTAATTACATTTATGATGTACAAATATGATTTATAATCTAGCTTACACACACTGTTATCAAAAATGTAATATTTAATAATAATAAAATAAACGTATTTTATTCAAGATAAAATATTATACAATATAAAACAATATACTGAATACTAAAAAATAGTTAACTTTATCAAATATATAATAGACATATTTTTAAAATATGTATAATTATACATAAAATTATTTTAATAATTGCTTCATTACTAAGAGTATATTTCAGCAATTGTTACTTCGAAAAATTTTTGATTGCCATCATTTTTACCCCTAAACGCTATAAAAATATTTTATTAGAACTCAAAAATTAAACTGCAGTTATATATTTAATTCAGTTAATGATAAGAAAGCATATAGATATCAGTGCAGCATAATTTCATTTTTACCACATTATTACGGTAATATGGGCTATAAAATTTCTTTACGGATATAAGCAGAACGAAATTGCGTAGTCAATAATATACGTGCATTCTTAATAAAATGGACTAAAATTACAATGCATTTATGAATTCTTCGAAAATTTGTATATTGTACTATGTAAAATGGCAATATATGTAAAGCTTTTTAATTTTAAATTTTAAAAAGTTTTGCAAATTATAGATTTAAATTTCGAAATTTTGCAAAAGAGAAATATGTAAAAATTGCAATGAGCATATCAAATCAGAACGTCGAGCAATTTTATTTTTATTTATGCACTTTATTTCAATATAAGGAAAATATAATAGTTAAAAATTTTCAAAAGTCTAAAATTAATTATAAATTAAAAAATTGCAATTTATTTTAAATCTCTTTTATACACAAAATATGGTTCAAAAATTTTTCGATTTTTTATGGATATTTGCGTAATCCTAAAATCCTCTAAAAAAAGTGAATCAGTTACAAATATCTGGCACAATAATTGAAAAAAAACTTTTCAACATGATATTCTATTTTTTGTATTTTTAAGCGACTTAATAAATTTCTTTTCTATCGTCAAACGTAATTTTTGATTTCTTTCGCATAGACGTATTTTCCGTTAGATTCAGTTTGATCCTCACATTGAGAAGACGTGCGGAAATCTAACTTTCAATAAGCCGGCAAGACCTTATTAGAGGCGCTTTTATCCAGCTCGCAAAGCTATTCAATTTGTAGGAAGATTTTCACCGCTATGGAGAAGAAAATCGAAGATAGGGGATTACAAATGGAAAGTAAAAAATCATGTGGCGATAATCAGCATTGAAAGAAAAAAAATATCAAAGATTTGAATATTTTTGCGAATTTTGTTTCTCACGTTTTTCCAATCGTCTTCCTTACGATGATTTTCGGAGAGAGGTGTAAAGAGAGTGTATTTGTATATAATATCCTCTTAACCGAATGTCAACTGATTTTTGCGACACACGATATGTGAAGTAAATGTTTACACAATATGAGCGCAAATATATATATATCTCAAATTGCGTATTCGAAAAAGAATCATTTTCAATGTTCTTTTTGTCTTACTCTATATTTACTTTGTAAGTATTTCTTTACTCCAGTTTGAAAATTGATTTAATAAAAATGAGAAAATGACATTTTTATGGATATTCATTAGCGACAAGAGAAGAAGAACGAAATTGTGATGAAATTCATCTATGGAATCGTCTAATCAAATCGACTTCGACTGAGCGAATCGACGACGCGTCGCTGTGGCAACGGGTAGCACTTTCTCATAAGAAAATACAATCACGAAAAGAAGTAAAAGGGGCGAGAAAACGAAAAGAGAGGCGACACGTATATATATACATATATATTTGAGTGGGCGACGAAAAGAGAAGGAAAAGATTTGCGGATTCTATTTACGCGCGCTAGACGGTATCGCGTACTGAAAATAACAGTTTATATGTGTGTGCGTGACGCATACGCGCTCACGAATTGTTGTACAGAGGGTAGGAAAAGCAATTTCCACCCGACACGACGCGACGGCGGTGTGCTGAATATGTCCACCATTCGAGCTACTTTCCTCTCGACCGTTCGAGCTCTCGTCGTCATTGCTCCTTCGCGTCCTGAATAAATGCCAAAGGCGCGCAAATATTGCGAGGAATCGTAGAAATTAATTACGCCTCCGCAAGCAGATTCGTTAATTAAACTACCGACCATCGATGAATATACTCAAGAAAGTCGAGGGTTCCTCTCTTTTTCTCGATACTCAAATTGTTCTCTCCGCGAATGTTATGATTACAATTTATCTCGCGATCGAAACCGTTGCACTTGCAGATTAAACTCGATTAAAAAATAATTTTTAAATAGAAAATAATTTGCATTGTAAATTTCTCTAAAGTCGAAAGCATAGTAAATTTAATATTTCTAAAGCAAACAATTTTAATTTTCTCTCGAAATTTAATTAATTACGTTGAAATTTAGACTCATAATTTTTCGGTAGAATGGCATTTGCAATTCCGTTGCAATTAATTAGCGTGATTTTCATATCGCGTAATTCGACTATGTATAGCACTGATATAGCAATAAACAATTATAGAAAATACAATACATTTATATTTGCAATAAACATTTTGTGTAAAATGAACAGAAATAATAAAATGTTATTTCATTGAGGGATAGAATTCAGATTGTATTCTCGAGAACACAGCAAATTAACGGTATAAGTAAACTTAATTAAACCACCGCAAACAAGGGACTAGATGTTGATTCATTCACAGGACTAATTCCTGATTCCTAAATGTATACTTTCTTCGTATGCGGATTTGCTTCGTCAACCAATTATTCCTGAACTTGCTAACGTTCCCCAATTCTGCTCGGTAACTTGAATCAAATAATTCTACGAGTAATAAATTAAAACGAATTTCTGCGGCCAATCAGGAGTTAATCGGGCAAAGTTCTCAAGAAAACTACTGCGCTACCATAACTCATACCCCATAGCAAGGTTTCCGCTATTTTATATTTCAACAAGCAGAGAACGGGATAAAACAACGTGCACACGTGCGTAAAGCGAAGCGAGCGAACACATTTCGTGCCTCAACTTTGTAGTCTACCTTCCTCACTCTGCAAAAAGAGTTTCCCACGAAATAACAGTCAGTCAGTTCACGCTCGAAGAATAAATTTGAGATTACCGTTTCCGGGGAAACGAGCTACTCCCGTAAAATAAAGAGAAGTCCATTTAGCCTTCCCTTTCACGGAAATACAAGTTGATTGAATTAAATTCTGCGCATCGTGCGCCTATATAGGCTTACTCAAACGTTTTGTCACTCGCTACTCTTTGAAACCAGTACTTTCGATCGATCAAAGCCGAAACTCGTTGGCCCTTCCCTTTATATATAAGTAAACAAGTAACCGACTATGTCGCATATTCAATATACCAAGTTGAAGGGAGATAGGAACTATCCTCTCGACTTTTACAGCACTTTTCAATGAATACGGATGTTTCGCGGCAATTTTACGCAAAGTAGCGAGCCACATGGAACCGAACGGGAAATGCAATAACGCAAGGAACGTGTATCGCGAAATGGAATAAATTTCGTCCGGTCGTTTCGTCTCTGTAACGAATTTGCAGCGACGTAATGGCCGAAACGGCACCATAGAGGAATAAACGTAAACGACCAAGTTACAGCCTGCCATTCCCTCCCTTTATATCCGTTCCTTGCTATCGCGCAATGAAAATGGGTGATTCGCTTAAAAGCATTCTTCTTCTCTTATAACGTATCTCATTTCTTCGAATCTTATCATGGACCAATGTATCATGCCGGCTTACTCTCGTTAAAACGTGTCAGTTTCTTACGAGCACGAGAAAACGTATAATGAATATATAATTTTATATATGTATACATATATCAAAAAAAGAAAAAAATTGGGCGCAGTAACAATAAATCTTCTCTAGATACTATTTTACAAATTAATCCCATTAAGCTTACTTTTCATCAAAATTTTCAACTGTCTGTCGACTTCCTTCCATTCGCATGTATATGAACCCGGTGTTTTTGTAAAGAAATGATCAAATGCAGCTTGAGGATCATCGGATGATTCAATTTTCAAAAGAGCTCGCTGCATGAATAGTAATATTATTATAGCTTAAACTTTAATTAAATTTTTGAGATGTTAATCGAAGTATAAAATTTTCATAATATTGAAGAAATATATATATATAGATATATATATAGTAATTATATTTTTATTCAAAATTATACCTGCAGCACTTCTATGTCGCTCATTTCGTACGTGAAAGTATCAAGACTGCGCAGAAGAGAATCAAGTTCAGAACTAGCGTTAAAATCTTTGCCGCTCTCTCGAAAAAAAGTATGTTTGTGTTGGAAATTAACAGGCGATTGAATCTTGTATTGTGTAACTTCAATTGCTTCATCCATTACCACGTAAATTCTATACACATTTTATATCTAAAGTATACGCACTGCTTTTGCATAAATTTGTTTAAATTTCTGAGAGAGAGAGAGAGAGAGAGAGAATTTTTGTGCAAAATCTTAAAATAATTAAAATTCATATTAGAGTTCTTTGATCAAAAACCATCCAATTATAAAGTTTGCTTAAACTATGCTTTAGTAATGTATACATATATTTATGTTAATCAACGCTGCAACGAGTTTTAGGAAACCCTAACTTTAGCTTTGACAATTATTAAAGTGAGATTTACCCCACTGTGTACATCAGATTAAGTCCTCCCTTCAGGCTTATGAAACTATAAATGGACATGTATTCTTGCTCAGAAACTCGCCAATAAATCCTAAAAGGTTGTCCGTGACATATCGCCTGAATCTACTAGCACATTAAACAATCATATGGCAGTGAAGAGAAAGAAAATATAACAAATTAAAAATAAACTAAATAAAATATAAAACATATATAAAAAAATAAAAAATATTTAAAATAAAATAAAAATAAAAATAAAAATAAAATATAAAATTTATTTATTAATAAATTGAAAATTAACTAAATTGTAATTCGTAATTATTATTTTATCGATACATACATATGTGTAAATGTTAATTCATTAGTGGAGAAGTGCAACATTAACAAAAAATACAAACGTATAAAATGTTTTCTCTCACAAAAAAACAAAAAAAAACTCCGACAACACAATTTTCACGAAAAATAAAATCATGATGCTTGATGCGTGATATGCAAGCGAAAAACTCGAAAAAATCAGATATTAATTGTTTTGAATATACATAATACAAATGAATATCAAAACAATTTGTATTTCGCGAAAGAATTTTTTGATATTATCAAGATATTTTTATAGTTAACACATATTTTTTCCGTATAAATACTCGTAAAAACTTAAGTATTTATTTAACAACAAACATTGCGTATGAACTATAATATTAGTTATAAATATGTATCATAAAATAAAAGCTCGAAGCGTTATTAAATGGAAATAGCTCATACAGTTTCGTACGATTAAGATTAAATTAACGATATACAAATTGATCCATACTGCACGAGAATCGATCACTAATTTTTTCATAGTTCTGCATAATTGTGCCACAAGCATATATTGCTGCAATTTGCATTAATACGATGAGTTATTTGCATATATAACATTCAATTTTACATGTTATGTACATATCATTTTACACGACATATTTCACGTATTATATTAACGTAGATATATTATATATTTTGAAATAAAATATTTAAGTATACTATTGGCAAAAGTGTTAGACAAACACTACATTAATATTTTAAAAAAATAATTATGTAATAAAAAGTTAATACAATGTCATTTGTAAAAGAATTACAGACATTGCGAATATTTTATTCTATTTCCAATTATTTTGAACTAATTATTTATTGAAGTTCTGAAATTATTAAATTTCATGCAGTATGAATAAATATTGTTTACACGAAAACTACTTTAGTAAATAATTCGTAAAATTCAGGAAATTGTTCGTTCTTCAAGGTTATTATTGTCCTTTCGATTATCAGGCTCGGATTTCGCACAAGAGTCACTTGAATATTGATGGACGATGGCATAGTTTTTCATCTGGAGGTTAATCAATTGTAGAAAATTACGTTTAATATTCTTATTATACAAGACTCGTGCAGTTATTATAGAATTTCGTACGTTGAGCGAAATAATTAACTTATATCGAAGTGGAACACTCGAAACGTGGCGTAGATAGTCGTCATGTTATTCATTTATTCACGTCATGGCAATACAAATTTGATTACAATTGTTATTGAAGACATAAATGAGAGAAACAATTATCCATAACGTTGCACTAATTAATTAAAGATTGCATCATAATTTTACATTCAAGATCAGATGTGAATATTCGTAACTGCGTTAACAGAGCAAGCCAATTTGGCACTCGCAGATGAACATTATCTGCCGTTAATTAATTTTAGTTCGCTAAATTCAGCGAAAGTTTCGTACGGACTGGCTGGAAAGTGGGTGGCGATATTATGCCGTAACTTCTAGGACATTTACTAACCTTGTGCTTACAGGATGAAGCCAGCACTAATGCGAATGTTCGTATAAGAGGTTATAAGGATGGCAATAGAACTCCTGGAGAACCTTGGAGTTGAGGTATTTCGAATCTATCTGAGCAGAAATACAGGTTCATTCGCTTCGATTAACATTGGTACGAAATTTTCTTGCCAGATTCTAAAAGTCAAATTTTACTTGAAAACTTCTCCTTGTAGCAACTCTTGATTCAGTATTATTTAATTTGATTTAATATTTTATACATCAGTGTTTCATTATTAGAAAAAATATAATCAAAATTATTTTATTTATTGTCTCAAATCAGATTTTAGTGTAATTTCTATATCGAAATTACTTAAATCGTCTAACATAAAATTCTCGATAATCTCATTAAATTAAAAATATTCCTCAAAATAAAATTAATTCTAATGAGTTACAAGTTATATCGTCTAATTAAATTTGCGAGAATATTTTTTGCCAAAAGTAGTTAAACAAAAGATGTTCTTATTTAAATCTTATTTTTTCTAGCATTAGTTAATTCGGGCTGATATTTGATGTAAGATTAATTAACGACAGATCCTAAAATTTTCAGGTTTAATATAGGCTTTCAGTGTGAGACATTGGAATTAGATGTTCAATTGATATCGATTGCGAAGGGACTTTTGAGAAAACCGCATTACATTCATCATCTCAGCGACCTGCTCCGCCGGGCAAGAAATGACTGGAACTTTAGATCTCCCTCGGGATCATGCAGTTGGTATGTATACAGGGCGAATTGGGTCGGGGAGAAATTTCAGGCCCGGAGATTTCGCTCTGTACTAATACCCGCGAGGCAAGAAATTGCAAACAAGATTCTCGCGTCGGCACGTGAAATTAATCCTTTGCATGCAACAGTTGAGGCATCGTTGCGCATAATAGCACCGGCACCTCGCTTAAAATTACGACAGGTGAGGCGATTCGCGCGCGAGCGTGGAAAGATTAAATCGTGCTCGCGATATTCCGCCGTCGCACGCGATCGTTCAGCGACAAAGCACGCAAACCGTCCTGACGGATACAGTATTTGATTTTCAGATACTGATTTGCAGATTTCATTTACGATACTTCGGAAGTAGGTAAAATATGATAAATCTACTCTAAAAAAAAAATTGTTTTGTAAAACAAAATCTAATATAAAATATATCAACTATTTTGTTTATATATGTGTTGTATTTATACAAAATAGCTTAAGAAAAGATACAGAATTTAACCAGGTCTGCGCGATACAAATTTATATTTCTCGCATTACTGCTTTCTAATTATATAATTAAAATATCGAGTGCCAATATAATTATAAGCATCTATATTGTATTCTATTTATATTTATTTTCCTCATATTTGCGCTCGTTTTATAGCTTTTGTCAGGCGTAGTTCTATACAGAATTGCTATGTCGACACATTCTCTAAGGAACAACCTGTAAGAACAACCGCCATCAATCTCGATTGCGCGAACGAGAGTTTGCGAACTAGTCGATCACGTCTGATTTGAAAGTTGCGGAATTTGGAAGACTTTGTCTTCAACGAGAATAAAGACATCACATTGAATAATGGCTCGGAGTTGAAATTGACATGTGCAAATAATGCTTCAATGTTTGGTTTTCTCAATACGTCGTATATAACGCGTTACGAGCAGCTTTTACATCTTATCGTTAAACTTTGCATTACTTAAGTGTAAAATTTGCCAATTTGCATTTACAGATTGTTCTCTACATTATAAAATCTTTCTTTATAAAGTATTATGAAAAAATAATGAAGACTTTTGTTGTGCAATAGAAATCTTAATTCTATAAATGATTCTATATAGGAAATTGATCAATCCAGATATATATATTATATTATTAAAATAATTTAATATAATAATTTATAAAATATTTTGAAATATAGGCGAGTCATTAATATTATAAGCATTCTATGCATATAACTTTTTTTCGTTATCTGTTTTCCTTTTTTACATGATTTTGTTTTTTTGCTACGCGTTTGATATTTGGCGCGAGACACAATTGTCCTTTAATGGTCTCTTGATGATTATTTTCGAATTTAATTAGCATTACAATGATTCTCGATTAGAGTTTCTTAGGTGCAAAAACTTCCAAATTGTGACCATGCCGCATCATAAAGAATTCTTGATATTCTTGCGAAGTTTGGTGACAGTGAGAGATTGAAATTTGCAGTTATTACTGATATAGTTCTAAAGATTCAGTTGCTGATTCACGCTCTAAACTTATGAATATTCAAAGAAGATATTCATTTATCAAATATAATTAATATTTGACTTTGCTTCATTTAATTCGCTTAATCTGTTTTTCCCTTTCATTTTCATCTTGAAATGCTCCGTATTTCATATTCTTAGCGTATTATTTGATTTATTATTTTTATTGCTTTTTTCTCTCTAATCATATCTCCTGATTTATTTTCTAATCAATTTTTTATTATTGCATTTCTCGTCTTCTTTCATGATTCTCTTCTTTATTTAATTAATCAAATTGATCATTTCTTTTTTATTATCATGATTTATATTACTCATCTTTTTTTAACTATCTTCTTTTTATTTTCTTATTAAATATCTGACTTTACTTCAAAATGATTGAAATTTTACTTCAGACATAGGTAAATGTGATCAATTTACGTTGTGACGTTCCTTCGTTCCAATATTGTACCAATATTGTCTATTGGTCGCTTCGAAAACTTCCATAAGCTTCGATCATATTTTATATTTATTTTCGTTTTCTCATTTTCTTAAAAATTTTTCCAGAAGTGCTGATTGATTCACAAATAAAATAATTAATTTTTGTAGAAATAAGAGTTTAAAAGATCATATAACAAATCCATATAATTCTTTCATTTATTTTATAACAAAATTCATAAAATTTCGTTTGTCTGGATTTACAGTTTCATGTCATATAACTGAGAAAATATTATATATTGTAATTTTTTAAAAAATGTGACACTTAGATATTGTTTCTTTTTTTCAAAAACAATGAACAAAGTTTTCTGTTATTCGCGTACTTATATATGTATATACGTTTAGTAGATTCTTCATAATGTTATCAAAAAATTGATATTTTATATTTTGATATGTAAAACTAAATGCTGCGTGTGTTGTATTCTTAAATCATAAGTTATTTGTCATATAATTCTTTAAACTATTCTTTAAAAAAATTATTGAAGCATTATATTTTTATAGCATATGTCGAACAGCTTAATTCCAAAAAAAAAAGAAAAAATCGCAATATATTTTTAAACTCTACCAAATTAGAAAAAATACGTATAGAAAATCTTCCGAAAGTATTAAATGTTGTTAAAATGAGCGGTCTGACGAATATATTTCGAGTTCGAGGTCAAGCAGGCTCTTTTTACGGATGTCTCACCATACATATTCGAGTAGCGTCCTTGCGGCTTGATCCATCTGAAAGCGGCCGTCTTTGTAATGGAAATGTCTGTCGGCGTTGCTTGCAATTGCGTTTCCTCGACGCGAAATCGCCGTGTTCGTGAGCTTCCGAGATTCTCACGGGACGTAAACATTCTTTTCAGAAAATGTGGATAGGCAGAAAAATGTCGGTTGTGTTCCAGTAGAATTTAAATGACGTTTATAGCAGTTAGCAATGATAAATACAACCATTCTTGTGCCAAAATAAAATGAGTCTCATTACAATGATTTATTATTAGAAATAAATGTAATAAAAAAATTTCAACTCTGTGAAAAATATTAGAATTCTGTGTTACAAATGTATATCAGATACATAAATTCAAATAAAAAAATCATTGTTTTAAGAATAAATTAATTTTACAAATTACATCTTTTTCTTTATATCCTTTTAAATAAGTATTTGTTATTAAATATATTAAATGGAAATAATATTAATAAAAAATGCGATATGCTTTTAAATGATTAAATTCGAAAATGTTCATCAAGAAACCATTAAAGGACAATCGTGTCTTACGCCAAATGTCAAACGCGTAGCAAAAAATGAAATGTATCATATAAAGATAAACTAAAAAGGAAAACAGATAAAGAAAAACAAGTTATATTCAATGCGTATAGTATTATATGACTCCCCTATTTCAAAATCTAAGAAATCTTATTTGTTGTACAAAATCGGTGTTCGATTATTGTACAATTTTCCGCAAGCTCAAAACTAGTCGCAAAAATTTCAAATACTCGTTCAATACAAACATTCCAAGTCTTATTGGCCCAATCTCTGTGAGATAGGAATGGATGCAGTCAACTGAAGATATTGCACGATTGCACTGACGCGTAGAATGTCTGTCATACCCGTCTGGACGTTTGTCAATCCAGTTACCAGGACAAAGGTTTGTCTACATCCCACATAACAATTCCTTTTTTCTCTTATATACGTAGTCTACATTCAACGCATTCATATTTTGCAGGATAACTATTTGTTGTCCAATATTTAATTAAAAATATTTCATAAAAAAATAGGGATGTAAATGTGTACTTTTTGAAAATATCTACTTTAATATATTAATTAAATTATAATTATTTTAATGTAGAGAGACTAGAAAAATTATGTCAACCATACTTTTCTAAATTAAAAAAATGCAGAATATCAAAAATAGAGGGTAAAAAACTCTTCTCAGGACTTTTGGCATAGCCTTGCGGGCATTAGCTATTCTGCTAACCGACATTCTTTACCAGTTATTACATAACATTCCTTATCATGTATCATATAACATTAACGATATCTTTAATGTCTTGTATCTGCGACGAGAAATATTTTGGAAAAATGATGTTAAAAAAATCGCCTCTGTCTCTTTCTCTCCGAGAGATTATAAGCAAACCGACTCCCGATTCCGATTCGTCATGATACTTCTGCAAATAAAATCGCGTCTTTTCGACAATGGGCAAACATGGAAACGGTCGAGATTTCTGTGCGTCGAGGACCCTAATTGCGCTCATAGCAAACATTTGCATTTCAAGGGGCTTTTGCTTGCCTGCATAATGTTTGACACAGGTGCACGCTCGAGTCAGTCCTCGCTAGTGGGAACAAGTATAAGTGCCACAAGAGGGTACTCTCCTTGCACGCTCGTGTATTACTGCAGCACACATATAGTACTCGCTAGTGATAAGCTACTCCTGGGGCTCGAACAGGTGCACTCGTTTAACAGCGCGCGAGCAAACTGCGAAATTTCGGTCGAACGCAAAATACACTCTCGCATTTTGTACGTTCAATATAAAGTGGACTTTTCAATTCCCGTGAATAGCGAGTTTTTTTTAATTGCGAAATGATCGAGTCACTACAATTATTATTAGCGATATAATTCTTCTATGAGTCATATTTAAATATTGTGGCTATAGTTATTAATACAATAATTCCTATTTAGTTTACCCTTGGCTCATTTATGAGAGAATTACTGTTATTCGGCAATCGTTACATTAATTTGTAGTTCGACGCATACATGAACGTTTACAGTTTATTCGATTAATGAATCAATCAAGCTGCTATTGCAAACGAATATATAATATAATCAATCAGCTACAGCAAATTGTTCTAAAATTTTAGAAAGTAATTTAACATATAATATACAATGTACGTAGAATTTAGTGTTTAATTATTCGTTAGATTATTATATTTATTTAATTCGTTATCATATATTGTTAAATCACGAAATAATAAAAATTGAGACAGGCATCGTGTAAAAATAAAAGGAGGAAAAGTAAAAGTCTATGTCAAACTATCTATGCTTAAAATGTTTTTCACGAGAACATTTTCTTTCCGCGAGACGCGTTCCACGCGATGGAGTCGCAATTTTGTGCATTACATGTAACTAAGTGAAACTGGAGCACAAACGAGTCGGCTGTAAACTACGATTAAAGTTCGAAGTGCGCCGTGCCGTACGGGCGTTATCAGTAACACCATTCGTAACAATGCAGCTTCCCTCTCCGTGTCCTACATTCTCCTGATAAAACGTACCCATATTATTTCCTATATTGCCCCTATGTCGCGAAAATAACCTATTATGTATCCCAAGAAATATAACTTTTGCTAAGAACTTTGAATATTTATTATATAATTTTCTCTCTCCCTCTCTCTCTCTTTCTCATAATGTTAAATAATAATTTCATTGATAATGTAATTATTTCTATCAATTCTATATATTACTACATACTCTTACTATACCTATATTATTTCTTATATTGCCACTATGTCGCGAAAACAATCTATTATGTATCCCAAAAAATATAATTATTTATTATAATTTTTTTTTCTTTCTCCTATAATGATAAATAATAATTTTATTGATAATATCATTATTTCCATCAATACTGTGTAGTATGATAATCTTATTATAAAGAGAAACAAATTTTTGTACTCGCGCATATTGTGTTAGAGATCCTCGAATTAAATAAAAAAAAATTGCATCTCTCTTACCGCACAAATGCATTCTTCTGTAACAAATTCTTGTTTGGCACATAGGAAATCATGCGGGAAAAATAGTTAGCTTGCACTAACCGACCGATTCCTAACCGAGCGATTCTCAAATTTCGCTTGGGCTTCTCGCGCAAACGATTTACGTGAAGCAACGAAGCGTGCACACATCCGATCATCAGTCCTTTCGTAGTTCTCTCGAGCATTGATTTTGCTGCGCCAATCAAGAGAGCTCGGCCCTGAGCGCGCGCCACTGAAAAGGAGACAGAACGAGATAAAGCCCGGCTAGCCGGATCGGAATCCAGCGACTCGTGTAACTCCGCTGGAATCGAAGAGTAGTCGTTCGGAAGGAAATCTCGCGAACCCTCTTCCTCTTTTCTGCGCGCATCCCCTTCCCATTCTCTCCGCCTCTCGACCTCATCCCTTTTCTAGAATTTAAACTTTTTCTCTTCTCCCTTCGTTCTTTTCTCTCAGCATTCAAGCGACAGCTAAACCAACGACGGACGCATTGACGTCTTCGCGGTACGTCTGACCCTGACCGACTATCTCTAGCGATTAATTTAGCTATTTCCTTTTGTTATCTCGATTACGCACGCTTTGCCGCTGTCATTGCATCGAAATACGCAATTAATCACAATATCACAGACCATCGTGGACTATTAATATTAATACGTTATTATTTCAGAAACGATGGTTTGGTTGATTAAAAAATGAAGGCTGGTGTAATATACACGAAGAATGAATTATTTTATATTTTATCAATAATGACAAAAATTTCTTTTAGGAAAATATAAATATACGTAAAATCGATGGGAAAATTAAATTGATGCAAAAAAAAAAAAATAAAGTTAATAACTTAAATAAATAGAATTATATTAAATTTTCTTTCTTAAAATTTTTGATTTAAATCAACGAATTATATATATTATATAGTAAAATGCGTCACTTTTACTTGCACATTCATCTGAATTTTTTACAATATATTAGAATGCAGACTAAATATAGGAAAAAATTGTGTGCGCTCATCTTCCATTTTTGCGAAACAATGTTGTATCTCGCGCAATCTTATAAAAATGCAAAGTGATTTTCTGACAAAAAAAAGAAGTAATCACGTAACGAAAATATTAATAGCGGGAGAGCTCTCGACATCTTGCTAGGAAAACAGTTACATCGTCGTTTTTAATGGCGCTCGGAAATTTTAATGGATTTTTGCGCTGTCCGTGCTTGACAGGTTGAGCATTAAAAATTTTTGCAGCGTCGTCAGTGATTTTAACTGAGTTTCAGTATGTCGTTCACACGCACCGGTTATGGCACTCAAGCCGATAATCGATGGAATAAATTATTGTACATCGATCATGTGGCAAAATAAGTTTCATGCTAACATTGACATAGAAAATTGTTTCGTTATTAGAATCAATTGAATCAAGCATAAAAATAAAATGTTCAAACAGGAACAAGTTTAAATTAAAAGAAAGTCGCTCTTAATTTGAAAAAAAAAGTGTTTTAGAAATAATTATTGATATTATTTTGCAATATACCTAGTAACTTGATTTTTCACGAAAATATTATCGCATTAAATACACTGAATAATAAAGATTTCAAAGTTTAGATCAAACAGAACTTTCCATTAGCTATTTAACTCACATCAGTGCTTGCTCATTGATGTTTAACGCCGCTACCGGGAACATTTTTTTTCGCCGAAGATTTGATCCGTTGAGATACGATTTCTTGATCTCTCGTACGTTTTCCCCTGAGTTTTTCTCGGAAAATACCGGACGTCCAGCTCGCCGAACATTCAGGCGACAGCTAATGTCATGCTTTCCCGAAGGGCCAATTTCTGGTTAGGTCTCTTCATCCTGGAGAGAAAACTACGTTTTCACGTCAGGATTTCCCATCCCAATTTCTCGTTGATCTTCTGTGAAATGGACTATATCCTTAATTAGGACATTTAATTTATGTCGTTCCCTTGGCGACATCCCTTGTAATAAAGGGTGAAACGTGACAAACATATAATATAGAGCAACGATTTCTATAGGTTGTTATGGGACTTTAATAACAAGAGATCAATAACTTTGCGCATTCCCAAATCCTTTGATTGAGTTTTAGGTTTTTATCGGTTCTCCTTTAGAATTATTAGTAAATGCCAAAGATTTGCAGAATATCCGTAAATAAATACCACAATAGCAATTCTCATGATACACAAGTAAAACATATTTATGAAGTTTTACAATTTAAACTCTCTCTAATATATGAAATAAAATTCCCTAAAATATTATAAAAATGGTGAAGCCTTTTTCTCTTCAAGAATCTCCTGGAAAAAATTCCATCGAACCATTTGATTTTGTGACAAGTTTATAATAGAAAATGTCATAGGATAAATTCTCAAGATTGCGTTATATCGATGTTTTCACATATCAAACTCAGTAATGAAACACAAATACGCTGCTCGGAGTACTTTCCGCGAATGAAGAATTTCTTCCTGAAAGGAGGAAGAAACTCTAAGAGAAAACAATTTGAATATCTCGCTCCACATTCTATCAACGTTCACAACCTGCTTCGTAATTTCACCGCAGGCACGGTTCACGTGATACCATTCATATAACACGAAAACATCGTTCGAGGAAGCTTTATATCAACGATCTTCAAAGAGCGGAAAATAGCGCCCGCGCCTTCTCATCCTTTCTACACCGTATTTTTGTGTCCTGCTTTTCTTGTTTCATTCAGGCTCCTTCGCTTCGCCGTCCTTTCCGCCGCGCTTTATCGCGCACTATGGCGGAGGCAGTTCATGTATCCTCCATAACGGCACGTAATTCTTTTCTTTTTTGACAAGAATCTCTCAGATAGAGATAGTGGAAATGAGATTTTCAGGAGCAATTTGAAGCGAATTTGCCTGTAAAAGGGTCGAGATGGAGGACAGATTAAAAAACGAGAGAGAGAAAGGTCACGTTGAGAAAATACAACGACGGAAGAGGAAGGGCGACATTGCAGAATGGGCTGCTTTATTATGGCTTCTACTCTGGTCTTGGATTTTTTGTCGAGTCGGCTTTATATTATACGTTGGAGTTCTCGAAAGAAAATTTTCAGCGCGCGCGCGCGATTAATATCTTGAAGAACGAATCCTGAAAATTGTTCACGAAACACTTAATATTGCGTTCTACTTGCATGAAGTATGTAACATTGATCGTAGCGACGTTAAAGTCATTTAAACCGTATTAAGACTTATAGGGATGTTTAAAGTAAGGCGAAACTGCAAAGCTGCCGCAATATATCCCAAAGTAAGCCAACATATCTTTCGTCTTAATCCTCGAAACCGGCTACGTGTGGCGTAAACTTGCGCGTAATTTTCTCTCGTTTAAAAAAAAATTGTGCTAAGCAAAGAGTGTGTCGATATGAAAAACTATTCACGCGTTATACACGCTTGTATATTTTACATATTAAAAGCTTGTCTATTACAAAACCATAAAGCAAAGTCGCTAAATTAATTACAGCTATAACAGCACTTTGTAATCACGAACAAAACGAAATGAAACAAATTATTTTAAAAATTTGTTGAATAAAACAAAGTTAAAGAAAAATTACTATTCTCTCAGTCTTTTGTTTGGCAAATAACGCATTAAATTGCAACAATACTGCTAGCACAGGGCTGTAAAATTCACGTTACTCTATTGACGGTCTCTTTCAAAGCTTCAAATTAAGATTGATCGATGAAAAATAACATAGTGCAACATGACATTCCATTAAAAAAATCGCATCAGTTGCTACTAGCGATTCAAATCATTTAATTTTGAATTATATATTTTGTTTTGCTATTTATAATATAATATATATATTTTTTGGTTATTTATATCACAAACACTTCAATTCTGATTTATGCAAATTATTTAAAGCAACTGTTGAAATAAATTAATCTTGCTATCATACATTTGCTCGACAGAATTTGCACAAGAAAGTTACAGTCAACTATATTACAGACTTGCTAAATCCTCTACGTCATCCTGTTTCCGCCAATATGAGAGTTCCACGAATTTCCATAAAATTGGGAAACTGCGGCTGAAACGAGCGTAAAATCTAGAACGTCGTATATAAATTCAAACTTCTGCATCTCAAATTTCTTTCCGCTCATATGAACCATGTTCTAGCATATGTAAAAAGAAATTAAATTCGCGCAAAATTTTACGACCTAATATGTCTTTTTTAAACTAATTTGTATGCTTTTTAAAATATTAAATTTAATACATTGATTATAAATTAAATTTTAAAAAATTGAAATAATAATGCAATATATAATTTTCCTCCAAAAATTAAAAGATAAATAAAAAACAAAGCTTTCTCTATGAGGAAGCAAAAGTGAAATAAATAATAATATCAATTTTAGAACAAAAGCAATTTTTAAAAAAATTTTTATAATGTAACACTCAATTTTAAAAAATATTTCTAACCATATGCACAATATACACAAAGCAAATTTATTTTCGTTCTTTCGAAACTTTCGTTGTCACACATTCGAATCATTTGAATCATATTCCGTAGAAAATAGAGATTGTTTGATGTTTGCGCAAATATACATCGACTTTCATATCAGCAAACCAACTTCGCAGAAATAAAAATAAAGAAGTTTTCTAAAGAATCGTGCCATGAAAAGTCACGACAAGCTATCCTGGTTGAAGCAAGAAAGAGCACTTTCAAGCTAGTCTGATACCATTCATTCGAGTTGGTGATTTCTCCTGGTTTTTCGTGGCGGCGGCAATCCAGCGTTTCAATCGCTGGTAGATTTGCTTTGAATTCTTTTATTCATCGCGACTCTTATTCGTAAAAATCCAATTGTCCAAGTGCACTTTAATTTCTTACACACAATTATAATCTGAATTCAATTTAAATAGATAAACTAGAGATTTGTATATTTTTGATATTAAATATTATATAATCTTTATATTAACTCTAATTTTTTACTGTGTGTCGCAAATTATATTACTTAAGACTTCTTTAAAGATTGAATTTTTGCAAAATAATTCATAACAATGAACATAACAATAAAATTATTAAAAATTCAAATTTTCAATCATTAAACATTTTTCTATTTATAATTTAAAAAATAATATATAATTAATAACTGTTGTAGAAAAATATATTGTGTAGTTTTATTTTTATTTATAAACCTAACGTATATTATTGCTTCCAATTCATTCAACAACATTTTTCTTTTTTAAATTAATATTTGTATAATTTATATAAATCCTTTAGTATTGAATTTTCTAAAGCCTGTACATGATGGTATATATAACAATTTTCTTTTCTTTTGCGAAGCGAAGGCTCTAACAATCCGAATCTTCGAGATCGTTACCTTACTCCCTTCACTTTGAACATCTTGGGTAAAGTCGAACGTAGTTTCTCCTTTCATTATCGTACTTCAAACTGTCTTATAAAAAACGGAACATAGAGTACTTACACGTAAAAAAATTTTACAAAAAATTACAAGCACATTACTGAGCATATTGAGCTTTTATTATTTAAATATATCAAGAATAATTCTAATTTATATGTTAATATACATTATTTAGAAAATTTGATTGAAAAAATTGCCATTATTTGTATATACTTTATCTCTCTTATATGTATATCAGTATATAATATATTTAAAAATTAAATAAAATATAATTTTAATATATAAGTAATAAAAAAATTAAAAAATAAATAATTAGAGTTGTGCAAATTTTTTAGATTTAAATCTATCAGATTGTAAAAAATACCACTCATCGCTCAATATTAATTTCATTTTTCCTATTGCTAACAAAAATCTTCCAATAAAACATACTGATAATTGCCATCGATGATAAAGACGGAAGGAATATAATGGTTGTTTCTGAAGTACTTTCACAAAAATTACGTGGCATATATAGCTCGCAATACGCTGCTGCAACTTGCATTACAACCAGTCATTTCCCACTATTTCTCAACTATTCTTGTTTTAAATACTTTGCCGGGTTTCGCGATAAAAATATATGTAATTTTGAGTACAATAACAGCATTAAAGTGTTCAGACATTTGCCAATAATTACCATCTGCGTTCGAATAATAATTTACACTTGCAAAAAATTCATATTATCGATACACACGATCTTTATATTATGCATTATAATGCAATGTAAAATGAGCAACTTAAAATATTTAGTTTGTTTTAAGAAATTAAATTTTTGCTTTCTTATAAGAATAAATGCTGAAATATTATGTAATGTTCGAATACGATATATATACAGAATGATTCTCGTAATACCACGATTTTTTAAAGCACGATTTTAAGATAATCTGATACTATCAAAGTATTGGACACAAAGTATTCTATAAGCGTTTATTTTTTTATGTAAAACTACCGCATAAAACTAAAATTTTATATATTATATTTGTCTCCTCTGTAATGTTACGCAGCATTTTTTAAAATCTCTCTTTCTAGAATCTACACTACATCTCTTTAAAATCTTTCTTCTTCGAAAGGATTAATATAGATGCGAGCTTTATATTATTTTATATAAATCACTCTTCCTGCATACCTATTGCAATTGCATCTGTTTCTTTAGCGAAAACTAAATTAAATTAAATCTTATTATATTTAATAAATTTTACATCTAATCCAATTAATTTAACTTAAAATGCAGCAAATAATTAAAATGTACTAAATTAACGAGAATACTGACTTAAAACGCGGCAGATATGTAATTAAGAGTCATGTAAATTCTAGCTTCCGCTTTATACTGCACGGTAGAATAAACAAGATAATCTGTAACATTCCGTGCGCGTTGGAGATTTTCATAAAATTCGCGCGACCTGCTTGGAAAATGTAATTGTACATTTATCCATTAGAAAAATTACATAAACGCAAATTTCAATCTCTTTCTTTCTCTTATTTTATTTTTATATATCGTAATACTTTACATAAATATAATTATCGATGTTTCTACATAAATTTTTATAATAAAAATGTAAAATAATTATACACTTAAAAATTATACATATATAAATATTTCTAATACTTCCTACTAATATCTTCATCTCTAAAAAATTTAATCTCTCTATTAGAATAAAAAATTTATAATTCTTGTATATATTAATTGACGTGCCCATAAATTGCTCTTGTCACATTTTTTAAACAAATTCACGTTAGAATATAATCATTAAATATATTCATTTAAATCTACAATGCTTTTCTCTATTATGTGAATAAGCTTGTAACAAACCTACAACTTTCTATTATTTGAATAAGCAAGTACCGGGACGAATATCGAAATAGAGAGAGAGAGAGAGAGAGAGAGAGAGAGAAAGAGAAAAAGAGAGAGAAAAAGTACAACATACTGGAAATTGTGCAGTTTTGTTTCAACCGACAAAGAGGCGAATAATCATCCACAATCGACCGAAGCAACCATGTTCGGTCAGTATAATAAAAGCTATGCTCGCTCGTCGAGCACAGAACCTTTGGCGATATTGAATGAAACGACTGCAAGGGACCCAGATGTAAAACCATCGATATGCTTGTCGAGCACTGCGAGCTATCGGCGCGGCCGGCGGTGGAGCACGAACGCATGTCCGACCATACACTCGACTACACTACTGGAAATCGAGTACTGCACGATCTCAAATGATACGGGATGTTCGCGGTGTAACGCAGTTAATGCGATGTTATTGAACAGCAGAAATTCTATACAAGAAATGCACTACTTTTCCATAAAACAATTTTATTAAAATTCAATCATTTTAAAAAAATCCTATTTTTCTACTAGCACAAAAAATTCAATAAAATTAATCGAAATGTATATAAAAAGACATTCTATAACTATTTGTTAGCCTCTCTACATAAAAGGTTTATACTGTATACTGCATGTATAATCTTTCTTTTAAATTAAAAATTTTTAATTTAAAATTTAACTGGAGAATATTTTGAATAAAACTTGTTTAATACCGCAATTTTAATCCCATAAAGAATTTAGAAGATTAATTTTTTAGACTTATACGAAAAAATGTCGAAGCGTATTAAGCTAAAAGGCCACGCAGTCTTGAAAATATGTTTCTTTTTACGTTAAACTCGCGAAAAAAATGTATTGGCGCGCAGAATATTTTCATAAGAGTATCGAAGATGATTCATCGGCTGATGAATGATTGGTCGCGCTACCAAAAAATAGAGCAGATAATCGAATTTTCTGGCGAGATCCATCATGCGCGCTGGCGGAACGCCGCGATTATCGATTATCATCGCGCGATGTAACATTCCGCGCTGTCGCGATTAATGCTTAACAATATATACCATAGATTAAGTGCACTCGGCAAGAGTAATCGACGCTGGTACCTGACGGTCTGTGAATGACTGATCGACGCAGTTTCCGCATCCCCGCATTTCTGTCTCGCATCACAGTGCCATTGTTCGCCAACTAATTAGATTCTCCTCGAGATTAATTTGAGGATCTGTGCTTAACGCGAACAAAAGAGGCGCCGATTATTATTGCTTGTCAGAATAATCGACGACGGGTGTAGGAAAGTATGATCAACTAACGGCAACTGAGTTGTAGTCGATGGAAAGCCTCTCGGCATTGTGAAAATAAAACACTCTATGCTCGTAGTTATTACGCTTAATTTATACAGCGATTCCTCCGGTACTAATAAAATAACCCGGCACTAATCATTTTCAATGAAGAATGCTGCGTGGTAGACAATTAAAAATGGATCCATTAAATTTTAAATTTAATGATATCATAAAATTTCTTTCTGAAAAGGCTACAAGATATTTTCACTACTTATATTATATATAGTATTCAGAGAGAGATGAAAATAGAAATTCATTACAATTGTTGTAAAAACATATTCGAAAGAATACTAATTTTTTAAAATTAATATAAAAGAAAATATTTTATGTACAGAACAATATGTGTACAAATTGCTACAACATGTTGCTAGAACATATTGCAGATTTTGTCTATTTTTATTAATCATTTTTTTTTACTTTTACGAAAAATGTATAATATAATTAAAGAACTAAAGTGAGTGAGAAATCAAACACATAAATCAAACTCAAGAAACAATTAAGAATATCTTTAGTATTATACTAAAAAGTAAATTTATTAATCTTTTTGTACGAGATAATTAATCAAATAAAGTTACAAAAATGTTTTATCTTTGGATACTTATTTTAATGCGTATGTTTAATAACTTTGCACGAGACGCTTCATCGCCAAAATTTTTAGAGTTCCGGTCTCTTAATCAACCGCGTATAACCGTGTGAGCCCGATCGATCATCCGTTTTGTGCAATCTAAAACATTTACGATTTAGAAACCTTGTGTAAAAGAAACTTCGATGCACAGGATGAACTTTGGTTATTTTTGGACAGCCTTTCGTCGACGAAATCTCACATTTCGAAGCGCGATGTAATTTTCGGTACTATTCAAAGTTTACTATACACAGTCCACAGAATATTGTTCCTAAAAATGCCTATTATAGGAACAATATCTAGAGATTAAGCCTAATCGTAAGAGACACGTCATAACATCATACATTTAAAATAAATATGCGTTAAATATTATATTTCTTATTTCGTTTGTTGTGCTGCGAGCTATAACAAAGTATACGAGCAATTTAAAACTCCAAGTTATAAAAAGAGAAATATTCCATTTTTTGCAATTGCAAATGTATGTAATTACTGCATTGTAGTAGTTTGATGGAAAATTGCTAAACAGAAATTTCCGGATAATACATAACACATACGCATTTATGCAGAATGCGAAATGGGAGGAAGCAAATTTTTCACAACGCTCGTAAACTAATGTAATTTTTACATTTCGCGTGTACGAGGAGTGGAAACGCCAGTGTAAACTCGAGAATTGTGCTCATCCATAGCATCGTTAATAATTCTTGGACATGACCTTTTTTTGTTCTGCATCTCTCGCGTTCCGTTTCTTCACGCAAAAGCTAGCTATAGATCGATGCCAAATTAATTACATACGATAATAAATCATTCAATTTTGTGATCTCTCGAGTCATTTCCCTCTCTCTCTCTCTCTCTCTCTCTCTCTCTCTCTCTCGCTCTCTCTTTCTCGACTGCATGTCAAACATAAATTATATATTAATTGATTCGTAATAAATTCTAACACGTATTTCATTTTATATGCGAGAATGTAAAATATTATTGAGATAATTTTTGCTACTTTTTAAAATAAAATACGAAAAATACATTGAATATAGTATTGATTTAATTGCATTTTGTTTGAAAAATCTCGAAACGTAGTAAAATATAAATTAAAAGAGAAAGATAAATTCATGTTTTATCAATTGCGAATAATTTGAAAATTAAAGCATTAACGTGCATTTTTGCTATGAAATAAATATCATTTGTCAGCGTTTTAACGAACGTTTTCATGGATTTTAAAATTGCGCACAAGAGCCAGGAATGGTCGGGTAACGTTAAAGAAGACACTATGGTAGAGACAGGAACGAAAATTTATTCGCGTTAAATCGGGGGTTTGCTCATGGTAAACGCGCAGGATCTAGTTCGCTATCAAATTACAAACTGTCTCCTGTAAAGCGGCGGCAATTTTTATCAAATTTACCGCTAGCACGAAGCAATGTGATATACTAAATAAAAAAATAGGTATCTGCAATAAAATATGTTTTGTACAATCAATATATGTACGTATCCGCGCCGTAAACAAATGTATAAAATATTTTATATCTTTAATAAGCGCATTCACCTTTGGCCATCAGTCGTTAAATATTCTGCCCTATTCTCTGATGGATTGAAATACTTTGTGTGTGATTTGTAATTTTGTTTTATTGTTATCAAATATTTTTCGCGAAAAAAGAAGAAAACAAATTACTAACAATTTTCTAATTATATCGCTTATTAAAAAAGAAAAATTAATTGTTCTAATTATATATTTTAATTTACTATACATGTATAGTAGATATAATCAAGGAAACTTCTCATATCGCAAAATGAAACAGAGGAATCTGTATGTATGCGTATGTATGTGTTATGTGTGCGTGTAAAGGTAGGCTCTGATAGACGAAGAGCAAAGAGTACAAACATGAGCAACAGAAGCAAAAGTACAATGACAGACGGAGCGGAAAACACTGGCATTTCCGCAGACAAGAAGACAACTACGAGAAAGAGAGGCGCGGAGGGAATTCTCGCGTAGTTTCTTCTTTCTCCCGGCCTGGTAACAACGATACCTTTGGGAATCCGCGGCGCGAATGCAAAATCATACTCGGCATGACCGCGCGAGTCCTCCCCGGGGAGCAACAGGCCTGGTAATTACGAAATTATTACTCTCCATTCCCCCGATAGCTCTTACGAGAATCAAGTAACAAAACTCGCTGCTGATATTTTTGCACATCCGGTAGCTACAATGTTGCGCAATAATAATAGTCTTTAATCGCGTCTATGTGTACCTCAGGATTTTTCCATTTACATTCAATTATTTGATAATAGATGTTCTAGATGTTCAAAGCTATTCGCAATCTATGAATCTATTTTTTATCGCTTATAATTCAAATATTGTTAGCGTTTCGACATTTTTTGTTAAGTTATAACAGCATACATATTTTTATTGTGTACTGATATTCTTAAGAAAATAAATTTTTATTACACGGTTTAATAAACTGTTTTAATAAGATCTTTTATAGAATCTGTAATTCTAGACTGAATAATAATATAATTTGAGATTGCGGTGTAATTATTATGATCTGCCAATTATATTATAGTATATTTTACATGGATTTATAACAATATAGAAATAAAAGCGCATTAGACACATACACATCAAGTGTTTTAATATAAAGAGGACGCAAGTAAACGTTAATCTACCCACTAGTTTTAACCTTTTAAGCCCGGTAGAATTAACATTTTAAGCCCGGTAAGGGTATCACGTTAAAATACTGTAATATGTATAAGCCTTGTGGTAACAACCAAAATGCTAGTAATGTCTCGCATTATTACTTCTAGAACGAATGAAAGGAGATTTAAAACTGTCATAATACGTATTACCATGCAGCCCAAAATGTTAAGATAGTGCATGCATGATGATACGCTTCTATTTCGTTCACAGGGTTTCCGTTACCCGACATATTCTCTAGTTACACACCTATGTTATACGAGAATCGTGTAGCATAACAGGGTAGATGTAATATTAAACTAGGCAAATAAAAACGGAAAGCACACGATGGAAGTCGCTGAACGAGAAACGCGCACAAAGCGCAACAAACAAGCAAAGCCCGCGAGGCACTAGAATTCAGACGAAACGAGGAAACGTATTGTACATGTAGCTCCTGATCATTGAAGGATAGTGAGCCGGGTAAATGCGAGATGTTCTGCAACTTGCTCTTTATGCCGCTAATGAATAGCAACATCGTAATTCTAGTTCTGCAGTTTATATCACGTAGCTCTTAACCCCCCTTGGCGTTAGTATACTGTAATATAACAATACGATGCATTATTGTGCCGTCGCTTATACACACGCGCGCCGAGATATCGTTAGAAACAACATTTTTTAGCGTAAAAATATTTCTTTGTGGAACGTGTAACGCGAGAGAAAATAATTTTTCACCGAACAAAAATATTTCAAGCAAACGAGGCATCAGAATTTGAAGAAAAATATTTTGTTGAATATTTTACACTGTACTGTACGAACACGGAATATGACAAATTATTTACATTTCGAGATACTTATAAAAATATATACAGAACAATTAGCTTGTTTGGAAAATGATGTTAACGCCCCATACATCTGTATACCGTTCATAAAATACACTTAGCATAAGTGTACTTGCACCTGCGCCATACAAATTCGCCACCAAATTGCACGGTACGGCATATAGACGACTGGCAATATTTATGGGTGAATTATGCGAACGCCTTTCCCGCTCGATACGCGAAACGAAAACGAGTTTTCGTCCGCGAAGGCAATTTATATTCCCGTTGGTGCAGTTTTTCACTATCCAATCACCATATACGTATAATCACGTTAAAGGAAAAAACTACCTGTCGCGACAGAACTGAAAAATATTCAATAATAAAAATGAAATCCATTATTATATTTTCCTATTGCTAATTGAACACAATAATATTGCTAATTAAATAGCATTTAATAGAATTAATATTTGTTATTTCTTTTTTTATAAGCAAAAGAGGAAATAATTACTTTTCTATCTTTATTTCGTACTTTTGTAATAAAAAGCACAATATATATCAAAATAACGAAAATAAATAGAATTTGAGTAAAACATACAAGTGTAATATTAGTTAAAACGAGACTATACTCAAATTGTAGCATAAGGTTACGAAAACCAAAATGGCCATAGGATCATCTATCCATATCCGCGCGCAGGTGTGTAAGAATTATTGGATCGTTCGCGGAGGAAAATTCGTTTCACATTGCGTCGCGTGTGTGATATATCGTTCGGAAAAAAGAAATTTACAAGCTACACTCTCAGTCACATATGGAACTTCTCGCACGCATTAACTCGCGAGCCGGCGATCCATCCTGGCGAAGTTCGCGCGAACTTGCAGAACTTTCGGACAAACTGTAAAACTACAGTGAGCAAAAGATGGAACTCGTCGCAGACTGCGAGCGAGAAAACTGAAATTGCACTTTGGCACAGAATATTTTTGGCATAAGATTCCTTCGCTCCAATTTGCGAAACTCGAAACTTCGCCAACGCGCAATTGCCTCGGACAGAATAATGATCTCTGAATTATAAGTGCAAAATTCCATTAATTCTTTATAGCTATCCCAAAGAGTTGAGTTTCCTTAAATAGTTTACGAGATTATATGTATATCTAATTAATTTAATCTAATTAATTTAATTTATTAATATTTTGTATTAATCTAATTAAAAGTATTAATATAAAATATCAATTTATTTATTATTTGTTATTTGTTAATAATAATGTATAATCCCTGTGTATGTATAATGTAAAGTATTTTAACTGTATATATTGTACTATTAAACCTATTGTATTCCATTTTTAAAGCGATGACGACCATACGAAATTCTACGCATTTTACGAATAATGCTGCGCTATGTAGTATGACACAACATAATCCATACATATGATGTTAAAGAATGCACAAGCGAGAGAGAATCGAAAGAGTTACAATACTAACGCGGCCTTCGTCGACAAACTTTGCCGAAAGCTTTCATCGATGTATATCGCCAAAGTGTGTTCCATCGCGAGATGGAAAAGAGATTCCCACAAACTACATTTGTATTTTTTCTTGCTCTTTTCTCGCACGTTTCCTCAATTCTACATATTCCTCCCTCCCGTCTATCTTCTTTTCTCTTGAGAAATCTCAATATCTCTCTTCGTTCTATACGTTTACAAGAAAACGCGCAAATGATACTGTTTTCTTTCAACAAAATGGACCTTTTTTCCCCTTGATATTTCTGAGATAACTCTTCACGCGAAAGTACTGTCGTACAATACATCTCCGAAATGGGGGGGCATTTTTCCGCAAACTCTTAAATTTGTAACCGAGATTTGGAGATTCGAATCTCTTTTACTAAAAATTTTTTTTAACTGAACGTACTCTTTCGCTAAATCTTCTCTTTTTTTCATTTCTAAGAGATCATAAAATAGTTAATATATAATTACAGCTTAAATTAAAATTCAATCAAAAATAAAATTCATATATTATACAAGTTATAACATATTAATGTGTAATCCAATTTTGCGAACAACTTTAATTACAGAACTTACGTACGATAACGAAATAGAAGGATTACGAACGATAGTAACTTGCAACAACATATGGCTAATCTGTTAGCTCGAAACGATCGCTCGGTCGGAAAAGATGAGAGTGCCGGAAAGTGCAAGCACCAATTTCTGCGGATTTAGTTAGCAAACTCTGCGATGCGTCCTTTATACTTAAGCTTCCAAGAATGGAGGATAAGCGCCAGGTATCCTTCGATTACTGGCTGATGTAGCACGATACCAGAGATAAAGGATAATTTAAGATCCATCGAATTGTAGATAACAGTGGTAGGATGGCATTTTAAAAACAATCCAGAAAGTTCAAGAAGCGCTAAGAATTAAACTATTATTCGCGCTTTATTCGTTCTAAAATAGTGATATTTGTTGCAAGAATAAGAATGAAAAAACGAATGTAAGGATATAGAATATTCACATAATTATGAATAGTGAATATTGAACGAATAAATTGTGATAATTTTATGTTAAAACTGCACTATATTTTCCTATTTCTCGTAATTTAAAAACATGAATATTCACATTTCGGTCTGTGAATTGCTCTCGGCTTATGTTTTTCTTAACTGGCGTATCGCGAAGAAGATAAAGAACGGATGAAATGCCGAAAAAACAAAAGGAATAAAAACGCGCAAACGGAATTACAAATGGACGTTTCTTCGAAGACAAAACGAGCGTCTGTAATTCCTTAATTAAATAGCCGGGCGACGCAAGTCTCGGTAGAGAAAAAAAAATCGACGAATAATCCTGTTTTATCGTGAAAAACACCAATAGCGAGATAGGCATTTATCATGGGAATAATCATTAAAATTGCCACGCTCGTTATCTCAGATCTGCGGAGAAGCAACTTTTCTTCTCTTTTAAAGTCTTTTGCAATCAAGCGACGCAGCAGTACTGATGAGCAAGCAGTCCTAAGAATTCGGTCTATTATGTTTCTCAAAAAACTTATCAAAGAGTACTATCTAGAAATGCTACAGATTATTGTTGTTTAGAAATTTCGCAACATTATATATATAATCTTTTTCCAAATGCAATTCAACGAATCTGAAGTAAAAACAAATTTTTGAAGTAGAACTTTGCAGAAAGCTTATAATATTTAAAATAGCAACATGAACAACAAGATTGGTTTTTTAATATAAATTCGTTATTCAATAATTAGTATATTAAAAAAAAAGAAAGAGTCTTAGGTTAAGTTTTTTCAACGAGGTCGATAAAAATCAGGAAATTTTCCTTAGTGTGAACAGTTTAAGTAACGATTGAATTAGTTATGTAGAGGAAGACTGAATTAGATGGACTAAATAGTAGATATAGAAATTAAATACCATCAGTAGAAGTCAGAAGGTTAAAGGAACTCAGTTTCCGATAGCCACCAGTTCGCAAATTCTACAAACTGTCACAACCCTTTGAAGAGCAAGAAACTTTTGATGAAGTGCATCACGAAGCAATACATAAATTTAGATTAGTTAACTACGAAATATTGACAAATGTCGTTTTCTCGCAATCAAAAATGTTTCTTTCGTAATTAACATTTTGAAATTACCGCAACTTTTATATAGAATGTATATTGTGCAATAAATATTACTATTTATTTTCAAAATATCTTATATTAGAGAAAGTAAAATACAGGTATGTATTTAACACACAGGTATGTATGTAAATACCTGTATGAATATATTTTCATAAATTTATATATTTTTGTAAAATAAAACATGTGCTATATTAAGAATGTACTTAGATTTTTCAAAGTTTGGTGAAAAAGAGAGATTCATTTCATACTACACTATATTGATTGAAAGGATATTAAAGTGACTACTGCTCTACAGATGGTGAAACGACGATGACGAGTGGAAGGACTAACGATTGCGATTGCTACAGGAATTCTGCAAGGACTAATCTAACGGACAACCCCTTTGAGAGATTAGAAATTAAGGGGAAACTAGTTGAAGTGCGACTCTCGAAGCAAAAGCAAACTCCTGCCTCATCATACTTCATGTGTATACAGTAGGAAATATATATTAACAGTGACATAGTAGATTTACACAAGTCTCTGATAAAGCAGCAACGCTAATCTCGTCATTTATCTTAAGAATTATTTCGAGAAAGTTATAAGAAAGTTTAAGAAATTAATTTAGAAAAAAGTTGCGACTATCTTTAATAATAATCAATCATCAAAAGGAAATAATATTTTAAAGTAATATTATATAAGATAGAGAGTGGCAACACAAAACACACAACTTAATTATTACACGTTATAATATATATATTAATTTAAAAAATGCCAGACTAATACTTTGTGTCAAATCATGATTAGACTGAATCATCGTACGCGATATTAAAATTAAAATTTTATCTATCTTGTATAATATCCTGTACAATTCCCTGAGGTTATGCATGGATTTTGGAATCACAGGTGCGAAGCTCGACCACGTCGCTTCAGCCGGGACTTTACATAACTAAGCCTGGCCGATGGATTTACTCTTCCTCGGACTTACATCCCTATGCATCTAGATTTTACCCACTAGATATACATATATGCAGGACATATACGAATATATACGTTAAGCAGAAAGAGAGCAACGTTCGTTTCCGCATTCGCATCAAAAAGAGAGAGAGAGAGAGAGAGAGTGAGAGAGAAATCGTACAGTTTGATCCGAATCTCTTGAGAATGCTTCAAAGTTGAAATCGAAATCGAACCTACTTCCTCGCGTAGGATCCGCATAGGATTTCTCTCCTCTGATTGACGGCAAAAGTGCTCTGTATCTTCTCTCGATTTGATCCCAAGCACGCGACGTAATCGATTTTAGTACAACTGTACACTCGCTGAATAATGCTCGAAGATCCGCGGACTTGGAAATAATCGAATGTCCTCGACATTTTAATCCATCTAAGTATTATTTCACGTGCGACTAAATCACCGCCGAATATTGATGATATTGGTATAATAACGCAAAACTATATATAAATTTAGTTTAGAATTTATATCTACATATTTTAATATTTGATTTGAAAATAATTTTTGATACATATCTATGTATATATTGTTCTTAATAATTATATCAAAAATGTATTTTCCATTAAATGTTAAAATATAAATTCTAAGCTAAATTTTCTCCACACATATAGTGTAGTAAAAAATATTTACACATAATGCATGTTGAGCATATATTTCTTCAGCTACATCTAAGACACGCTAGTTACGTCGATGAAAAATATGACGCATTGTCTGCTTTACGAGCAGTTCTATGATAATAATGCGTATCGTTAATGTTCGATTTTTGCGTTGCTCTTTTCCGTCTTTTCCGTATAACCCTTCCAGTATCTTTTTGCCGGTGCTATTCAGCATCTTTAACGATTTTCTGTCGACGCACGTGCCGCGGGCGTGGCGTCTCGATGGCTGCTCGAGAGCACATTTGAATTTATCGGTCGATATCGGAAACTACTTTGCTGATCCACAATGGCTTATTGTGGCCTTGTAGACCCGCGTGCTGCCTGCAAAGTGCAGCCGCGAGTTCGCAACATTAATATCACGTGCCCCGCCTCCGCGTAGGTTTTTACGATCCATTTTGACCCACTCTTCTTCGGTCATTCCTTTACGGCCGAGAACCCTTACTAGTACTTAATTTCACAAATGTTTGAAAGGTAATAAAACGTTACAATATCGCTCGTCACAAACATCAGATCATTAATTTTGTTAATCGGGCAAACATATGTCACATCTGTTCAGATTCGGTGATTTAATAGATTAATATATACCTACGATTCGACGTGAAAACGCTTTAATGATGACTTTTCAAAATTTTCAATTTATATATATAGAATTATATTGAAATATTTTTGTTAAAAAAGGAGAAAATCAAATTTTATCAAAATGTATATTAATATGTATATATGTATAAAAAATCTGTGAAAGACTTTTCAGAGTGCATAAACTATAAAAAAATAGAAAAAAATATTCAATCAAGAAAATCTGATAAGCAGGTAATATCCAACAGACAGAGATTATTCTTCTTTATGAAGGTTGACACCTTCGATATCCGGTGAAATAGTTTCGTATGCATCGTAGCGCGAACTAATCGAAAACTTCTGAAAGTTTCGAAGCAGACGTCAGGCGCATCGCGAGCATCCTCTCCCATCGAGAATGCTCCCAGGTGCGAAAACTTCGTCGACGCCTGTGCGGTGAATGCTACTAGCTAGATGCAAAACTTTTGCCGCATTTCTTCAACTAATGCCTGGTCGGCAGAATAATCTCGATTTAGACGAGGATAAGGTGGAGCCGCGCGCAGGATTGTCGAAAGTCTTAAGCCAAAAATCTTGTGTCTTTAAAGAAGTCTCTCTTCTACTCTCTTATTCTACTTCATATTCTACTTTATGCGCGACGTGGAATTAATTTTATCGCCGTAAAAAAATATATACGCGCTTTGTGTCCTAGAGAAAATTTTTCTCAGAAAATAGAAATTTTTAAATAGCTTTCACGTGTATAATAAAGCAGGGTAAAAATTCCGTTTAACGTTACATTACTCTGCTCCAAGCAAAAGCATAAAATAACTGAAAGAAGGTAATCTCTGTATACTATGCAAACAATTTTTAGGACACCTCGTCATTTAGGAGAATAAAGACAACAGATTGGGATATGAAAGGGATGATGCTTTTATTCTCCTTTCGATCGCGGACACCCGCAGGAATGGGATGCATGCCAAGTCCGATAATTCTTTTTTTCCGCAAACATCGACAGATATGGCGCCGCGATGGATTGCTCTTCAACCTGCGTTCGCTTTTCGCGCGTATGTACCGAATCAGTAACGATATGAACATCGGCGATATTGCTTTCTGGATATTGTGCTCGATGAAACTTTTGTCGAACGATTTCGCGATAGGATCAAACGTTTAGGATCCCATTTTCTCCACGAATTGTTTAATGTTCAAGTTATATACGAATAGCTGTATTGTTTTCTTTAAAATTCTTCATTGCTTAATTTTACCAAATGTTGGAAAATGCGTACGAATGAACGTATTTTGTAAAATTTCTCGCGTCTCTATTTTCTTCAAATATAACATAATAAATATTATGCCGTTAAAAAGTGGCTAATAGTCTCTCTATATAACTCTTTCTATATATTGTATGTTTAATATATACATGTATTTTATAATAGATTCTTAAATTCCCAGAACATTAAAAAAGTTTGATTTAAAATTTATGATTTTGAACTTGGACTATCATATTGCAATAAAAAAATAAAGAAACAAAGATAGAAATAAGATGGTCAAACACAGACATATAAACGGGAGAAACAAGAGCGCTGGACAAATCGATTCCGTCGTCAAAAAGAACGAGTAACTGAGTCACATTTTCATGAGATGGTACCGGTATAAAGAAAACGAATGACTCCATACTGATAAAACTGACCCGCAGCCGCATCGAGGCAATAAAGATTTGCAATGGAAATAGAAGCATCGGACGATTCCAGCAGTACGTTATCTACGTTGGAGCATTGAATCCCCCTAGTGACGTAGTCGAACCATAAAACACTGACCTCTCTATAGTGATATTATTTACGTCATAATATTTTGACGACGAGAAAAATATTTTTACTTTAATTCAAAGTACTCGAATATTTTAATTTTTTCTGCTAAGAATGTACAATAAAAAATTAAAATAAAATATATGCACAATAAACGCGATACTCTATATCTTTATTAATTTATCAAAAGATATATATTTTACATACATACATATATATATATATATATATATATATAGTATATATATGTAATTTATGATTGTCTGAAAATCTTATAGATTAACTATCATTCTATTGCGTCTAATATTTTATTTATACATGCAAAAAGAGTTTGATAATCAGTGTAATACGAAAACAATTCATTAATTATCAAGTAATCGAATATCTTTTACATAAGATAGGACATATAACTGCGAAGCACAAGGCGAAGGATCTGTTAATGACTAATTCATTGCACATTCCGTTTCACCAAAGCTCAACCGCACAATGCCTCTCGAGTAGTATAGGTCAATATTGGACGCAGCGTGGCGGAATAACGAACAAAGCTGTTCGAGAAAGCTTATCGTACAAAAGACTAGATTTTGCGCAGTAATAAAATATTTCACAACTCATATAAAGACGCGCTTTTCCGAGTTTTCACCTCCAAAAAGAGAAGAATGCGCATATATCCATTTATATATTTACGTCTAAATATTTTCTCACGAATGTGCAAAACCGACGCGTTTGCAAGAAGTTTCTTCTCACAACAAGCACGGTGCGCAATGTACATAAACAGCTAACAAAATCTGCAACGCAAAACATGGATACCGCAATTTCCACTGTTCGAAACGATAAATTTTTCATAGCCGTCCAAGAAATCCACTCCAAAACGTTACCGTAATTTCTTGAATGTATATAATATTAAAAATTTAATTAGTATATCAAAGTAATAATTATAAAATAATCAATTCCTTATCGCGTACTCCTTATCGGTTTTATGGAACATATGTTTTTGTTATTAAAAAATAAAACGTAAAATATTATTTAAAATATTATAATATAATATTATATTTATTTATACAAATATATCCTTTTACACATTATATTTAATTTTTTAGAATTATTCGTATTCTGATAATTTTACAAAAGAAGCATAAATAATTTAACATTAAGAAATCTATATAATAAATGTTTGTGCAACATAATTTTTTTCTCGTCCAAAAAAAGTGTTTTAAATTTTTCGACATAAAACTAGACATTGCAGTACGATAGACTATAATTCATATTCTCATAAAATCGCAGTGCGTCTTTATAATAGCCCTTGAAAGTTAAAAGAAAGCTTCTACAGAAAAACAACGCATACCTACTTCTCTTCGTGCGAAACGAAAGAAAACGATCGCGAAAACGAATGTGAAGCATGAAACGCGAAAAATGATTTACGACGGGCAATTTTGAGCGGGCGTATCTCAGTGTTGAGTTTCATCCGCTTACCTATATATTGTCGCCGAGAAGTCGCACGGTGAAGAGTTAAAAGAATCTCATTCACGTTGGGAAACGGGGCAAAGCGGCGCCGCGTAATGGGCATGCTTCTGTGTGAACAAACACCGATGATTGCCGGGGAAAATGCGTTGCCGATGCTGTCTCACCAATATAAAATATCAAAGATGCGACATATGGAATCGTAGCATTGATTACACATTTAACATAAAAGCTAAAATATTATATAATTCAATATGTATGTGGTAAAAAAAAATTAATTTTATACTTATAAATTTAACTCAAAAAAATATAAATAAAAAATATATAAATTTAAACTATTCACGTTTCTAAGATAGTATTATATGTTAAATGTATTAAGAAGTACAGAGAAAACTTAATACTTTTTTTTAAACCAGAGAGGAAAATGAAACATGTCAATTTACTTTAGTCAAAGTTTCTCAGCGATTGCACAAAAGCATCAGTGTCAGCAGCGAGATTGCGGCACGGAAATATAACGAGAAAGATCGCGGATAATCGTGGAGCCTAAAGGGGAGACGAGGGTAGGTGGATGTGAATAATTGACGAAAAGAGGATTGAAAGACTTCGGTTCGACAGGATCGAAACGGCTGCCGAGAGAAGATTGAAAATGGAAGGCGAGAGGAAAATATAAGAAGCGACAGAGAGACGCTATAAAGAAAATGCAACGATAAGAGAGTTTTCCGTCAAAGAGAATTAAGAGAAGTCCAACATAATTTATATATTCGCCTACGCGTCCGCTATCTAATCTTTGATTGTATAAAACATTCAAAACCGAATAATTAATAAATTATTTCTGATGCACTCGTCGATCCGAAACATATATATATAAAATACAGGATTCATTAGTATCGCATGCCAATCAGATTAATAAATTAAGTTTTTCGGTCGATTTTATATACACATACACAATATTCTTTTACAAAATATTAAATAAAATAAAACTTTTCTTTTGCCTAATTGATGTATCTAAAATTACTTACGGAAATATAAATTTTTATGAATTTGCAAACTCAGTTTTAGATCGGTAAGTCATGTAATTCATTAAATACAGATCAACTAATTGGGAAATGCGAGAACATAATTTATCCCAATAACTTTCTAAAAAGCAATGAAAAGTTCATTCTCATTTTTTAAAGATCAATTCAGCGAGACCAGGAGAGATTAAGACGTATTCCCCAAACGCCAGAAGTCGAAGGATCGATTAGATGAGAAATGGAAGGGATGCAGGTCCCTTGGGCAACAAAACCGCTATGAGGGCCGACACGGGAAAATGGATTCTAATCGTCCTGACGCTTCGATCGTACGCGTTACGAGGCATTATTTCTCCATTAAGATACTGAATTATTCACAAACCGGATGTCATAATCGTGCAAACTCCAACGAAAGTCTCTATAGAGGCAAACCGAAAATGAAAAACGGAAGAGTCCAAAAATAAAAATATTTTTTCGTTCTTATTCTTACTTATTATTCTAACTATAATAATAATAATAATAATAATAATAATATTAATAATAACAATCAAATTATAATAATAAATGTAAAGATTGAAAGATTTTCTAAATTTCTTTTGGAAGCTATATTTTACTAAATAATTTGAAAGACAGTATTAGTATTAAAATGTTTAAATATTTTTATGCATAAATTATTTTCTATAACATGCATAGAAAGAGGCGAAATAACAATAATAATCCTCTATTATACAAATTAGCACTTGTTTTCTATCTCTCGATATATATTTTGATTTATATTATAACAAAACATTATTAAACTAATTATTGTGACGATACTGTATATTATATACACACACACCGCGCGCGCGCGCGCGCGTGTGTGTGTGTGTGTGTGTGTGTGAAAAAGATTATGCAATATATTTTATAAGTGTCAATTGCCACGCATTATTCATGTAATAAAATCCGGTATTGCTGACGTTGCACGAGACTTAAAATCACGTTAAATTTTTTATACAAAAATTACATCGAGCAATAACGATCGACCTCCGACAAACTGTGATGGCACAGCAGAACGTTGCAGGATACATGACTAGTGTATGTATGCTGTACATGAGTGAGAAATTACATTATGCAGCCAGAAACTGTATAGCGAGCCATGTCCGAATATGATCACGCGCACACGTACGGAGTTAACAATGTGTCTCGTGGGAACAGCGCATCAACTGTAACTGTAAATAGACCAAAGAGATACGTCGGTACTGTTCCGAGATATGATTCGGACACCTCTTCTATCAGCATTCGATCCTACATTTGTTACATTTGAATCTGATCGAAATATTTAACCCAATGCAATTTATGATGTTGCTCTAATAGCATTAGATAAATGTGCATAAATTATATATATATATATATATATATAAAATTATATTTGTATATTTTTATATCTATATAATACATTTTTTCTAGAGAGAGAGAGAGAGAGAGAGAGATAGAGAGGAGGAGAGAGGAAAAAATATATTACTGAATTGCTGTTTTACGTAATTATCTTGGTTATATCTTAGTTGCAATTTTGAATATAAAGGATAAAAAAAAATTGAAAGCGCAGTTGATTATTTCACAAAATATTCTCAACGAAGACAGCAGGTATTATTCTGGAAGACGATTGTAGGTCGGCCGCAACGGCTGCGACCAGACCGCCGCGCCTGTGGCAAGCTGTTTCTACTGCGAAGACTGCCTCGGTGTTTGCCTTTACTACTACATTGCCCCTAGCGCTGCGCGTTGTTCTGCTCTGACGTCCGAGACCCGGTACATTTATGGCTGGCCGTAATAGCGAGTCGCACTACTGTTGCGAAAATAGCGCACCGCTTCAGATGGCGTCCGTAAGATGAATTATAATGAACCACGCACGGATGATTAGATGTTAACGTATATACGGTTGCTTTACGAAACAGGAACGAAGTACAGTCAACATCAGAAAGATCAAAATATTTTTTGTTTTTTACATTGCTAACTAATTTCTACAAATTTTTTTAAATGTAGAAGCTAATAATAATAATAATAATAATTGTTAAAATATTATAATATATATAATTTACAGTCCTATATACCTATCCTATATAATAATCCTATAGAATAATTACATTTTAAATAGCCTGCAATATGTAACAATTTTTGAAAGATAATATTTTTATCAATAATATGTTTCATTAATATTTTTAAAATGCAAAGAAAGAGAGAAAGAAGAGAGTGACGATTTTTTCATGGAATTTGATATGACAATAATATGCGTCTATCGATGTATAATATTCTCTACAAGTGAAAGTTATTAATTAACTACTATGAAATGCGTATAGTGAGACATTTATCTTCGTAAATTAATAAGTAGCAATACAGCATAATGCGAGGTATGTAATTAATTGATCTCGCAGTTCGCTCTTTAAGATATTGACTTCTTGCGTCAGTGAAAAGAAACACAATTTATGAATTTAATAAATAAAAATAGCATTTACTTCACTATTAATAAAAAAAAATGTTCTTCTAAAAAATAATACTAATATCCAGATAACAATTTTTCTTAATCTATTTTTGTTTTTCTTTATGTGAATTATTTTAGTATCAAAAATTTTTTAATTTATTAATCCGAATTAACTTTTAAATATAAAAAAATGTAAAATAAATGTAATGTATAAAATATAAGGTAAAAATAAATAATGCAATTTTTAATTGATTAAAATTTTAAGAAATTTTAAATTTCTAATAAAATATTTTGAATTGTAGCAAATTTAATTTGTGCAATTCAATGAACTAATATAAAATTAAATTCCGATTCAATACAGTTATTTCACTGCACTTTTATTTATTCCCTTCGTATTCCCTTCTATATATATAAGTCAAGCTGATAATAATTTACTTAAAAAGTTTTAAAAGCGACGGATATCGCTGTATGCTTCACTATACGTTTAAAGGTTCCGTGTGAACGATTCGATTTTACGTCAATTGCTGTATAGCACAGTGACAGAAGAGAAAAGGGAATATTCCAACTCAATGGTAGCCGATAGTTGAAAATGAAAAAGTTTCAATCGCACAGCGGCTTGCGTAACAATTCCGTTATCCAGGCGTGTAATTTTACTAGTTCATAAATAGGCGAACAAATTGCTTGCTTGCTCATGCGTCAATAATATAAATTTTGCAAAGACTGAGCAATAATAAGCTGTGTGTTACAATGTTTGTGTTATATTATAATTTTATAACAGGTCTATAAATCAACGTGCAAAAGTTACAAAATTACATTAATATTAGATTCATTAATATTTACTCGAGCATTAATTACAACACTATCTCTTTCGTTCTATCGGTTATCTCATAATACACGTCCTAACACTTTCTTACGCGGATTAAACAAAGTTACCGCATACCAAGCCTATTATAAACTGATGAATCCCCGATTATTCCTATGTAATTTCGTTAATTATACACAACGATTATACACTGGATACACGGCAATTAATTACAAATCCCTCTGTGTGTATACATTCTCGCCTATCTAATATACATCCACCTAGCTCTCGACGATGCATATACAAACAGACGCGGGCAAATCAGTTGTCGAGATGATGAATCGATAATCCGTTTGAAGTTTATGGGTATCGCTGCAATGGAGTTCCGGCACAGAAGTACGTGAGAGATTTGCAAAAGCCGCTTACCTCACCGGCCTGAACTTTGTCATTTATTGAATCGCCGTCAGATCGGCAAAGAGGAATAAATAAAACGGAAAAATAAATACGGCGAGAAAAACTATACAGGGTGCGCAAGGACGAGAAAGCAGAGGCACGGCGACGTTGAAAAATCTATTTATATATGTCCGATACCACCAAGCCCGTCGTATACCTGGTGTGCTTGCTATGTCAATGTCAGATGTGAGGACGTCACCAAGCGGGATAGAACGCCTGTCTGAACCGAGTTCTTCTCTTACGAGATCGGGGATTTCGCTAGACATAAAGTACGCTTCGTATTTGTTTCATCGTAGATTCAGGTAAGTCTTCAGGCACCGGTGCCCGAAGAAAAGTTTTAGATCTCCTTCTCATCATTTATGATGACGCGTCCTCAGCATTATTAATAATAGAGAGACGAATTTTTGAAAGGAAACATTGAGAAAGAAATGACGTAAAAAGTAAGTATAAATAAAAGATAAAAAATCGATAGAACGAAAAGATAATAACAAAATATATATATATATATATATATAAAACATGAATTTGGAATATATTAGATAATTTCGCGATATATTGATATATTGTAGTTATAAGGCTTTCAACACAAATGCGATTATTACTTCCACCGATTAATACTTCAATTATTGTTCTTAACCGGTCAATTATTGCACAATGCTAGTTTCTCGTGCGATTCCTCCGTGAAAACATGATCACCGATAAAACAATATAACTATCTGAAGGATTATCCGTTATGATCCACTTGTCTATGCCAGCTGAAGCTCTTCCGAAGTGTTCAATCCACTTTAATCTACTATTCGCCCTTAAATAGCAGGCTTTTCCACTTGATCCGATTTACTTTGTAATAAAATACTCATTACAGTGTAATCTCCTTTCCGATACTGCGGGATGCTATTAACTGGATATTTATATATTCCTATCTCAATTAAACGCGTTCTCACATCAGTAGGATCTTCTCCTTGAGCCGTTTCAATTAATTCTGCTCGGATTATTTTAACTATGGCTGCATCCCACTAGCGCGATTGCGACACAGCCGAAATTTATTTTACGGCACAGTAAAACGCGCAGTCTTTTCGTTTCTTCAAATCGAGGATCTTCCCTAGCGAAACTAACTTCATTTATTCTGCCCTAACGCTGAAACTCGATACCGACATCGTCCTTATCGCTAATCCCGAATAACGACATTCCGATAGACGCCCACGAATTTCGATTAATCCAGCCCAATTCGAAGAGAGGACTGATTGCGTTCATTTTACTCAACTATGAAATGTAATCTTTCCATAAAAGGATATTTTATTTTAAAGAATAGCGCGCACAACAAATAGCGGTAATTATTTTGATTTAATTTCACCAGACACGTTTAAAACTTCATTAAATGTTATTGCATTTGCCAGCTTGCACCATTCTTGTTTTTCTAGACTTTTATTTCTTCATTCACTCTTCCATTTGCCATATTATTGCTTCGTGTTATTACTTCAAGTATATATACGTTCTTTTCTTGCCTTACCCCCCCTTCTCTCTCTCTCTCTCTCTCTCTCTCTCTCTTTCCTTGTAAAATTTATTTTCTTGCAACGTAGCGTAAATACATAATAAAATCGTTAATTTTCTATTCAAAATAAATGAAATGTACTTCTGGAATAGTGCATTTGATGAGCACATATAGAATCATCGCATAAATATAAGAGTCTGAAGTGCTCTATAAAGTTTTCCACTTTTCGCACTCACAGGAAGAAGGAACGAAGAAACGCTTCCCTTGAATCGATTAAACGATTAAAGGACGAGTACGACACGAACGAGAATATTTCTATTGCGTGCAAACCGTAAGATAAAATTACACTACTGCAATCGAGCGATTTGGAACGATTAATAATAAATTTGCAACAATCGCCGATCTTGATTTTGATCGTCAGAAACAAATTATAATTTAATTAAGTATAACGTAATAAATAAATTTCAATTGGAAAATGTCAATCATAAGTAATTTTATCCATTGATTATTTATTAATGAACTTAAATTCGTTAAAAATGTAAAAAGTGTATCTCTTTATGTATTTTGAGTTAATATTGAATAATTCAAGCTTTTTTGTCTTTATTCATCTCTAAAAATGATGCATAAAGTAACGATTTTAAAATCAAATTGCAGATTTGCCTAGACGACTAAAGAGATTTTCCTAAAAATTGTATTTTCCATAATCAATATAAGTTTATTCGACACTGTGGCTTAATTACATCGTTACTGCAGTCATATAATTGTTTTCTGTTGAATCATTTGCAAAACCTCATCCGTCCGCGGCGGAAAGACGCAAAAGGCAGAAGGAAAATGGTACTTTCAACCGAGATTAAATACTGGTTTCCCACGGAAAAAAAATGGAAAAAAACGAAATAGAAAAATCGTGCCACGATTGCATCATGAACGAGCAGTTGTTTAACGAGAACAACTTGACACGTTAGAGGAGAGTTAAACAGTGCATCATGAATGTTTAAGAAGAAAACGGAAAACGGAAAAAGCGTCGCTAAAGAAAGTGACCATTTAAAACATCTATAATAAAGAAAGCCTTAAATGATTTTCTTTTCTGTCTATTCGTTTAATTTCGATGTAATTTTCAACTAAATTTAACACAATTTGCATTTAAATAACTTCATTTAGATAATTTAGGTGGTACGTTTAAATAATTTAGGCATCAAATATCGAAATATAATTCTCCTGGTTCAAATCTGTTCATTAATTTATATTCTATACTTTAATCTAATTATTCTAATATATATATATATATATATATATATATGTATTTATATATTCTTATTATTTTCATTTCTATTAGCGCTTATTTCAAACTTGCTAATCTACATTTATATAGGGATTCTGGTGACATGCTGACAATCTAATCCCATGAATAGGATGTACGAGAATAAACTCTGATTGAAACTCATCGTGTTCGCGATTTCGCGCGAATGAAGCACGCACCATCCATACTGTAAATCGTGGGATTTCCCAATGCGAATGTGCGGCCGAGTTTGTGTTTCGTTCCGTGTGACAATAAATGACTGTTTCCGCGTGAATGTAAATCCGGCGCGCGAGAAATGAGGATCAATGCACCCTGAAGAAAATTTATATTTCCCATTAAATATAATATAATTAGAATTTATTATCACATATATTATGATTTTTTGTTTCATTAATATATATATATATATATGAATGTAAATAGCTAATAGACTATAAAGTATAGATAGCATCAAGCAACAGATTAAATAGCAAATAAAAATTAAATAAAATTTATAATCATGTTACAATATATTTGTTTCTTTACTTTAAATATATTTTTCATTATATAAAATGCTAAAAAAGAAATTAATAATTGAAAGGATAAAATACACACTCGCATATATTATAAATGCGGACGTGATATATATTATGTATATAGGCGTAATTATGCAAAGTGTCTCAAAAACACTTACATTTGCAAACTCTTACTCTTTAAGTTTGGAGTTAGATTATCGTTCTTTAATGAAGATATTCAAGCATCATTATCTCTTGTCATATCATCTTTAAAAGATAAAAATACTTTAAAACGTATTTTCTAATGGTTATAGGGTAATCAATAACGTCTGTGAAAATATTACTTTGTAATTTTATAATAGCCAATTAATTGGGTAACGTGGGTTTATGAAAATTAATGCCCCCCCCCCTCTAAATTTTAACTCTTCAATTAAAGAGTTAAGCAGACAAATCCAAAAGAATTAACTCAGAAACGTAAACTCTTTGGCAGAAACAAATGATCTTCACCTTTAACATTAAAGATATAAAAAGTTGAAAGTTAATCTTTTTCTTAGAAGCATATTTTGAAGCATCGAACAAAGATAATTATCTAGAAAATTGTAATTTTTTTCTTATCTTTTCATTTATTCGTAAAATTGTATAATTTACGACCATCTCTCACAATTTAATTAGATAAACGATAAAGTTTGAGATAAATTTTCTAGGCAGATAATATGTGCTCTCACACACACACACACACACACTCGTATCAAAATTCGCTATGTGTCTCAACGATTACTCTTCATTCCGCAGACAGGACACCCGACATCGTCGTCGCCGAGATCCGCCTTCGTGATCTCACGTAGATCTTCGTAAAATACGCGCTTCCACCCACCCGTCCGTCGCGTCGCGTCGCGCCAATGCGAATAAATTGAGTATGGAGGTCTCCGCGGCTGAGAAGAGATTATGGTAATGCGAGATTACGCCGTATTTAAATGGAAGCCGCTTGCTACCTCGTCAGCAGTTTGCTATTAATGTCAGACTTCCGTACGACTCTTGCGCCTGCGTGAATCCTAATTAGAATAATAATGACGGCTTGACAGAGAACCAACGAAACACCGAAGTTAATTGAAATATTTCAGGCCGATGATAAGCGGATGAAATTGAACATGCAAAGTAATTATACGCGACATGTCGGCGAAATTAAAGTAGTAGAAAGTTATTACAATAACAATTATATTTTAGTATTATAATTTTTAGACATCTGATTTATCCTTTACCGAAAATAAAAATCACGAAATCACGTTCTCAGACATTTATCGCAAAACAAAAATTTGTGTATCGCACATTTACTATCAACTGTTATCTTGATAGGAAACAAATAAAATTTAGTACATAGAAGATTATTCATTTTTAGCGTAGAATACATTTGCAAAGAATACGCGAATCATAGCGTTTCTGGTAGTATTTTCTTCGAACTTGGAAGAGAAAAATGATCTCAACTTCGGAATTACTCAACTCCCAATACTCTTCCCTTTTCTATCATTAGGCCGACTAATTTATTATACACCATTAAGGTACCATTACTCGGTCTTCTCCACATAACCTTGACCTAAATTGCGACCGTTACGAGAAAGCAAACGCGACATACGATAAAAGAAAGTAGTCGTTTCTGGTGCCGAAACAATTTTTTTTCCTTCAATAGTACAGATGTCGTCATCTTTGTAATAAATACCATACAACAAAATGAGATTTTTTGGACAATATAAAGTCTAAAGTAACGACAATAAATCTAAATGCAAAATATTATTTTAAAGACATTTTGGATATGCAAATATATATGATAATATTAACTTATTCATTACTTTAATTAAAAACGAATGCTATTTATGATATATGTATATTAATGATCTGTTATTAATCAGCTAATTGAAATTATTTTATATTAATAGTCAACTGAATAATGAAAAGTTTTTGTCAGTTCAGGCACCAGTGTGCGGCGCGATGCTAACAGAAAAGCCAATTTCCACGGAGAATTTAATTTAAAAATGTGACCGAGCAGGGCAACAGACGAGATTACACGCGGCGAAAGAGCAGAAAATTTCACGGACATCCAGAATAATTAGACACAATCGAGCGATTAATTTTAAACATTAAGTTGATCAAATGAATGACCGAATGACGTAAAAATCTAATGAATAACGGCAATGCTTCGCTATAGTTTACCAATTTTATTCATCATCGATAGAAATGTACAAATTTTTGTTCAACCAAATTTTCATATTAATAGAAATTAATCTTTAGAGTATAAAATTAAATTTGCACGCGTCACTAAAGAAAAATATAAAAATATTTTAACATTATTAAAAACGTATAGATTATTATAGATGTATAGATGTGTTCTTAAACAATTTTATTGCGGATCAATACGATATATTGAAATATATAACGCAAATGCGTTCTTTAAACTTAATATAATTTATTTGAACAAAGTATATATAACATTTATTATGGAAAATTACACTATTTTGAAAAAGAAAATAAATATATTTGTATAGACAATAATTTGTCATATTTTTTAAATTAAAATAGAAATATTAATATATCATTCAGAATAATAAGATTAACCGATTTTTTGCGTTAAAATATTTCCCGATGACGTTAACTATTCTCCGCCGGAATTTTTTGATGCAATACAAAGCGCGAAGAAAATCGCTCTTCGAATATTTATTAATACTAAAGAATCCGTCACGAAACTAAGACCGGATATTCCGTCTGGTAGCGAGGGAATAAACGGCGAAGCCATAGCAAGAAGACTCCCCGGGAATGTAAGCAATTCAGGGAATTCGCGCGTATACGAAAACGACTGTAAGAAGAATTTAATATTGGTACACATATCGCCAAACAACGTGCGTGCACATTGTTGACAATATTTGACGTTTTCTCTTGTATAATTAGTCTCATCTTGATTTAATCCCTTCGACAATGGCTTGAAGGATTAAACCGATCGATCAACGACGTAGTACACTGTTGACAATAACTATCTCTTAGTCTTAGGTGAAGGATGTCAATATTATACTTTATATAAAGTAGTGACATTCCCCATATCTGTCCTCGAAATAGCAACGAGAAGAAAATGTTTTAAATTTAGATAAGACATAAATACACACGTGAATAAAACATATATTGTAGGTAAATATATGCGCGTTTTATTAAGATTCATAAAACTTGTTTTTTATTAAAAAAGCAAACAGCTTTACGTAAAAATCCTTTTTAATACTTTACGTTCGAAAATTTAATTGGATAATTAATTCGCAGTGACGCAGTGAGTTGATCCTCTTAAACTGGGATTTCTCTGAAACACTTAGCTGAAGATACACCAACAAATAAGCCCAAGTGATTTTACGGTAGGATAAGGTTCGCGAACGTATCGAACATAACGAACGGAAGAGTGTGCGGATAAACGGAAAGTAACACGAGCTCCGGCTATATCAATTTTTCGACCTGTTTTAATCCGTTCATAAGCCGTTTAGTGTCCGGGACTTTTGCTAAAATTAAAAGGTCTTGCCTATCACTCATGTGCCACGTGGCCTATTAAATATACAGTGATTATGGAACGTTATGAAAACATTGCGATGTCCCAGTTTCGTTCTTAAATAGATTTCCGAAATCTAATTCTCACGTTATTCAGAAATAAGTTCAAACAATTTTAGAACTGTATTCTTATATAAAAAATAAAACTTCAAATTTTTACAAACAACATATCCTTTAAAAACTTTACTTTTGTGAGCAGCTTATCATTTCAGATAATTCTTAACAAGCTTTAATAAGTAGTTATTTGTGTTTTTTTATGCAATAATATATAAATATATATATGTATATATGTGTGTATATATATATATATATGTATATACATATAATATCCGGCTAAATAATGTAACTATTTTTTTCGTATCAGTGTCGAAATTAACGACTATTATTAATTTTATATAATAACAGGATTTAGAAATAATATTCGATATATAACATTCAATTTCAATATATTGACGAGTTGAGATATATTACATTATTTTATTTCATCATGTCTTCACATATAAATTCAAGTTCTAATTACAACAAATATAATACTAATAAAAATCATTTTCATATTTAATTATCCAAATTGATGCTTTCTAAATACAGATCATAAATCTTATGTGCTAACTTTTACCACCAAAAATGTACACATTGATTGCAGAATCGAATATTTCAGTATGTAACTAATACACGGAACCGAATATATTGCACCGAATTCAGTATTGATTTTTCCAGCAATACACACACTGAATAACGCCACTGATTTCAAAATCAGCTGTTTCATAATAATTTTATTTAAAACAATTTTATATATTGAATTTTGAAATCAAATAATGTTTCGTAAAAAGCCTAATGAATAATGAATAAACATTTCTGCTGTTTATCTTTGGCATCAATTATTCAATATACGAGAATTCTTTGATTATTAGTCGAGAAAGTTTAATTAATATTTTGGAGAAATACCTAACAATTAATAACGTTATATTAATATATATTCAACATTGTATTATTATATTTCATATTCGTAACAATTATTGATTTTTCGGTTTAACATTTTTTCGTTTTTATACTATATATATTTTACATAAATGGAATCTGTTTTATATATAGATTACCTTTTATAAAAACAAATGGATAATATTTTATTCGGACTTTGTTAGAATTATTAATGAACGCGTTCAATTTGTCAGTGAAATATAGCGAGATTGAAAATGTTATATATTTCAATATATCGTTGATCCGCGATAAAATTGTTTAAGAGCACATCTACACAGCTATATGCATTTTAATAATGTTAAAATATTTTTATATTTTTCTTTAGTAACGCATGTAAATTTAATTTTATACTCTAAAGATTAAATCCGACTGCAATCAGTTGAAATCAATATTGATCTCAAAATTAAATGTTTGCTATAGAGAGAATATTTCATTCACAACTTAAGCCTCTCGTGATCGTGCAACACAAATTCAGAGAACGTTCGATTAATAGAAACCATCACATCAATTCTCAAATCCCACGTAATCCCATCGTAAGCCTATCGCTGCTTATCTGACCCACTTTCGCATACGTTTTCTATATGAAAAGAACTATGCAGAAAAATTTCCGGTTTAATCAGCCTTCCGTCACATGCGCAACTGCAAGCATCGTCACGACGACGATGCACCTCGATTTCGCGCTTTCCTCACTCTCCTCTAAAAAATAATAACAATAAGCTTAATCCGGATAAAACTTCGAACGAGTATGCCCCAATTCCAGAAAGATCTCTCCCGATCTGTTTGAACCCTTCATAGCAAGAATAACAATTCGCCATTAAACTCTCGATGTTCTGTAGACATAATTGTCCATAGAATCCGCCCATCAGATATCATGAAAAAAATATGTAGCTTGAATGAGATAGCATTTGAATAATCTTTCGATATTATTTCAATTTTTGCTATAATTGCGAACGAACCCAAAAATATTGTATGTAAACAAAATAAGGCCAAAATAACGCAATATTTTTCATGGATAGGATTATTTCTAAATGCGCATAAAATATTTCTTCAAAGATTTTCCAATTCATTAATATAATTATCTTCTAATTTATAAATATGGAAAAACATCGTATTACAAAAATTAATTAAAATCAAATTTGTTATATATATATATATTTGTCTTTATAATGTTTGTCAATTTTTTTATATTTAAATATTAATGTTCTATAAAAAAAATTTGATTTCGTTTCTTCTTAAAGGATCTTAGCAAAGTTTGATCAGGTTAATAAACCGCGAGACAACTTTGTGTACTTCAACTTGAACATAGTGCTAATCGCGACCACGAGAGAAGTCCGTGGGAGCGGACTTTAACTATTTCCTGCCGGCCGCAAACAAGTGCGATGTGACCTAGTCCGCTTTTTTTTTAACGGAAAAAGTATAAAGAGCGAAAAATGGGGTGAAAGCGACGCCGGTACTTCGCATTCCGTGATAAAAGAGGTAAACGCGTGCCCTCGAGCTTAATGAAAGCTGAAAACGCACTGAAAGTGCGTACTTTTAAGCACTCCTCGCGTAGAAAGCAAATTTTTATTTTACGGCGAACTACAGTATAAAGTGCTGCCAAAAAGCTATAATAAAAAATTAATTGAATAAGCATTTGTCAAATATTATTCGTGAAATAAATCTCATAAAAAGTTCATAAGAAATTAATATAGAATGTTTCAACTTTTATGTGAGCAACAGATTTATAAATTTCATATTGTTTAATATAAATTTTTAAATATCTTATTAATTATATGCTATTAATATATTAGTATTAGATATGCAATATACCGACAGAAAAATGGTTTAAATATGTATTAATTGATAGATCTCTTAATTTAATTCGCGCTAATGTATTTGTGGTAACATGATTCGACTGACATTATTTGCAATAATTATGCGTTTTTTTTTCGTCCTTAAATATTTTGCTTAGAGATTCTATATATATATATATATATATATATATATATATATATATATAATTAGAAAAATGAAGTTTCTTTGTCTCTAAAATAATAATTAAAATAGTTCAATGTATTATTGGAATAATATGGCTATGTTGTAAATAGCGATCACTATAATAAATACCTCATCGTTACACCGTTGCACGATAGCTTTTTGATCGCGCTTTATATCCACTTATTCCAAAACATTTGAAAATTCGTATCGACAGATATTATTTGCGTTCGCGACATAACAAAGCACTCTATTCTGTCATCCACATGTTGATTGTAACACAATTCACACTAATACCTTACGCACAAGCGCTCTTCTGAAAAGCATCTTTTAAAAGTATCAATATAAAATTTTAAACGTACAATTTAATTATAAATAAACGTTAAATTTAATTATAAATATCGTATTTCTTAAAAATGCTGAGTTCCTTAACAAAGAGAATTACAAAGAAAAAACAATATTATAAGTACTTGAATCTCTTCATCAGACAAATATAAAACAATAGAAATAAATTTCTATTTTGTTCTCAAGAATGACTAATTTTGTCTTTTTTCATTATTTGCTAATGGCGATTTTTTTTTAGATATCATTAACTATCACATTAACTATCGCTTGCATCTAATATGCATAGAAGGAAGGAAAATTCTTTTTTTAACCGCATTCTTCAGTTATAGCGGTTTAATTACGACTTTAATTACAAGTTTTGTCGGCAAACAGATGTATTGGAGAATACATATATAGTTATTATCTATATAAATTTCTGCAATAGTAGTACCTCGGTGTAAAATATACAAGAGAAAAAAAACATAATATATGCGACATATACATAATTTGGAAGATTGTTCTTTTTTATTTTCTGTGCAAAATAATTGAATAAAAGAGTAGAGTTCATGTATTTTTCTTGTATGAAATATTTGATAAATTCTAAAGAGATAGAAAAAAAATTATCTTTTATATTTTTTAACTAAATAATATTTTTTTACTTTAAAAATATATTTTATCTTGTAAATTTTATTTAACATAAATGGAAGAAAAGAGTAAATTGTGAAATTAATCACCATAATCTGCTTAGGTTTCTAAAATATTACGACGTTCTTTACTTTAAACTTTCAAGTTATCGATTAAGTATATACACGCCTATTATTCTCATCATTATTATTGTGATCAGCGCTTCGAGAAACATTTTCATTGGCGGTTGTGTATGATAACGAAAGCTTCTCTTTCATTACAATCTACTCTATCGCCGTCCTTCAGACGCGATAACTGCACTTTCTCGCATCATCTAAAATCGGATGATACTACGCGAACTCATTATAAAGCTCGACTCTTCTCGGCGATTTGCATAAATTTTCCACGACTAGAAATGAAATTGCCCGCAAACTGCGGACAATGAAGGGCGTGTTCTAAGCAATCGTTAACGACGTGAACGCGGTAAACACATATGCGAAGAGCGCATTGTTCGAGTTATAAGGATTAAGCTTTTGCATTTCAGTGATAGTGAAACAACAATAGACTTTAACGCGACTAAATATAACAATCTGCAAAAACTGTAAGAACTGTATATTTTTTTCCAAACCGTGTCGACAGTTAATGCTAAGTTAATGCTATGTTAAATTTAATTTATTCGTATTTTTAATATATTTGAGTACGTAAAAAAATTTTTTTTCATAAAAATTCTAATTTTTTCGTTACTATTTATATATGAGCAATAATGTAAAATTTCTAAATTACCTACATTGGTTGTAATAAGTTATATAATAAATAAATAATATTCTCTCTTTCTTTCCTTCACCCTCTTCTTCTCTCTGTGTTTTTCTTTATAATTCTCTATTCTACTTATAATATTGGTAATATTTTATGCATAATTAGATAAAGTTAGAGAATGAATAAATTTTGATATAATTTAATACTCTTTATTAATGATGCGTACTGTGTTGATTAATCGTATTTCATTCTGTGCATTTGTATAAAATTTGCATTTTATAATGACTTTATGCACTTTTTAGCAGCAGCATATACCGTGAACTTCATCGATAATCCGACATCATAGAGCAACCGGTATCATGATTTAATACCAGCCGTTGCGGCGCCATTAGCCGAGCTCGTATAATTTCTAGCCCCTGCGCATTATTCGCTTTAAAAAGCTTTCCGATGCTGGCAGTTACATACGCTTTCTCGTTGCACCACCCGTTAACTCGGCAGACAGGCTGGAAAAAATCCGTCGTGTAGGTGAAAATATAAAAATAGATGGAACATAAACATATAGAATACAGACATAGTTGGTGTATCGATGCATTTGCGCGCGCGCACGCACACACACACACACACACACACACATATATATATATCGGCGTTGATCTATCGGATAGACTTAACGTTGGCGATTAAACAATGCTGAGAATTTTTCACATGCTTTAGAAAGCTTAATTGATTACAAAAATTTGATGAAATAAATAATATTTTAAAGACACAAAACCTAATACATCTAAAATGATTATAATAATTAAATAAAATAAATAATTAAACAAGTTTAATTATTTACAATACATACAACAGTATATAGTAACTAAATATGTTACAAAAACTTTAATTTATATGTATTATTTAATGTTGAGCGTTATGCATATTGCTTAATATAGATTTGTTAATATGTTATTTATAGAATATTTATAATATTAAATTAGAATTATATATATAATTAAAAATTGAGAGAAATATATCAATAAGAGACATAATATCTCTTATTGATATACTTATATATGTAATATAGACATATAATTTGATGAAACTGACATAAATGTTCACGCGTTTTTAGTAAATGTTAGCAGAAATATCTTATTAATATCAATCTATTAGTCATTAGATTGCCAACTCAGATTTCTCCTAATTCTCTCTAGAGTTGCACAACTCTCTATAGTTGCGCTCACTCTCGGGAACGTTTTCATTAAAAATATGAACTTACTTTGTTATGTGTGCATGTATGTGTATATGTGTATGTATGTAATTGTTCATCTATCCCAGAATTCAGAAAGAAAAGAAAGATAAAAAGTTTATTCATTTTAAAAATTTATCGAGTTCTCTCTAAGAAATAACAAATATTTATCACTTTACGAAGAAGTTAAAGCACATCAGTATAATAAAAGTTAAATAGAATGACTGCGAATATAATCAATATGTCAGCAAATTAAGAGTTATCACAAAATTAACATTACATAAAAGTAGAGAGTAATTGTATTATGATAATATTATTACTTATAAAATCGGGTGTAAAAAGTAAGAAATAATTTGTTAATAGAAAACTATAAATTAAAGATAAAATAAAGCATTAAAAGATAGAATAAAATATTATATGTAAATAAATTACAGAAAAAGTACATAATTGTATAAATTATAAGAATAATAATAATAATAAATAGATTTATATAAATAAAAGTAATTTATGTTAATTTTATTACGATCAATAATAATAGCAAGAAATAAAACCATGTAAATGTTCAAACGCCTTAATTATTATTATTCGTGAAATAAAAGTCGAAACTGTTGAAGTACTGCAATGCTATGCAAATGACAGAGCACTTGAATAAGATTCAAGTGTTTGCTAACCGGAAGTGTGCATTCTCCGCTCGCTAAAAATATCTGGATATAAGGAATGAATGCAAAATAAGAAGAAAAGCGAGAGAAAGAAAGACAGAGAAAAACGTATTCAAGAATTTACTGAATATCTTGCTAATTGTCCGCTTCTATGTTGCATGTCCTCTCTTCGCGATATCCTTTTAAAGCAGCCGTAAATTTATGTTATGCAAATACGGATTTCCACGTGAAAACATTGCAAGAGAGGAAGAGTGACATTTCGCTCACCTCGACGAAGGAAAGAATAAAATTCACGCTTTGTCATTTGACTGTCGACAAAAGTTGCATTGCTATTGTATTAATATAAAATAGCCATAAATATTAACAAATAAAAGAGAATCATATAAAATATAATACTTTCGAATATCATTTTTTTCAAATATTTACAATGATATATTATAAAAATAAATATAAGTTTTAGCTAAACATATACGTATACGCACAAAAATGTATATATGTATAATAAAACAAATATATGTACAATATATATATGTGTGTGTATGTGTGTGTGTATACAATATATATATATATATATATATATATATGTATAATGAAAAAAATATTTATATACAATAAAAAGATAAAAATAATAAACAGATATTGACAATAATATTATTGTCTATAAATGAAATAGTATAATGGAAGAATATTTACTTAAGAAACAGATATACATATATAAAGAAATATTTGTGCAATTAACTAAACAAATGTTTCTTTTTACTGACATAACGAATTTCTGAAACGTGGCGCGGAATAAAATCGAAATCGTAGAGGCGATTCGATAACAACAATCGCTTCCACGATAAACCACCACTACAATGCGGGCGATTTAAAGTGGAAGAAGCAATTTGTGGAACATCGTCCCTATTTTCATGCGTGTCACGAACAGATACGGCCGCTTATGATCGTGATCTATAATCAGCAAATACGAAATTCCAAATCGAATCTTGACGTATAAAAAATATTGTGAAATAAGGCTTTAAAATTAAGCAATTTTCAAAATTTAAATTAATTTAACAGAAATAAATACTTCATCTGCAAGTAAAAAATTAATTAAGGTATCATGCAATAAAATAATGAATATAAATCAAGAAAAATAAAGAGTTAGTAATAAATAATTATTACAAAACTTATACATATATACATACATATATATACGTGTGCGTATGTGTATGCTAGTTTATGTGCGTATATTAAATGAAATTTTGAATGTGATTTAAAGGCTCAAGTTACTTATATGAAAAAAATATACATATGAATATATATAATGCAACGAAAATTGTCTTCTAATATACAAAAATTCCAAGTTTTATTTAATAAGTTCCATAAACAGGATATTAATCGTGCTATCGTTGTAGCACGATTATTCTAGGTCGCTCAATATCCCAGGCCTGAGGCGCAGGCAAAATGTTTTATTCACTCAACTATATTAACAACACAATATTCACCCTATCTTTAGGAGATAGGTTTATAGTATGACACTTTGACGTTATACACGGTAGACGTTTGACATGAAAATTATCTAATATAAGCTCATCCCCCTGACATTCTGAGCCTTCCGCTCGTATACGCAATGTGTGCTTATGTATGAGAGATACAACGTTCACATGCATAATGCAGAAGCACGTGGGTGATGCATAAATATTTAGAATTGATTTCTATGCGGCGCATAGTCAAACATTAGTGACAAAGTGGCATATATTATAATCTCGGCAGAGATAGTGCACTTTCTCGGTTCACATTTTTTTTTTCAAAATATTAGTTATCGTATCAAATATACTACTCCCAAAATCAAAAAGAGAAGAGAAGAAAGAGGGAGGGAGGGAGGGAGGGAGGGAGGAAGAGAGAGAGAGAGAGAGAGAGAGAGAGAGAGAGAGAAAAAAGTATAAATTTTATAAAATATAAATTAAACCTAATGTTTTAAAATGTTTTAAAAACAATTAACAATTTATTTAATTATTTAATATAAATAGTTAAATTTTAGTAAATTGTAAATACCTACTTTTTATCTCATTATTTGAATTAAAATAAATTTATAATATTAATTTTCAGAATAAATAGAAAAAAATGTATAATTTCATAGTAATATAATACAGAGAAATAAGCTTGCGTTAAAAGTATTATTCTTTTTATAAATATTTCGGTTTTTGTAAAATATAAATAGTGTGTGTGTGTGTGTGTGTGTGTGTAAGCGAATAATATTCTCATATAAAAAAGTCAAAAAAAGAGAAACTGGTATAAATAGGAATGGTAAATTAGAATGCACGTGCATCTTTAAATAGATCTCTTTGGGTGAAAATGATTAGACGGGTACTTTGATGTGATGAACAAGAACAATATAGAATGTTACCATTAACGCGTTTCCAGAAGTTTAGAAGCGAAAACAATTTATAATAGTAGTTATAAGTGCTTGTGCTTTTGCTCCGTTACTCCACAATAAGTTGATAAGCGGGAAAAACGATATTCTGCAACATTCTCTGTGCTATTTTAACGATTACTTTCTAAATACTATATTTTATTTTACTTGTTAACAAAAGCATGTCTTTTGGCAAAAAATTAACATTTGTATTTCCTTTAAAATTAAAGTTTTGTAAATTTTTTAATAATAAAAAGTAAATCATCACTTGATATATATAATAAGCTGAAATAAATCACATTAATTTATAAAGTCTTTATAACATTTATCTAAACAGCTCCGTTTTAGGTGTTATATATGTAATTACAATTTCCTGCTGAAATTAACATCCATGTTTTCTCTTTAACTATTTTAACGAATTAAATTATACGTACAAATTAAATTATATACGATAAAATTTAATTTTATAATAAATAAGAATATTTTATCTCAAATATCAGACATTTTTATATAATTATAATATTAACATGCAGGCGAAGTCCAAAAATTATTTTGCGTAAGCCCGTAATTATATGTTAATAAAGTTAATACGTTCACTGAATGAGCATTAAACGTGCAGCACGTTTACGAAAATCGAAATTATAATAATTGCGTAGCATCCGATGTGTATAATTGTCGATGTAAAATATTCATTTTAATTCACCGCTAGTGTAAGTTTAAATTCCCTATTCGATCTTGTGTTCGAGCATTTGCGATGAGAATAATTAGCTGATACGTCATGCATTCTGAGAGCGATCAATCGCTCATTTGTCACTAACCCTACTTAAGTATCAGTTTGAATCGCGCTGGTACGTCATGGAAACTGTCAGAGTGGGGAAATAGTTCGCCAACTATTTCTGCATACATAAAAGCCGAGTTTCTAACCGATATTCGAGCCGCGTACGAGACACATATTAGTAATTTCGACAAGTAATCTTCGTTATTCTAAACGTATCGCCCTAATGATCTGTCATTCTTCATTTCTCTAATCGCTTTAGCAATTAGTTGTCTCGCGTTTGTAACTTGTAACCCTGTATTGTATCGAGTAATGTAAGTGCAACTTTATCCGTATGCTATATTACGTTGTTAATCATTTTAATAAACAAAGGATAATTAAATTTCCATACAACGATATCCGGAGTTTTGCATGGATTCGATATACATATGAGCATAACATGTACATGTGTCTCGAGTTACATGTTACATTCTCGGTAGAGAAATTGAAGTTAGTCGCGTCTATGAGTCGTGTCTCGAACAAATGCTTCATTAGTCAAACTGCGCATGCTGCCAACGAAGTCGCAGCGGAATACAACTCCGCACATCTGGGGCGAACAAAGTGATTTAGCAAATTTCTTTGCGAGAACGTCGTTTGTTCCTATCACGAAACATGATGATTGATTGAATTCAATTAATATTGAAAGTTTTAGAAAAGATAAGAATAATAAAGAAATGATAAAAACAAATCATAAAATCGCGTATATTGATAAAATATCAAATAACGTCAGATGTCTGCAGATAAAAAAAAATATGTTATCAATCTGATTTGAGAAAATCACAAACGATGCAGTTATATAAAAATAATTTCTCTTCCACGTCACGATTCGCAACTACAGCACCATGAGAGATAGGATTTTGAGCTGCGGATTTTGTTATATACCGACTACCTCGGGCGTATCTCCAGGCATAAAGGATGAGGAAAAGCATTTCCTCGACTTTGTACAAATGGCTGCGGCTTAGAAGAATAATAATACGCATATCCTGCACATATATGAAGACAAAAGATCGCTTGCCGCAACACAATTCGTAAAACAGTTCTCGTTTGGACAACACCTACAGAATGGAGTAACCATTAGTTCGTATAAGGCAGTAATTATTTAACCGACTGTTTATCTACATACACGGACAAAATATTATAGTAAAAATTCCAATATCATTTTTATAATCATGGAACATACTAACGTATAAGAAAAACATCACTATACTTTTATTTAATAATATTATAGTATATGCATTATATTTCACAAAAGATTATAGTATTATAATTATTAAAATATTTTGATGTACAAATACATTTATAATAAATAAACTGTTAATAAATAATAAAACAAATGCATAATTTACATTTGTTATAATAATAAATATTAATATTAGTTATATTTTCAAGCTTTATAATCAATATTATCAAAGAGAATGTAATTTGTTTTCATGTAAATTGTATTGTAAAATTTTCTTCGTGTATAGCTGTTTCCTCGCAAAATTCTTCGATATAATATAAATATTTATCTAAATACTCGAAAAACATAGCAATTCTCATAATTTAAAGGTCGTTGTAATTAAGTAATATAATCTTATCTTATGCATATTATATCTAAAATGCATAAACAATATTTACTTAGTTTACATAACTTAATGCGGTTTCAAAAACTATGTGTGTAGATGAATATTTATGATTGCGCGAAACAACAATTGTTTGTGTTCGTAGTGAATCAATTTGCATCACTTCCATCACTCAAATAATATTTGCATGGTAGTTTTAGGAAACTCACGAATCCCGAGTAATTTATATTTAACATTTGATTAGAGAGAGTTTTTCATTTTTAATTTACGGACGAAATATTTTAACATTTTATTTCAATATATAATCAAAGTAAACAAAAATGAGCAAACAAGCTTAGTCCTAATTATTACTGATGAAAGTTAATATTAATTCTTTAACAACAAGATTGTTGAGTGATTGACCACACTGACTATAGATGAATATCTTTATTCTAGCGACGTTTCGATCCTAAATTGGGTCCTTTTCCAGCTTACATTTAATATATAAAAAATTATTTGTTAGCCATATTTGCGCTTAGACATGTCCATTTGTCAAGGTACTTTAAATTAAAAATTATTAAACGTTAAATGACTAATTCAAGTGAAAATTCGATCGTCATTAACGATGTTCACAAAATCAAAGATTAACATAAACTGCTATAATTAATGTGGTGAATTACTTAACAACCTTGTTTTTAATTTACAATTAGACTAACAATTAACAATTTATCTTATTAATTCTTTAAGTCAATTTATCCTTTCAACCCTCTATATATTGTATACAGATATTTCATTTATATAGTACATTTATACCTACATACTATACAACTACAGATTAATAAATGGACTAATTTATCACAAACTATTGTAGCTGCGCGTTGAAAATGTTTTTTATAAATCAAATATCTCGGAAAACTGTGCCTCAACATACGATTCACATGTCAAACATTTCGCAAAGCAAGCCTCGTTTAAATTGGAACAGAGTACGAGCCATGTATGAAAGCCACCGTTCGTTGGAAACTGGTAATGGCGAAAGACAGTTAACCGCGACGGTGGAAGTCACGAACTGTCTCTGCGAGAAACACTTCGCATCTTTGCTTTGCGATGCGTACTTAGTGCAGAAATTGACTACGTTCTCTCCCGTCTCTCTCTCGGCAAATATCCACATTGCGCTCTACGTCCTAATTTACATGTTAAAATAAATCTTAAGAATTGAGATAATCATCGATTTCACAGGAATCACATGCTTCCCGTTTGTCGATAGAAGTGAGAACCCGATATAATAGTCTCGTGCAGAAAACTCGTTAACTCTTTCATTGCAAGTTAGAAGAGAACTTACCCATGAAGAACATAGATTCGATTACATGCGCGAGAAACGCGTATCGATTCTTGTGTCCCATCATCGAGAGATGTAATGAATTATTTTTCTGTGTAGAAATAAAGCGATATGTTGCGATGATTATGGTAATTAATTAAGGCTTTGCATGCTTATATTTTACCGTTTTTATCTCAATTTTTAATATTTTTATTCCCAATATATTTAACTATCAATAAAAAAGAAATATATAATTTTATAGAACACACAGAATTTATGATAATTTTATTTATTTTTTTTTTTTTGAACGATTTTATGATATAAAAAATTGAAATTGATAAAAAAAATGAGATTTTATATTTGCAAATCATTTTTTATCACGTAACGTTAACTGTGTGTAATATAATAATAGATTCGTAATAGTATTAATCAATTGTATAAAATATTGTTATGATTATCGAATATGTGCGTCATGGATTTGGAATTATTAAATGCGTTATATTTTCGCAGCTTCCTTTAAAAAAGGAGAAGAATATACAGATCTTTGGAGCATTAGATTATGCTACGCTAATTTTAAGGAAAGAAAATGAATAGAGGAATTTTAGATTCGCAATTATTTTCATTCCCTCCACCGTGCGGACAAATATGAATGAAATAAAGAAAAACTCTTATAAAATCCTACATATATTAATCCTAAATAAATTCTATACATATATATTATGATATATAAACAAATATACTTTTGGATTCGGCAAGATTTGATGCAAAAATCATGATATATTAGAAGATAGCAAGTTGACCCAAATTTGTATAAAGTACGAGTCACACATGGAAAAGACATTTTTCTTGTTGAAAAGTAGATATTAGATAAATGGCAAAAATATCTTTATTCTATAGAATAAACACAAACACTCCTTCTCTGTTCCTCTTTCTCCGCCTTACTTTTGACATATCAACAAGATATTGTAATATCACGGTGATAACACGTTAACAGACAGACCGTACACTATTCCCGACGAGCGCATATCCAATTTGCAGTAGCAACGGATAAACAAGCGCGCAGTAAATTATTTGCAATACCCGTGTGCTCCCCTATTATTCCCATTTTGCAGTAATGGAGAACCTTGTGTGCACAGGGACTAATGTCTCTTTGGTATAACTCCAACACCCCAACGACGCAGTGCGATACGACGTATCGATTAAAAAAGCAGCATCAAGCTGGTGTTAATGGAAGTGACACGCGACGGATGGTGTCACTGTAATATTGGTGATATGTAACTGTCAAATGTAATAAAGTTACGAGATTTTTCAAAGAATCACCGAAAGAAGTATGATATAAGAATATGTTATTGATTACAAATATCATACTTTGTTAATGACATTGTAATATAATAATAAACATTATACGACACATGAAATATCGCAAATGTGGAAAAGTTGAAAAATAATTACTTCGGATAATAATTGCCATTTAAAAAAATCTATTAAATATCGCTACATAATATTGTTTCTCGGAATACCTTGCAAATTTTTAACAGTGTGACTGTCATTTGCGAACAATCGGACGCAATGTGAGTAACGTTTCGTCGATCGGGTATCGATTACCACGAATAGGTACAGCGAGAAAATCGAGGAAGAAAAAAGGAAAAAAGCATTGCCTGTTTAACCTCGCTTTCTGCTTCCGCGAGCAAGGCAAACATGTTCAGGATCTCTCTCATGCGAGCTTCAGAAACGTGCTACACACCGATTCCACGTCAAAATGCGAGCGACGTTCGTCGCAACTTCATTTCCAGACAAGTGCGAGATACTTTATCGCCGGCGATTGTGTGTTCTCAATCTTGAATTCATATTTTGCACCGGTTTTTAAAGGCGCAAGTATACGTTTTTAGCTTTTTAATAGAAAACTTTTATCAAAGATGTGTTGCATCATTTTATAATAAATTTATAGAAAACTTTGAGACATATATAATTATATATAATTATATATTTATATTTATAATTAAATATTTATGCATATTTAATAGAAATTGTCACATGTCTTTACAAAGATTTGTATAAGTTCATAAGAAAGTTTGACATATAATTCTCATCTCTATTTAATATTACTAAATAATTGCTACATATTTTTCAAGTATATATTTTAAAATTAAATAATAAAAAATTATCCCTGTCTTTGTAAAATTTTAAATATTATAGATTGTATCACAATCAATAAATATAATATAGTATATTAACGATTATGTGTATATGCAGGCATGTCATCTCAAGACCGAGCGAAATGTGCTATCCATGCTAATTAGTCAAATCGATATCTAACCGATGAGCCTTAATAAACTCGATTAACTGACTCAATTGTGATTAACAAAAATTACATCACTCCAATCTCATTAGTTGTTCGTTCGTGCTACTTCAATAATTAAAACATAACAAGTTCTTAACAAAGAGACAATCTCTATCGTATATAGTCTGAACTATATTCCAATAAATTCGTTCATTTCAAGTGCAATCTCATTGACGCTTAACAATGTATCGAACAAGTTCCCTGATTGTCAAATTTAACGAGCAAATAATGAATCAATTTATACTTAATTCCCTTAACGACAGAGAAATTCACCAATAAATGCCTCTGTTTCAATGCAAAGCCTCAGCATCGATTGGTTCATGACATTCATGAGCTTTGGAATACGATGCTTCCAAATTCAGTATGATTTCTCAAGATAATTGTGTCTATATCAATGGATTTGCATATTTATAAATCGTATGAAATATTTTCGTATAAAGCCAGACATGTTTCCTATATTATCTATATCGTCCTTTATGCAATTAATGTTGTAAAGTTTATATTTTTTGGATTAACAATTAAACTATATAAAAAGAAGTCGATTATATCAATTCTAGAAATATATTTGACTTTGTTCCGAAAAATTTTTCCTGTTAGTTTATCTTTCGTTAAATTAACTCAAACTACTATGCATCATTTTCCTAGCAAGTATCATTCGATGCCAAGCCTAACTAACTAAAAAAAATCGCTTTTAATCAAGTATACAAAAATTAAACACTCGATCAAACTTTACCGTTGAACACGAATGAGCCTCGAAAGAACGGTGTCTCGATTGATCCCTTTTGGAGTTTCTAGCTGAATAGCTTTACTTACTCACCCTTTGTCAGTCGCCAAAGGTCGAATGCCCGCACAGCTGTGACGTCGGCGGGAAACGTCGCACAGATCGGAGGTCAGCTGAAACAGGCGGAGTGTGACGTGGCTTGCACTCGGTGCTGGCGGCGGCGAAAGCAAGGAGATGAATATTATTCACCACCAAGCACGAACCACCCTCACCGTTCGAGGGTGCGCGGACGACTGAGAGTGAGGTGGTCCGCCTCGATCGTCACCGTGGGTGTAGCTGTGCGGTGGCTGCAAGCTCTCCCACCCTGGCCTTTTTCCTCTCTCACCCTTCGCGGGAAAGCGCACCCCTCTCTTTTATCTGCGAAGCTCTGTCTCTTTCTCTCTCTATCCATCTTTCTCTTTTTCTCTTTCAATCCGGAGTTCTCCCTTAACTTCTCGTACTTTTTTTATCTTTCTCGCACTCGTCGAAGCGCGTTCTTCGTTTATCCAACTCGGACTGCCTTCCACGTAGTTTCTCTCTTATTTTCCATCTCGCTTGATCCTTCGTTCTTCAACAATATCTTCGTCGCTCTGGCGTCGATCTGATTCCCTGTTTCTTTTGCGTTTCTATGCATTCCTTCCTTTTGCATTTCGAACTAATGTATTCTTTCTCGCGCAGATAGCCTTCTCTTCTGTTATTTTCTTCACCCCTCCATCTACGAACAAACCGATACTTTCCGTCGATCCACTGTGTGTTTCGGTCGTCTCATTCATCCTGTTCTTTTTCACGTACGATTTTATAGTCTCGTTTTCTCTCTCTCTCTCTCTCTTTGATTCGTATCATTTTACTCTCTCCGGTTGGATCTTTGTACGATCTATCTTGTCTCTCCCTACTGCATTATTCTATCTCTCTTGTATTCACGCGTACTACTTGGAAAATTTCGCACCCTCCGGCAACTCTCTGCAGCAAGAAATAAACGCTGGATTCGATTCGCCGACCTAGTCTGTCCTGCCGGAGGGGAGAAGTTAGCTTCGACAGAGGTGAACCAGTGGTGGCCTGGTCAGCGGAAACGACAAAGACAAACGATGACAGGACGATCGGTCAGAAGAGAGAAGAGCGAGAGAAAGACGGACGGTGCATCCGAGCATAGGTCATCGTAGATGGGAAGAGGCCCCCGATTTATTGACTCCTGGGGACTTATCGTGAAGCTACTTACAATTTCGATTGAAAACACGTTTTCCACAAGCAGTACGTGTTTTCGAGCAGTCATGAATCTGTTTCGAAGAGAGTATATTTACATATCATTTTATATTTATTTATTTTGATTTTAAAAATATCTGTAATATAGCAGCTGACTAAAATAATTATGAATAATTATGAAATTTTGTACTTTATATCATACATTATGTTTGAAAGTGAAAATTAAAGGGAAAAAGACAGAAAGATTAAAATAAAATTGCAAATATTTGATATATATTTTATTTCTATTTCTATTTCTTCAAGTATATTTTTTTATAAAAAAATAATTATAAAAAATTTTAAATTATAAAATTATTATAAGTACAATATTTTGTATAACCACTGTATTAAAAAAAGTTAACTTGAATGTAACACACAGATAAACTAATTATTTCAATAGATGATCGATCATTAGATAAAAGTATATCGTTGGCTATGATTATTTATTGAGCAAAAAATCATTATTTAGAAAAAGTCATTCGTTGCGAATTATGCATGTGCTGGCAAGATTCAACGATACATATATCAGAATAGAGATTTTTGGAAGATTCATGTCGCTTGGCGCATAACAAAATTTATCACATCATTCGTTTTCAAAATAGAACAAATCTATATTATGCAAAATAAATACCAAAAGTTTGTTAATCTGGAAATCGAATATATTGACAAAAATTATCTTTGTCTTTTTTTCCTCTTTTCTCTTTTTAACAAAAATTAAAAAGATTTACAATTCTTCGAAAACAAATTTTTGTGACATTTCTTATACACTCTAATATTTAGAATTATTAACATTTTTAATATTACAAAATTAAAGTATCTTGTCTGTTGTTTCACATTTTATTTTTTTTTCTTGCAACATTTTCTCTTATATTAAATTAAATCAAGTGTCAAAACTAAATAATTAGAGCAAACTCGAGTCTAACACTTCGCACTTTCGTGTCGCTTGCAATGCGGTTCAATCGTATACGCGAAAAGCTGGAATTGACAATTTCTCATCAGACTAACTTAAACTATTTGTATGGGAATGAGATATGGCACCCCGAGAACGTTGCTTCTATACTGAACATCCACGTAGACAGCTTTCAATTTGTTACAAAATAATTTACACTTTCCAGTACAGCGATTCTGCTGGGAAATTTATTGTGAATATGCATGCAGTACTTATGAATATGAATATGAGAAAATTATTATGCCAACGACGAGATGCAGAAAGTTTGCACTCAGAAAAGCTTCTCTTCTTCCTTCCTTCCTTCCCTCCCTTTCTCCTTCCCTTCTTTCTCTCGCTCTCACTCTCTCTTTCTCTTTTCCTTTTTATTTATTTTTCTTTCTTTTCGAGTACATTCATAATTTTTTTAAATTCTAAAGAAGACAAGATTATTCAAACGAAAGTATAACACATCTCGTAATTGACAACAATCAAATTTGCACAAACAAATTGCATTTGAAAATCATGACGCATGACTACATGTAACATTACAACAAACTATATTTCAGTACACGGAATGTCTCTGTAATGCTTCCTGCTAGTGAGCCACGACAACTATATTACTCGTGATTTAGCGCAATGGTCAGGAACCATCTGCAATGTACATTAAAATAAACTTTACGCTATTTATCTAGGAAACGTGAGAATCACAAATCAACTTGAACGACATATAAATCATCTAACGTCATGAGCTAAGATTTATATTACACGCAATTCAACTTTATGGAATAATCACCGAAGCTAACAATTATTTTGTCTGCTGTATGAAAAAATTAATTTTTATAGACATCGATTTAGAAAGAAATATTATCAAACAGTTCGCGCAAATATTTTCTCAATATATAAAGATTTCTTTATCTTAGAGTGCAATTACAATTTCTACTGCAACCGCGATTTAAAAAAATGAATCATAAAATAACCATCTGGATATAATAAGATTAGAGCAAAACTGGGTAAACATTGTAAGAAAACAAGAATGGCGTCACAAAGTCGCATGTTTCTGGCGCCATACCCTCATGTATATACAGCAGATGCGACATAAACAGTTTTCGTATTTCTGTGTCAACAGTTAAAATAAAAAAAAAATCAAATAAGCTGTACTCTAAATCATGCAAAGCAAGTTTGACAATTAAATTTATTTCTTAAAAATATAATAACATTTTAAAAAAATATAATAATATTTTAAAATATTATATATTATTAATTATACATATAATATATATATATATATATATATATATATATATATATATTCGTAACAATTATATTTGGAGAGATGAGATTATATGTATATGTAATTTCATCGGACAATTTCAAAGCATTCTGCGTTATTCATTAATAACGTGTAATCATGTTCCCACATCTTCTAAATATAAAGTTTTACTTCTACTCAATATAAATTTTAAATAAATTAAATAATAAATTAAATATAAAAATTATATAACCAAAGGTGATTTATTTTGTGCTCGCACTTGTCTGATAATGTAATATACATAAGGTTTAAAATTTCGTGCTTCTACTTTCATTCTTACGTTTTAAAAAGGTATTTAATAATATAAAATGATGTCAATTAAACGGTATATCGACATTTAAATGGAGTGAAAAATGAAATAAACTAAAGCTTAGAGAATTTAAACGGCTGACTATAATAACGCATTTAAAAATAGTCGAGCTGCCATTTGTTCATTCCTATCACTGGCAGTGTGTCAGCGCTCTCGTAATTTATTCATCTCTTCACTCTCTTTCCTTGATCTATCCTATGACGTCACGGTGACCCTTAAAACCTATCTGGCGTTTGCGACTACATTGCAACAGTCACTCGACACACAGTCCAACTTTTTTCAAACAAACGACACGGAAGAGAATTTAATATGAGCCGACAGCAGATCTCTGTTCGTTTCGCGAATATTATAAATTCGTGAAAGGAATCGAACGTGTTTGCACTCGTAGAATAATGCAATGTCTTCACGTATGTATCTGATACTGCTATGAAAGTTCCGTCCCGAGTCAAAATTTTACTTCTATTTTCTTTTATTTTTTTCATGTTTATTTCATATATAAGAATTTCTAAAAATTTTGATAAGTTTTATTTATGTGCATAGGAATTATATTGCATTGAGCTTCTACCTTAGTACCTCAAATAGACAATAAACAAATAGTTTGTTAGAGATTTCAAAGAAAGGTTTTCGACAAAACTATAAATTAAATAATTTATAGTATAAAGTATATATTAAAGAAGATATTAGATTAAACGTTGAGAAGTGAAAGAAAGAGAAAAGTTTCAACTCGGATAATAATAATATTATGGATTAAAAAATTGCCATTTTATTCTCCACATTTTAATTAATAATGTATATTACGTAATAATCAATCACGAAAAAAATTAGCTACCATAATTAAATTTTAGCTATCCCTATATTACAACCTGAAATTTAGTTATCATGCCTAAATTTTAACTATGGTAACTATATAATATTTTTAGTTATAGTTTAACAGAGAAGTCTATAGCTAAAATATTCGTTACCATAGCTAAAATTTAGGCAAGATAACTAAATTTTATGTGTATATAATATAAGGACAGCTCAAATTTAGTTATAGTAACTAATTTTATTTTTATAAATTATTATATCGTATTTGTGATATTTTTTTTATACGCGTATATGTCAATAATTAATTATATGTATATGTATGTATGTACATATATATGAGTACATAATTTAACATAAAAATAATTTTCTCAAAGCGTATCAGCATATATTTAATCGAATGTTGTAAAAGATAACAACTAGATAAATAAACAAAAAAATAAAAAAGCAAAGGGGGAAAATACACAAAAGTGATGTGTTTCTAGTCTGTCAGTCGCATGCGCATGCATTTAAAAATGGGACAAAATCTCGTTCACGTTCAAATTTATTTTAATTGAGTTTTCGAGATAAAAGAGAGCCGGCAATTTGCGCTCTAATTATATTTACTGAATCAATTTTCCTCTCCACCCACGCGGTTTTACTATATGCCGACAGTCGTCGTTACGATATTAAGCCAGATATGTACTGAGCATACCAATCAACTCAGCGAGGTTCACTCATCCAGCGACATTAATTCGTCTGCAATTAGAACAAAACGTCGGCAGCGGCGTGACAACGGCTGCGCTAGTCCGTTTTATTCTGCATTTAGTGATAAAAGCGAAAGGTTAAACAACAAAACGTAATCAAACTGCATATTGTGTATAACAGATTGATAAAATATTTCGCTGCATCTTTACTCATGCCAAAGTTTATATAAAACCATCTTGTAAATTATAATCGTATATAATCATGTTAGATCTCAATTAAATATATCATTCGTTTTCCAAAGATATAATTGTTATAAATTATAACTGTAATTATAATTAATATCTTGGATTTTTTTACTATCTATTTAACATTCTTTATAATTATATCTGGATTACATTAAATCCAGTATGTATGTACATATCTGAGAGAATATCTAAAAAATATTTAGGGATAGCGCATGTATACGCATATATAAATTAGATTTTTATATATTTCAATGAAACTAAAATATGTATTAAAATATCGGTAGAGTGACCAAAAAAATACGATATTGCAGAATTTCGCATAATTTAGTATTATCCAATGCAACATTAAAAAACATATACTAAGGTCATTATCAGGACGTTATTAAAGTCAATTTTGTCTCATATAAATAATTTTATATAAAAATTTTATATAAAATTGTATGTAAAAACTTTGCCGATTTTTTTTAAAGATAATCATATTATAAACTTAAAATTATGAATTTAAATTATAGAAATATATATGTATGTAAAATTGCGTAGATTTCGCGTACATAGAATTTTTTTAAAACGCGGATGTGTAGTAAAAATATAAAACATTTCCTTTTCAGTTCTGTATTGTTTAATATCTTATGATCTGTATATAGTATTCTTTCTTTAGTATATATATTCTTTAACAATCATTTTGAGATAACAGAGAACTAACTACAATCTACGATCTAGATCTAGATCTACATCTACAATTTTGAGGTAACGGGAACTAACTACAATCTACGATCTAGATCTACATCTATACAATTTAACCGTTACCTCCTAATAAAATAATATAGTTAATCACTCACCGACAGATGCGCAACAGCAGAGTTATAACTGCATCGAAGCTACGTTGACCTGTAACATACAAATTAAATTAATATAACAGCGTTTTAAATAATTAATATTATCAAAAATTATTATTGTGCCTATTTAATTTTATATTTAATGCGTACAATCATCAGTATAAATTATGTAAAGATTTTATCTTTTATAAAATAAACTTTTAGAAGAATTATATATCAAAAGCATTCCTCTTTAATTCTTTTTTAAATTATTTTAATATAGAAGTAGAAAGTGTAATATACATATATTTAATTTACAACAAGTATTATACAGTATTACAATACTCACCCCAGAGTTGCTCCGCTGGTGTCCGATGCCTCCTATACAAGCCTCCTCCTCCTCTCAAGTCGGGTTGATCACAATTGTCTGTTTATTTGTGAAAGTCCGATTTCCGAAATACGCGCAAAATATTTTGAAAAGCACTCCCGCACTAAACGCACGATATTTTGAACGAAACTCCCGCACTAAACGCGCGATATTTTGGACGACACTCTCGCACTAAACGCACGATACTTTGGACGAAACTCCCGCACTAAACGCACGATACTTTGGACGACACTCCCGCATTAAACGTGCGATACTTTGAACGAAACTCCCGCACTAAATGCGCGATACTTTGGACGACACTTCCGCTTTAAATGCGCGATATTTTGAATGAAATTCGCGCACTAAACGCGCGATACTTTAGACGACACTTCCGCACTAAACGCGCGATACTTTTAATCAAATTTCCGCATTAAACGCACGATACTGTGGAGGAGGACATATGTACTAACAATAAAACGAGCGATATTTTTTATATCTATTTCCAAAAAGAATTATTATAATATTATTATTTTAATATGTTTATATATTCTTTATTATGCATCGACTTTTATTATGCATCGCGATAATTCGATAATAAATCAATTTACTCGACCAATTTTAAAGAAAAAAAGTAACGCGTAATAGAATTTGCATTAAAAATTGTAAAATATTATCGTAAATTATTATCATAAATTATTATCGTAAATTATCGTAACTTATTATCGTATATTATTATTGTTGCAAATTATATTTTTTTTTATTTTTCTTATAATCGCGGCAAAATAACGGCAAAATATCGTTTAAATCTTTAAGATCTCACATTATTTTATCACACATTTTAATTTTAACTATATATAAATTCAAATTATCAATCAACATAAATCAATGGATTACAAAACCATAATATAATATCGATACATTATAACAATAAGTAATTATGATTATTATAATCAATTATACAAAAATTTATAATCACACGCGCAATTTATAATCATTAATTATTGTGTGTTTTGTAAAATAAATTAGATTAAATATACTATATATATGTTATATATTATATATATAAAATATTTCTGTTATTAAACGGAAATATTCTTAATCTATCCATTTTGTAATCCATCCAATTTGAGATAACGGAAACTAACAATCTACAATCTACAATATACATCTATATCTACATTATCTAATCTACAATACACCGTTATCTTCTAATATAAAATAATAATTTATATAACTCATCGATCGACGCACAACAGCAGATGTATACGACGCATCAAAGCTACGCTGTGATCTGTAACATATAAATAAAATAAAAATTATAGCACAACACCACCAATTTAATTAATATTTCAGAAAACTATTATAGTATATACATTGATTTTTATATTTTTTTTATATTTACGCGCGTACAATATTCAGCAGAAATATAATTAAAACATGTTATGAATTTTGATTCAATAAAACTAATAGACAAATACCAATATCCTCGCACCCTATAGTTGCTCTGCCCGATGTCTCTTTCAGACCTCCTCCTCCTCTCAAGATTCATTGATCTGTAACATACAAGTAAAATTCAAATTGTAGCAGCACCTAAACTATTTTTAAAAAAATTTTAATTGTATACATTAAATTTTATTTTTCATGCATGCAATAATAAGCAGAAATTTAATTAAATAATTTTATAAATTTTTAATCATAACTAAACTAGTATAATAGAAATGAGAATTGAACTAACAAAGATTAACATTATTTCAAATAATAATTATATACATATATTAATATTATCGTGCTGTTTTAAAAAGCACTTAAACATATGTATCAAATATATTAATACTAAATTTCAATATTAATAAAAAAATTTCAATTTTAGAGGCAATTTTTTTAAAAACTTAAAAAAAACAATTTCAAATTTTTTTATTTTAAAAAAATGTGATTCTTAAGCTACTTTCTTCAAAATAATGTAAATTTTAATCACACTCAACACATCTTGCTTGAAACTTAAAAAGCATTGAAACGTTAAAAGCATTCCGGACTTTATCGAATAACTATTCTCTTTGTGCAAAAAAAATGAAAAAAAAAAAAATAAAAAATAAAAAAAGCAAGTCGTATGGGTGAATTTTCTCGTCGAAACAGAACTTTGTTATCGCGCTCTTCACTTTTGCACGATAATTTATCCGTGAACACCTCGAAGGGTGAATTTTCACCGACACGATGCGCCACATCTCAACCGGAAATGGAAGGAATCAGCGAGCCGCTACCTTCTAATTTCCGATAGAGTGACATGACCGAATTAAGAGAAAGAAGGATGAAGTAAAGACATAGAGAACAAATTCGTGACTGTTTCACCACTGGCACATTGTGACGACAGGTCTTTCTGCTTTTGCTGGCACAACTGTAACGTTGTTTCAGATAAAAACAATGTTCGCGGTATCGAAAGCCTTTCTTTCCACTTCAAATATAGGTACTACACATTTTATTAACGTAGCCATATATAACAACAGCGATCTAGATACTGGAAATAATTTGATAAATATATTTTGAAAGCCATATAATGCAATTTCATATATTTTATATTATATTGCAATTTAATGAACATGCTTTCTCTTCATAATCGCAATACATAGTTTTATAATTATCCAATACTATCATCAAACTTAAATGATAAACAATAATGTAAAGCTCCAGTTGAACTTTCTTTTCACATAGTCGCTTTACATTAAATTACACAACAATAATGTTCTGCAAATTATTTCTTCGTCTCTTTTCTAATGTCTTTATAGATAGAATTCGGAAAACTTGCGTCGAAATTTCGGTGACATGATATTCGATTATTATTACGTTCTGCTTTCGACTGTCAGCGCGTCGACGACAGGCCACTTCGTAAATGAATTTTCGCGCAGGCCTTTCATAGGGATACATTCGGCTTGCGCTTCTACATACTCTGAGTCTACCGCCATGCCGTGCGGGGCTAATTAGCTGTCGTGTGACATCGCCTTTGATCCTCGTAAATTAATAATAGCACTACCTCCACAGAGAATTCAATTCGGCCCCCGCCCCTGGTATTTTCAACAATCTCTCCTCTAGCATAACAAAAAAACTTTTGTACGTTTCATTTGCATATTGTCTTACATTTGATCAGTGATTATTGCCCGAAAAATAAAAATGTAAAACGTTTAACACTGAGCACAATATAAATTTATAACACAAAAAATTTCAAAAAAAAAGATAATATATTTGTAATTATTTAATATGATTTACTTTTTAATTTCTTATTAATATTAATTTTATTCAAGGTTGATTTTCTTTAGACGACCAAACCGGTTAATGATGAAAAAATTACTTTATTTATTACATAACAAAGACAACGTGATATCATTATATAACAAAAAATAAATATGACAACAAGTTCAAAGTTATAAAATTATACAATAATATAAAAAAAATATAATAGAAACTTGATATATGTTGTACAAGAAATTACACATTAAACATGATGACTATGTGTGAATTAATTCCAAAAAATTATACGTGAACACTAATAAATAACCATACGTAACAATTCAGTCATCATTTAACCGTGTGCACTCAGTAAAAGCACAACATAAACTGATAATAGTCAAAAATATTTTAAATATATAGCAGTTAAAAAAAAGAAATAAACATAATCCAAATAATAAAAAAAAACAACAAAGTAAAGGATAATTAATTTTATTATTATTACTAATTCATTTATAGCATTAAAAAATGATTCCTTTTTAAATTATCTACATTTATATTTTTATACTACCAATAAATTAGTTAATGATATCAATAAAAAATTAATATTAAAAAAATAATCAGAAAAGTAAATATTTGTTTAAATATGTCGTATGACACAATGTCAGATAACCATTCGCGTTTATATTGAAAAGTGGATGTAAACAAATTGCACCAATAAATGTATTGGATTTTTAACATTTTTCATTTCTATATCGTATCCTCTTTCGAATTATTTTTATTATTGTTTTACCTTTGCAATTGATTTTATTATTGCCTCGCAATAATATAACCGTGTCACTATCTTCGATTGCGATTGAGAATATTGCGTTTTACATGTTCGTGACAAGCGTTTCTGTAACGCGAGACAAAAGTTGGTGAGAACGCGATAGAGTGGACGCACGAAACAGTAATACCGCGGTGATACCGAAGTTGTAAACCGGACAAATTTCTTTCCTAGCGATTTTTCTCGCGCTTGTGATTCTTTTAAAATAAAAAACCATATGAGACAAAAATTATTTAAATCTCTTCCTTCTCTCTCTCTCTCTCTCTCTCTCTCTCTTTCTCTCTACAATAAATGAAAAAATAGTTACGTTACGTATTATTGACCAATAGATATCTCGACTTTTTAAATAATTAAAATAATTAAAGGTTGATATGAAAAAAAAATGATATATTTCTTTTCAAGTAGAATAAACTACAATAATATACAAGATTTATTTATTATAAAAAGATAGTTATTCTCTTATCTTTGTCTTTTCTCAAAGAAAAAAAAAGATTTATTAAGAACATTCTATATATCAAATACTTTAAAAAAATGTAATTATGTTAATTATGTCTAAAATTATTTTTTAAATCTATTGACCACATCAACTTCTATAATGTCTATTACGTCATAAATATTATATGAGTAAGTGAACTTCATGAGATTAGTATATGAAGACATCCTTAAGTTGCAATTTCAGCTCTTTAAATATAGTTCGAGATATCATAAATGACGAATTACGTCGTATAAAGGATTCTAGAAAGAGATTAATAGCGATAATAAATAATTATATGACAGTCTAATAAAACTTATGCATTACATTTTTATCATTTACAATAGAAGTAGATGAATATTAACTACCTGAACATCTTATCTTAACGTCAAAATATTCAAATAAAAAAATGAAAGATTTTTTTTATTGCTCTACCTGTTAATACTAAAATAATATAATGTATGTTTGTATAAAAATTCTTACTAAAAATATTATAATATGCTACTGGAAAATCAACATTTTTATAATTAAATATTTTAAATAAGAAAGTTAATAATTTAATTCAGCAATTTATTAAATAAAAATTGTCTGTCTGATAATGAGTTTAATATGCAAAATAATACATCCACACTGAAAGAAAAATTTGTTGACTTGATTAAATCATTCAACTAAATATTATTCTGTTCATTGAATTAATTAATATTTTGTTAATTGAATATATAGAAATATTTAAATTAAATAAAACATATTAACAATAACGTTCAATACAACATCTAACAAAATGTGTATTTGACTTAAATACTTATATATGTTCAATTAAGAAAATCGTAATTTAGTCGAACGATTTAGTCACGTTAACAATTTTTTTTCTCAGTGCGAGATACATTTAAAATGTGTCTTTTTAAAATTGTATATAAATATTTGCGTATATATGCAATGTAGAATCGTCATTATAATTGATTACTAAAAAATAATTATTAATGCGAACTATATGTAAATGCTGGCAAATACGTGCATGCAAATTTTGCTTGCTAACGGGATGAATCTCTTTCTTATCAAAAGATAAAAGCTCATGATAAAAATATTATTATTAGCATAAACATTGTAAGCTGTCAGAGGGAGACGCGTGCTTATCACGCATCGTTGAATCTCATAGGAACGATGAACCGTAATGCATCCTATCGTATCTTATACATTACGCGTGAAGATTTTCTGAGAAGTCTCAGAAAATGAGCATCTAGTAATAACATCGAAATTTACTGTCAAATTTACTCAATGGCAACATCCTTTTGCAAGTAAGATTATACAATGTAAAAGTGAATTTGGAATTTTAGTTTTAATTATTTTAATTTTGTATTATTTTTCAAGTAAAGAAATAATTATTATTGGAAATACTCGCAGAGAAAATTTATAAAAATTTTCTTTTTGAATCTGAGAAAATAAGGAGCAAAATTATTTGAAATGTCATAAAAGATGAAAAGAACGTAATACTTCAAGAAACATTTCTGTAAAAAATCGTTTCGTATGGTTCTTAGAAACCCAATCAAAGATAAGAAAAAATCTTGAAGAAAAAGTTCTCTTAATTTTCGTAAAGAAAATTTCAAACTTTATGAAATATTCTAAAAAATCTCGATAAAAAGTATTTTTCATGCGAATCGTCCTTTGCTCCAAGCGCAACCGAATTTTATATAATATCATCTTAATTATAGATTATAGATGATGGCGCCGTACGCAAAATAAGATCGTTCATCATCAGTAAAGACTAACCCAACGACATGAGAGAAAAGAGAAAGAAAATAGAGTGAGAAATAGAAGACAAAAAATGGTTTCCAACGTTGCTCCACCACCCACGTTCCTCCCTATTTTTCATCGTCCGACCTCGACGATGTTCTCCCGACCGTTCTTTCATTTACGCCAGAGAAACAAGAGGCAAGAGAGATTCACTCTCTGTCTCTCTCCCTATTCTCATCTCACTCTCTATTTCCTTTTTCCTCTCATCCTCGCTCTCTATTTCCTTTCGTCAGTTTCTCATGTTTCCTCCCTGGCATTAATATACCGACAACTGGATTAAGCACGTTTACGGTTTATCTTCTTCTTGCAATGCGTTTTAGGTATCCTGCTCACATATGTACTAGCCCTCCCTTAGGTGGATAGAATAGAAGACTCATTTACTAAAGAGCTTTATCTTCTTCCCACCACGCCTTGCATTCAAAATATGGCATAATCGAAACATAGCGAGAGAATTATGCACAAAAATCGCACGACATTTGCTCGATTTATTGAGGAAATTTAACTTTCAAATACACAAAATCGAATTGATTTAAATTTGCCGATGGAGAAACTTATTTAAATAACGCAAAATGCCAAACCTACACCTTGAATGTTTCGCGAAAAAAGTTTCTTGAAATGATGAAAATCGCACAAAACGCAAATTTCGTACAAATTCGAATCAAATTCTTTTTCCTAATACTTTTAATCTCAATTTTCAATCAAACATCTCTCTACTTTGATATTTGAAGCAGTCAAATTGCTCTCTTTCGAAACGTTTTAATCTATAGTTTTGCCGAAAGTTCCTTTTTTAAATTAAATAAGAAATTCTTTGTTTTATTTATTTGAGAGATAAATATATATATATATATATATATATATATATATATAGTAAATATAAAGAAAATTCAATTCTTAATAAATTAAACCTATCAAAATCCTAGAATACATAAGCGTGAGATAATTATTGAGATTGAAAGTAAAAAATAAAAATTATTGATTTGGGAATTCATAAAAATTCATCACAAAATGCACAGGAACTTTATTTTGAGAAAACGAATGGATTCGGCGCGCGCACGATACTCAAGAGAGTAGCTATACATATAGCTCGATTGCGGCGAATATAGGCAAAACTAGGTCGTCTGGAATGTGCAATGAGACGCGGAAGAATGAACACATTCTTGTCGATTGAAAACTTCTAACGTAGTATTCGGATCTTATTTTGACGCTACGAAAAATCGTAATTAACTCCGATGAGTCGCGTTTCGCATCGTCAATTTATTTTTATTGGAGAAAATATTCAATGTTTATATTCGTTACGATCTGATTTTTTATTAGTTAAAATAATTCTATTTATCTCATTTTAATTAATTCATTAATCATTGATATGTATGTACAACAATATTTATTTTATTGCATTAATTAGAACGTTACAATCAAAAATAAAAAATCATAAGATAAATATCAGTACATACGAATAGTACTACGAATATTGATGCAATTAGAAATGGTAAGCTAAATGATTCCTAGGAAAAATTGGCATACATGCTCCTAGCAATTTCTCATATAAAATGCATAAAAAGAATAAAACTGCAACCTCGCATTGCACAGAGGGGTCACCGTTTGCATTGAATTGCATCCGGTGCATTCGTGAAAATTCGGCTACATATATAGCCTTCTTCTATTTCCTTTTTCCATTTGTCCTAAATAGACCGTTGTCACATGTTTGATTAAAAGTAAAGGTATAATTTTTGTGATTATTCGTTACATTAGCCACGATCTCTTATACTCAAGATCTTATGGAAGATCTAGAATAATCATAATCGATAATACCGCGCATATATGCAGCGTATTATCATGTGTAATAAGATTAATATAAATAAAAAATAGAATTATAAAACACATAATAACAATGCAAAACCTGGGAGCATTAATTGTTCATATCATAGTTCAATTTTTGTGATGCTTTTACACGCATTTATATGTATATACATGTATTCATTGTACATATATTATATACACATTGTATTAATATCATAAATCTCTAAGAAATAAAAGCTACAAAAGCATTTATTTCATTAAGTCAGCAGACCATGTATTGGCCTCAAAAAATGTAGGTGTGTGACTCTCATTCTTAAATACTAACAATAAGAGATATCTACCAACTTACCACAAACTCTTAAACTGTCTTTAAAATTATATAATTATATAATTTAAAGACAGAATAATTATATAATTTAAAAACAGAATATATTTCGCAAATGTGTCTTATTAAATTAACAACTCTAAATATTTCAAATTAATGTCACATATGTCTCAATAAAAGCTAAAATTCGCAATGTATGTCATAAATTTGAAAAGAAAAAAAATTACAGAAACACTTCTTTTAATAATTCAATAGATTAGGTAATGTAAATCCATCCTTGAAAAAATTTAACTAAAATTTTCTTTTAAGAACCCAACATGCTTTATAAACTAAATATACCCAAAGCAATTTATGAACAAGAAATATTAGAGGAAAACATAATAAGCATGAAAAATATAAAAATATATAAAAATCATGAAAAAAGTAATAAGATACCATTCTTATAAGACATTTCTTTTATTATCTCAAATGTATACATATATTCATGCTCCGAGAAGCTATATAGTTGTTGTCTGACTATATCACCAGACATTGAGTAACTGAAGTATTTCAAGATTTTCAGCCTTGTACTTACAAATGTAAACCTCTAAGAAAAAAATGCAATATTCAGATAAGTTATAAAAAAAATTACGATTATCATAACTAGAAATGATTTTCTACTTATTTATAATTATATATATTTAAATATATATTTATAATTAGCTCAATATAGGATTTAATGTAATTATTAATTTCATGGCTCTACGCAAGAATTAATAACTGTACCGATAAAGTTAATATATTTAATTTAATATTATTTAACAAAAGTTACGCACATGCTCATACAGATGGAAATTATATATTGTTGATTCTGAAAACTATCTTTCAAAAATATATTTATCACAATATATTTCTCTTTATATCGCAAAAGAAAAATTGTAAAAATTATTCTGTCGGAATATCAGCAGATAATACACAAATAAATAACATTAATAAATTTATAAAAAAAAAAACTTTATTTCTATTTTTAAGACATGTGGCACTAATTTGAGCTATTTTCTATAAATTATCTAAGCAATACATATACAGCGCAAACATTAACTTTTGTTTGCTAGATTTATGGTTCGAATTATTTCACGTTGTTTTCAATTATTTGAATAAACATTAACATTGTAATTCTTAAGAATGTGCCGCAGCGTGAATTGTAATTATCATTCTTTATAGTTTTATGCAGAACAATAAATGTTTTTTATTTCTAGATGTATGGCAACGCTAATTTCCATTAAACTGTCTGGATAGCATACAATATGAAATATTAACTTTTATTTGTTGCATTTAAAACTCAAATAATTTAATGTGTGGTCTTGAATTATTTAAGTAGGTGTTAACACTAATTTGGTGAAGACAATTTAAGAATAACATTATTAAGTTTCTATTTCTTATAAGACTCATATATATTATAAGTAATGTTTCATAAATTTATCAATTTTGTTTCTTATTTCATGAATTCATCATTTTTTTCCCCTATTTATTATCTAATATTCTAGATATTATAGACTCTATTATCTAATAATATAAAAAAATAAAAATTACAGTATGCTGTATTCTTAAAAATTACAAATTTAACTTTTTATTTTATTTTATATTTAGGATAAAATATTTTTGTTCATGTTTATATAAAATAAATGTTCTCATGTTGTTTAGACAAGAAAAAACATTGTCTATTGAAAAAATGTAAAAAATATTCAACATGGAATGAAATATGTCAATAAATAAAATTGAAAACTTAGTATGAACTATGTCAAAATAGAGTAAAAACAATAATGTAATTATGTATTACATATTTATATATTATGCATAATAAATATTAAATATTTTTTATATATTATATTCAATAAAGAGAGAAAAATAAAAGTATAGCTTTCTTATAATAATAAATAACATTTTATTAAATATATTTATTATTTTCTTATTTTTTTTATTATTTTCACATAGACAAAATTTCTATAGATATTTCTATTTTTGATTTTGATTTTAATGTTATATATTATAATTGTTTGCTAATAATATTCAACATTGAGAAATTCATATATAATATTCATATAATATTCATTGAGAAATTTACATAGATTTGATGCAAAAATAAAAGTGGCACAAATTGCATCAAAGAAAGAAAATAATGTACTATTTCTAAACTTACTTGTACAATAAATGGTTGGCATGAATAATGTACAGTTTGATATGTTTGTAGTCAGATCTCCAAGTCATTCGTCGCACGCGTTGCACAATTATATTTCACCCACACATCCTCAGTAATTGTCATTACCTGTACAAATATATTTACATAAATTAAAATTTTTATATCATAAATTTTAAAAAATAATTTTTTATTGTATTTAGGCCAATATATTATTATTATATTCAACATTATACGATGTCAACTCAATTATATATATGTATATTATATATTATATATAATGTATATTATGTATATATAAATTTAAATTCGTCTCTATAAATGTACAAATATTCGAAAATCATGAGAGTAAATCAAAATGACCATGATTATTTGACCCGAAAAAATCGCTGATCTCTTATTCCCATTCTTAACATATAATATGTCACAAAAATATTACACTATATCTCACAATCTATTCAAAAAACAATGCTATTGCAAATAATAGTATCTATTTGGCTTCATAATCTCTTTGTTGGCTTACCTGTACAGATATTTCCGGAGCGCGTGATCTCTATATACTTCCGTGTGTTCTGTACGACACGACTCGACGTTCCCGCCTGCGCAGAAAAAAAGGACAAATTGTTGTGTGTATGTATATATATGTATATATATATATACCTGTATAGATAGATAGATAGATAGATAGATAGATAGATAGATAGATAGATAGATAGATAGATAGATAGATAGATAGATAGATAGATAGATAGATAGATAGATAGATAGCACACGTAGCATCTTATATGTCATAAAAACAATACGTTATTTCACAATCTATTCAAAAGACAATGCTGTCGTGAATAATAATCTATATAATCTATTTGGCTTAATTATCTCTTTGTCGACTTACATGTACAGATATTATGCAACGCACAAATCTACCTCCGTGCGCCACGACGTTCCCGCGCAGAAAGAGGAAGAAGAAGTCGCTGCACGCAGCACGTAGCGTCTCGGACCAATCAAGATGAAGAGTGCCAAAATTCCCTTGTCTTGATTGGTCAAACTCGGCGTAGTAATATATGGATTCTGAATCATCTCATTGGTAGATTTTTTGGCGCGTATAACCGTTTCAACCAATCAATTCAAAGAATTGTCACGTGATCTATCGAAACTTGCAGGACTGTTCTCCCACAATTTAGCGCAAAAATTCAAACTCGTTTAAAGTAATTATGCAAATGAAAGTGATCATGCATAATACAAGTAGTAGAAAAAAAATTAAGATCTAAAATTAATATTTTCCTTTCAAAATCACATGTAAATGAACATATCAAGTACGATTATACGCATTCCACTTTTAGCGAGACTTTAAACTGTCTTCAGTTGACAGTATATATAGCATGTTACTCTGAATTGCTTACTGCTTATGTAGACGAGCCTTAACGGTTACTATAAATTTCTTACAAGAAACAGCTCGAAAGTCATAATTTATTGCGAGGATCGTGTACCGAACAATATATATGAGAATTCAAATATTTTATTCACAAGATTGAATCTTGATAAATAGATCGAGATAATGTTCTAACCTGTTTATCTCGATATTTACATACATATATATATATATATATATATATATATATATATATATATATATATATACAAGTTAGTAAAAAATTTTTTTTATACCTATTTCACTTTTCTTTTAATAGTTAAATCTAAAGAAAGCATTCTTATCACTTTTTTCAGCTTATTTTTTTATTTGTCATTTGAACATATTTATTATGTTGTTAATAATGTTTTGTATTATTTGTATGTGGGGAGCATAGGATGTTTTATTATGATAAAATAATGTAAATTATTATTCAATTTTATCATAATACATTTTTCAACTAGAAGTCTGTATTCAACTTCTCTTCCAGAGAAAAAATTGTGAGAAAGCACAGATAAATTATAAGATTGGACATTTCCATTTATGGCAATATTTTATTATTGATAACAAGTTATTAGTTGTCTAATAATTTAGTATGACAGATTCTATTTTAAAGAAATTCTATGTTTTACATTTATATATAAATGAGAAATGTATATTAAAACTTCACTGTTTATTATTGAGGACTTGTATGCAATTATTATTTTTATTTAATAATTCTTCTAATTTCTAATATTACAAATAGGTTTTATATTATTTTGTGAGAAAACAAGATATTACTTTTTCATTTAATCCATGCATTCTATTTCATGCATGCATAACATTCTTTTATATATAATTTTTTTTGATACTCAATTATTTTGTCTTTGTTGTCTTTCATCAGAGACATCATATGATTAATAACTCTCAAAGAATTTAATATAATAAGTAATACGTTTATTAATACTTTACAGGAGATTTAGGTTTAAAATAAGATGACACCAATGTCAATAATGCATCGAGTCTTATCCAGTAATGACATTCCTCTATATAAACTAAACTGGAATGGTTTTTCACTCATTTGCTTTCTAGCAAAGCTAAAAGAAGGTTGGTGTATTGATAAATATAATTTTAAGTAGATACAATAATTACAATATTATAATTATTATAAATTTTTTTATTTTAGAGTATTTTATAATCATTTTTAACATAATACAATTTTTTTTAAATAGTCATTCTCTAAATAACAAAAATATTTAAAAAATTCAATTATTTAATTATATTTTATATACATTCACACACACAAATATAGGTATATAAAACATATAATTAAGCAGACTCTTATATCGTGAAACAAACATTAATTCTACAATTATTGCTACAGTTATTCTTACATCTTTAACAAAGAACATTATGTTTATAATTGCACTTTGTCTCCAAATAAACTATAGTGTGTCACACATATGTCAATTCAACAAAAGGCAACAATGCAATTTTCTATTATAACTTCTTCATAAATGAAATATTGTAATTAGATAACAATCATTTTCACATATATTTACAATTGCATATTTGCTGATCTATGTGTAGATATAAAGAGAAATTTTTTTTATTACATAAGAAATTATAGTATTTTATATAGAGAATAATTATTATATATATTTATATATATTATTTATATGTAAAGCTTTTGTCATTATAAAAGTGTTAAAAACATTCTATTTAATCTGGTTCTGAAATAGATCGGACTCATATCATGAAGAATACCTATGATTGAGCTTATGACATTGTTTTAACTCTAGCAATCTGAAAGATTGCCTCCTTTCAACAGTGAACAACAGCTTCTAAATGGGTGAGTCTTGTTGAGTATAAAATAAATTCTTTATCCACATGCAAATAAAATCCAACATTGCTTAATCTGTACATTAAAAAAGAAGTAATTGCTGCATTTAGTGATAAATTTAACACATTAGCAATTTATTGACAGATTTAAATCACTTGTTTATTACAATATGTATAATTTCTATATTTATATTGTTACTTTGGAAAAATATAATTATAATAATAATAATAAAATAATTAATAAAAATTATTTTTTTAATATAATAATACATACAAATAAGATCAGATATATTAAACTATTCTAGATAAAAAAATTATCACATCTACCTCTTTAATAAATAAAAGATCTTAATTGATTGCTGTGTAATAAAATAAAAATTGATATGCATTATGATATAATCTGGCAACAAATATCTTTGTATATTTACAAGATGAAAGGAGAGAAAGAAGAACAGAAAGAATTTTTAGATTAAAAATTAAAAAAATTTTTTTTAAATTTCTCTCTTATTACATAATCTTAATATCTTATTTTATATTTTTTTTTAATTTAAATTTTCAAAAAAGTTGCAAACATTTTCTGCTATTAATATTTATCACAGACATTTGTATTATTTTTATTTATCACAGATATCTATATTATGAAATTTATTATCTAAATTTATATTATTATTATCTATATTTTAAAATTTTTACAATTGGTCCATTTGATAACCAATCAGATAACTAGTTTCAGGACATATGACATAGGCACAAAATTCGACAAACGTTTTCTTTCTATTTCTTACATCTTTTGTGGTAAATGGTTCATGATCTTGAAGCACAGCTGTATAATACTGGCATGCATTAAAAAAACGTGGCAAATTGTGTGTAAACGTGCAATTTGAAAAATATAGAAAGGAAATTGTACAAGAACATAAATGGCTTATGGAAATTTTGCGCAAACACAACTGCTGAAGTACGGTTGGACAGAAGGTAGGATGTCACATGATTTTTTTATTCAAATAAAACGACATATACTTGTTTGTTACATGTGTTTTTGATATAAATTTTGTTCTCTTTTTTATCTTTTGTTTTTGTTTATATTGCAATAAATATCGATGATAACAAAATATCTATTGTCATCTTACAATGGCCAGAGCAAAGAATTAATATTTTTTTTTTTCATAATATAGGGAAAGGACTCGGTAAAAATGAAAACGGTCTTACGGAAGCCTTAAAACCAACGTTAAAATTCGATAAAGCAGGAATAGGATTTAATGAAACCAATTCGGAGCAGTGGTGGGAAACATTGTATGATAAAGCTGTCAAAAATATCAAGGTCGATGTGTGTAACAACAAAGTTTGTTTATCTACAATTAACGATTTGAATATGAGTGACGACTGGAATATTGTTTCTTCTAACAAAAGCAAAATGAAACAATTGAAATATGGAAACTTTCTGAAAAGTTCTACTCTTCACAATGGTCATTTGATATCTGTACAAGATATCTCTATGGAAAAAGAAGAAAAGAAGACTGCAAAAAATTCTGTATATAGTCCAACGACTAACAAACTAGATAAAATACATGATACTAGAACAATGGCAACACATGCTATCACATCTTTGGGTTACTCAAAATGTATCGAGACATTTGAGCAACAGAAACCTAAATTATTTGTGGATGTTATAACTAACAGTCAATCTCAATCAGATGAAAGTCTAGTTAAAGAAAATATTATGATTCATAGGGAAACAAAAATAGAATTAGATACAGAGGAGAGTGAGGATCCAGACAATAATCAGGAAATAATTACTGGTCAAAACATATCCCAATATGAAAATTTGATTTTTAAATCCAAGAAAAAGAGAAAAAATGATAGACGAAGATTAAATCAATTGACACAGCAATTTAGTATTTGCAGTCTGAAGAAAAATTATACAGATTCAAAGTATATCTCTCCACATAACAAAAAATTAACAAGATTTAAAGAAGAAAAAGATTGCAAGTCACAATTAAATGTAAAATCTGGAAAGTGTAGCAAAAGAAAAAAGAAAAATAGGCAAAAGAAAAGATTTGAGGAAAATATTCCATATGTGACACATGAAACAGCATCAGATTATGACATACCAAATGAGCTGAAGACTAAAATAAAGAATCCATATTTTATAAAGTCAAAAAAATTAAATATAAATCCAGTTATCTCATATTCAAATAGTTCAAAGAATAAAACTAATAAAGATATTTATGAAACGATAATAACACTTCCAATAGATGAAGACAGAAGAAATATGCACGTCAAGGAAGAAATCGAGGAAAAAGCTACAACATGGAAGTATTGTAGAACTAGCAAAGAGGAAGACTTGTTATTATTAAAAAAATACTTGAACTCTGCAGAAAATATACTACACAAATCATTTAACAAGAAAATAAAAAAAAATAAACATGAGCAAAAACGTGTCAAAAAACAAATAGATAATTATTATAATAAAAAAAAAAATTGTACAGATGACTTAAACAGTGTGATAAAAAAATTAACAGCATTTGATCTTACAGAAGCGTTAAGTGCAAATGGATTAAAAAAGAAACCCACTCAAACCCATCTTACACCTGTGTAAAAAGGAAATCTAAAATAGTGTATTGAGATTATTAATTATTGAAATGAGATAGATTTGCATTATCACATATGAATCTGGATAATGCAAATCAATTACTTTTCATATACATTTCTGCCTTTGTACAATAAAATATAAATCATAATAATGAATATATGAAAGTAATTTTGAAACAGCGAATAATATTTTTAATTTTTAATACTGTAAGGAATACTAATAATATATGTAATAAAATTTTCACACATAACACACAAACCTCTTGAAAAATGCTAATATTAATATTTAATCATTATTTCATCATTTGTTATTCATATAATTTGTATTTTAACAAAAATTCAATTTGTTGTTTATTACTTTTTATTATTGTACACTTTGTGTGTGCTCAGTCTTTTTAAGTATAAAAATGCTAGATGTTATATACATATCTGTTTTATTATGAACTTTAAAATTAATTTAATAAGAAATAAATAATAGGTAAATAATAAATATATTCAATAGAAATTAATTATATTAATTAATATTTCAGATATTTTTATTTTTTATTACATATATTATTACATCAAAAAATAATACTATAAGGAATACTAATAATATATGTAATAAAATTTTCATATAAACTTGATATTAAATTATCTGCTCTAAAATACATTATTATTATGTTGTATGTACATTCTTGAATATGTACATATAAGATAATTTAGAAAAGATAATTATAAATTAAATTAATTTTAAAAAATAAAAACCTATATATACTTCTCACTAATAATAGACAATATTTTATAAATACATTTCATAAATGAATATTATCGCCTGCATATAAATAATATTTTATAATTATCATATATTTGTAAATTTATACTTTGTAAATAGTAGTAGTTATACTTTACTTTTACAAAATCATGATTTGTTTACTTCAAAGAAGAAAATTAATATCAATCGAAAAAAGATTTGAAGTGTCTTGAAGTCAGCATTAATTTTATTACATACACAAATCAAGATAAATTATATAAAAATAATTCGTTTCGATTAGTAGATATTATACATTTTCATGATTATACTTTTCGCAAACATGGATAGCGATTTCTAGTTATGAATAAAATTAGTATAAAACTTATTAATTTTATATTTTTTAAATTTCTGTCTAAGCAAAGTTTCTAACAAAACAATAATGTAGCATGTTGTAGTTTATTATGTATATGTAAAATATATATTTGTATTTTTAATAAATAATTGCATCTTAGTTTTTTCTCTTTATTTTTGAAATGCAACACAGAACAATATTTATATATTTGTTTTATGCGCAATTTCTGTTGTATGTTTAGACAAATGTACAGATCATTGTTCTTATTTAAAACGCTTTTGCAATAATATATAAACAGCATACTAATACTACAGCGTGATATAAAATAATATATCATCTGAATTATATATTTCATATAAGTAAAAATGTATATATATTTTAAATAGGAAGAAATTTTTTTTTTTTTTTTTTAGTTGATTCGATGTGTAAGGATTGACGGAACTTGCAACATGATGTATCATCATATTACACTTGTATTCTTATAAATGTATATTATTACACAGCAACACTCGTTCAGATATCATATAGCACCCAATATTACGATGGCCTAGCGAAGATATTTTAATGATAAAAAAAATTCAATGCCAAATCTATTTATTATAAAATAAAGTTTCTAAGGCCACTAGAAGGTATTCCATATATATAATTTTTATTATCTTTATTCTAAGTTATATAAATATCTCATCGTCATGGATCATGGAATGTATTAATTTTGAAGCACAATTATAGTACAATTCACACAAATTTTTTACTACTCAAATTTTTTAATTATCGTGATATGATATAAAGTGATATACGCGGAATATATTACAAATTCCAGATTATATATATTAATAAGAAATTATAACAAATTCTTAACAAAATTCAGAGCAAATTCTATTATGTATTAGGCTCATATCAAGTTCTCTTAATAGCTTTAATAATAAACTAATTTTATCATACATTACAAATAATACTGCTTTGTAGTATTTATGATATATCTGTTCAAAAATTAGTTAAACTTTACCGCGTTATCTTATAATCTTCCACAATATTATTGGAAACAATGAGATTTACATAACTTCCATTTGGAAGAAGAAAAAAAAAGAATCCAAAATTCACTAATTACAGAAAGTAAGAGTACATAAATCTATTGTGTTTTTTATAACATAAATATAAAATTTATTTGAAAAAAATGATTATATATAAAAAACAATAGTTTATATATGTATATATATATATATATATATATAAATAATTTAAAATTATGTTTTATATATAGAAAATTTTTAATAGTTTTATATATAAAAAATATTTAAAAAATTTTTTAATTAAATATATAAATAATTTCAACGAAGCAAAATATATTCTAATATATAAAATACGAAATCAATTCGAATACTGAAGTTGAATAGATATGTTTTATAGACAAAAATTAGTTTTTCTCGACAATATATTCGCAATATACACTTACATCTGTATTTGTATATACTTCACGATATATATATATATATATATATATCCATTTATATTATGCATTAAATTTATATATATATATGTACTATAACCGGAGACTTTTTTGAATTTTGGATTTTTTTATAATAGCATATGAAAAAAAAATATTTTTATTATAAAGCAAAAATGCTTTTTTGAACATTCACTCTTAATAAGTTCTTAATATGTCCAATAACGATGCAATATAAATATAATGTTAAGCTTTGTAAAATTGCTCATATTTTAAGCCGCAAAAAATAACATAATATCTTAATCTTAAAAATATGATCACATTATTTCAATTGTCTGTGATAAAAAGTGAGTTAAAATACAACCAATATAGCGCATTTATGTATTATAAAGTAACTTTTTTAGTAAGTTGTCAATATTTAGACAGAGATACAATCTAATTAATAATTCATTGGATCAAATTTACTAATATCAATCACGAAATTTTTCTTTACTTAGACTTTAAATCATTAACATATTGTTTTGTTATTTAGATGTAAAATAATATGTACATCTTATTACACTAAATGAAGGAAGCAGTTTTCTTGTGCATAATTTTTATATGTTATATATGCACAGGAAACATAAGATTATTAGAAAATTCTGAAATATAAATGGATTAATAATATCAATGCTATTACTTTTCTAAATAACTTCACATAAGTACGTGGAAGCAATAATATTACACAGATTTGTATTATTAGGATAGGGAAGAGTTGCTTGTGCTCTTTCCTGTGTACTTCAGTCACTAATTATTTAACTGTCAATTCTTGTTCGACATATATGATTATTGCAACGAAATCATATGTCTCACAAAGAAATTTCTTCCTATACTACATATAGATAAATATATTATTTAAATATTATTATAGGAAATGTCAATCGACAATCGTCTAACGTTCGAACGAATTGTCCATAATACAGTAACATTCGTTATTCGAACATTGCGTGCCAGAAATCTCATTGTCTTAAATTGTCATGTGTCTTACAATAAAAGAGGAAGCGGAAAAGACAATATAAATTATGTAAACGATCTAATTGACAGAGCGTATCCTTAAATACTACTTTGGTTTAAATAGAAAAATATCATAGAAAACACACGAACGCCTGTCACAATCGCTTCTCTCTAAAAATGCATAGTGCCAATTGCATCAATATTAATGTTAAATAAATAAATTAATCAAAATCTGTCTCCATTTATATTATGCGTAAAATCTACCAAGAGACAGTGAATCGCTAATCGATATAATCAATTAAATTGGTGCAAATTAGCTGCAGTCTCATTTGTATAATTTTTATATAAAGGCTATCATAAACTAACAATGAAAACTGGACATAGTCTTATAGAATCAAAGATGTGTGAAAATTCATTGATAATTTTGTTCTTTTATAATCCAAATTATTTAGTTAGGATTAAATTTTCTTCGATAAATGGCGTAAATTGATATAAAAAACAAGAAATAATATTTCGATACCAAAAATGTTCATAAAAAACAATTAATTTTGAGAAATTCGATAGAAACTTTAAACTTTTAGAACGAGAAATTCATCGCTTTCAAATCACATGCATTTATTAGACACAATTTCATTTATGCCTAATAAAAACTTGATAAAAAATTAATTTTATATATGTATAACATGTATAATATTATATAATATTATATAACAATATATATATATATATATATATTATATATATATAATACAATATATATATAATATATATAATCCGCGTGAAACATATCAATGCTTTGAAAAACATATCTAAACGCATTTATTTATAGTCTTTCTTTTAAAGACATAATAGCCGGCATTTCTGCCACTTCTGCTCAGAGTGACCGTTCTTCTATCATTACGAGTACGATTGCTGCAAGAAACATTCGTGTCGTTTACTTTCACCCAAATCACATACATATTAGACGCGTTAACCTTGTGCGTGGTTATGGCGTTCCTGAGTACACAGGGATCTATCTTGCGAGGTACATAACTGAATCCAGGATGATTGACAGGTCGAATCTTTGCACGCCTCGCGCATAAACCCGTAATATAAACGTCCTCCAAGTGTAGCAATGGTGTTATTAATGCTGCTTGATATAATTTCGATGCCACATTCATGCTCATAACATATCCTGTGCCTGACAAATAATTTGGATATGTTTTCTCAGAATACATGTACTTTGGTGTATACCTGCATAATTAAAATTATATTGTCATTTTACATTATTCTTACATATGCTACATATCTCTTGATAAAATAAAATTAAATGATAAAACAAATAAAGAAGAATACTTACCACTTGTTTTTAGGATCCAATATCGGTCTAGCATTACAAATGAGAGAACCTAGGAGAGTCTCTGGCTGTGTTCTCAAGTGCAGTGTTTGCAGCAGCAATGGAATATTCACGAACATGTCGTCATCTGTTTTCATGAGGTATTTAACTTTATCGCAATTTGATGTCACCCATTTTAACATCATAACTGATTTCAATGTCAGATTATTATATGTATCAAGAAAACGTTCTTGTACAATATCATTGTACTGAGAATTTTCCTCAATAATCAAATTCTACGAGAAAAATAAAGAATTAAAGAACCTTCTGTAAAGTTAGAAATGCATATGCAGACATAAAACTGCAAGGCGAATACGTACATTAAGTGTATCATTGTCACTTTGTCCTAATAAAAATGCTATTTTGACTGTAGAATTGTACAAATTATCTAAGTAATATTTATTAGCCCAGGTGTTCCTAATAGCGGCACGGGCCTCCTGATTTGCAACTGCTGAGCATATAATTATTAACAAGTATGGTTGTAGTGAACAAATGCTCGTAGGATTGAGAATTGACGTGGTATTCTCTGGATGAATGTAAGCACAGAGATTTCTTGATGTATTATATGACCACCCAGGTAATTGTGCTAAAAATTAATTTTCTATATTATTATGTGAAAAATTAAATATTTTTGTATATTTATATTAAAATTAAATATTTTCATATCCAATTTTTCTTTAGAGGCATTGTATTATTCTAAATAAGGATAAGGAATGAATACATACCCATAGATGATATCAAGTGCGAACTGCCAAGAGATTCTGCAGGAGATTGAGTCTCACTTAAGCCTAAAAATGGACTCTGAGCAGAATGATAGGCTGGCACATATAAAAGACCCAATATGGCCAGAATTACAAATCCTATTGCCAATCGTCGAACAAAAGATGCCTTGCCTTTAGTGCTGCCATTACTGTTGACAATAATTGGAGGTAAATCTATGGGCAGTAGTCGCAATCTGTCCATCTATATAAAGATAAAAAATAGATAATTATTGTATTAATGAGTATAAAAGTAAAAATGTATTGTTAATAATGTGCAAATTAAATATTAGAAAATATGAAACAATTTTTTAGTAAATAATTATATGAAATTTTTCTGTGTATAAGATTCAACATTTTACTACAATGTGACGTCATCTAATTGATTTAACTGTTGTAACAAAGATTATTTACAAGTTATACTTTTTGTATTAATCTAAATGACATTGATTTATAGTTCTTTACAATTGATCTTATCAACGATACATTTATAACAAATGTAAACAAACAAAGATAAATCATATTTGAAACAATCTATGTATTTATTATACATATATTTCCTGATTTTATATATATATATATATATATATATATATATATATATAATCAGGGAATAAAAGTCGCTTTTATATACTTGCCTTGTAATAAACATCTTTATCTATTGTTAACATTCACATTATTATTTATGTTCATAGATTTATTTGAGAAGTTAATGGCATTGCCTGTCATTTTCCACATGGCCTTTTTACCACATCTTACTATGCACTTAGGAATAATAAAATTCAACCTTGACGCCCAAGAAGTACAATCAATCAGGTAAACATGATCTAATAATAGTTATATGAATTTCGAGTGTATCTCTCGGGCGCGATGTTAAAAATATACGTGTGCTCCAAGTTTAAAGCACAGTTGCACAGTGCAATCGAATGTAATCGCGTCTGGTGCGAAAGTTCGAAGATTCGCGAGTTTCTTGTGCAGTGTGCGGTAATTTCCTACAGGATTAACATAATTCACGCGCGAATAACGCGTATAAACGAAATATATATATCGTGTACGTTCTCACCTTTCGGCCGCGATGACTGCGTGATCACGCCGCATTTGACGTTTCTCCATTTACCTCGTCCTCGTAGAACGAAAACTCGGTTCACCGAAACATCACGTACTGCGGAAAGTGTACACGTATGTACATGCGGTAAGGAGAAGAAAAAAATCCTATTTAATCAGATGTCATCTCGCTCTCTCTCTTCTCATTCGCTCTCTCTCTCTCTCTCTCTCTCTCTCTCTCTCTCTCTCTCTTTCTTTATCCATCTCGAAGCTGTCACATGCCGAGGAAACCAAATGCGCGCTTGCGTGTTTTGTCTCCCTGCGACTCTACTTTTTTTTGAAACCACCCAAACTAAAAAAAAGATCCATCTCTTCGTTTTATCGCTATATAACTTCGACAAACTCAATTTCTAACGATGATGACAAGTGATCTTATCACATTTTTATTATTGTGATATATGTTATCATTTATATATATATCACAATAATAAAAATGTGATAAGATCACTTGTCATCATCGTTAGAAATATATATGTGTATATATATATATATATATATATATATATATATATATATATATATATATATATAATCTCTGATAAGATATATGTATATATATAATTTATAGTATATATATTTATTACTATATTTTTGAAATAATAGTATCAGATATGTGAAGAATTCGTAGGAATTTTATTTATGGTGAAAAATCTCAATCAATGAGAATAAAGTTTAACTCTCATCAGATTCTATTTTTTTTCTTTTTACTCATCGTACTAGCTATATAATATTGTATAATTCATCTAATTAACTATGTACAAAAATCCTATAAAAATAAGATTTGTGTCATTTTATTATTGCATATAGTTGCATATTTTCGATTTTACATTTACGCTCCTGGACATATATCTATCTCATTTTAAGCGCAGGAGAGTGAAAAGGAAAGACTTCTATATGTTTGTATACGTGTTGGTAAAGAAAGATAAAATTTTTCCATGCTATACTCGATAACAGTGATATTCTATGTGTTAAATAACTTTCTCGAGTAAAAAACATTCTCTTAAAAAAAAAGTATACTTGCATAAAAAAGAAAACAGCTACATCATTAACAGCTGACGAACTAACCTCGTCAGAATTGAGAATATTATAGGAGAGAATTATAAAAGTCTTATCCGCCTGACATATCTAAAGGAAATAATAAGGATTCATTTATTAAAAGCATGTCGTAGAATCTAACCTCTCGTGTAATTAATTATCAAGACCATATGTGTTGAGGTTAGTTAGGATTACCGTAAGGTCGAATAATTCCGGGTACAGACATGATTAAGGCAATCTTAGTTTTTAACAATCATGGGAAACCTCGTCTTTCCAAGTTTTATCAGTACTTCGTAAGTATATTATGTTGACGTACTCTCACATTTTTCTCTTCATTTAATGAATACTATACCTGTATTGTACAAATTAAATTACTTAATTCATATCTGATTTTATGCTCTAAAAATAATAAATTACATTAAGCAACATGTAATGTTATAATTAAAATATTAATGCAAGATATTAAAATAATTCACAAATAAATTACAATTATAATATGAGAATGCATCAAAAATGCACTTGCATATGCATTGTTACAATGAGATTTTTTTGCTTCAGAATGAGGATATGCAACAGCAGATAATAAAAGAGACATTTCAGCTTGTTTCAAAGAGAGACGACAATGTATGTAATTTCTTGGAAGGTGGTAGCCTGATTGGTGGATCCGACTATAAGTTGATCTATCGACACTATGCTACGCTTTATTTCGTGTTCTGTGTTGATAGTTCAGAATCGGAGCTTGGAATTTTAGACTTGATACAAGTCTTTGTCGAAACTTTGGACAAATGTTTTGAAAATGTGTGTGAACTTGATCTTATTTTTCATGTAGACAAAGTTCATTTCATACTCAACGAATTGGTGATGGGTGGTATGGTACTTGAAACCAATATGACTGAAATTCTCACAAGGATCGAAGATCAAAACAAGTTAGAAAAGCAAGAGGTAAGTTGCTAATTTGCTATTATAATTTTGATATCTCAACTGTGATCTCTTAAAAATTTCTCCTTAATTTATACATGATTATATATATATATATATATATATATATATATATATATATATATATATATCTTAATATCACGATACAATAAAGGTATAGTAAAAATAATAGATCACAGATTCAGGAACATTGACCCATGCTCATGATGTATAAACTTCTATAATTTTTTATGCCCAAACTTATACTTGTCTCTCATTATATAGAATGTTAGTAATATGCGTTTTAGTATGGCTGATTTTGCAAATATGTGTTTGTTTTCTTTCATTGAGCTTCAAATTATTAATATGCTAATGTAATTTATTGAAGCGCTCTAGCTATGCATGCATATGCAGTACAATCTGTAGAGCAAACTTAACGTAATGATAGATAGAATTGATTGATGTAACATGAATTTTAGGGAACTTACAAATCTGGACGGTCTTGCTCACCCCGTCCATTTGTCCTCCTGGGGCCCCCTCCTTAAGTAAAAATCAGCAGTAGCAAATCAAACCACTTTGTACAATCTCGCTCTCGCATATAGTATATATTTAATTTATTTATTTTTTTTGTTTTTGTTTTTCTGTAATTAAAACTGTTGTTGAAAGCGTTAAGATTTTTATAGCTTTTGTGCAGCGTGAGCGTTTACGTAATACGCATGGCGATGCAATTTGTTTTTAATTAATCATTCCAAGTGCCTTAAAATAATGTATACATCGCAATGCTCCATAAAAATAATAAATATTCGTCATTGTCATGTCATCTGCTGTCATTTGCCTTCGCTCCCCGCTAAAAATTTCAGCCTAGTCACGTTTATCGAATCCTCCTAAAATTGTCCGTTCTCCACATTTCTTCCATCCTGTATGATGTGTGCAGGCGGGAATCACAGCAGCGCCCGCGCGTGCTGTCTCGGCGGTGAAGAACATGAATATACCGCAACAAATAAAGGATATGAAGCTGCCTGACTTGCCACAAGCTATAAAAGATCTCAAATTCTGACCAGCCGTCACTTCGTTGGCACCTAGCTGACTGGTTTCTTCTGCCATCCCGAACGTAACCGACACTACCACCGCACCGAGGGCACTTTTCTCCTCTCTTCAAGCAAACGAGAATGCACCAATGTTGCCTGCTGCATCTGCATATATCCCATCTCAACGATATCAGAGTTAAGGGCCACGGATGAATCATTATTTGATTGCTACTATTTTGGATTACAAGTTTTGCTGGCAAGTATTTTGGAAAAGAATATAAATTAAAGACTCGAAAGTTTTTACATTAAAAGAAAATTAAATAAGAATGTTCTTTAGATTTTTATATATGTATGTTAGAAAGTATATTAAAACAATATCAAGTCTATGAATTTGACTATGAATTGGGTAACTTTGATTGCCCAAAGTAATCTAGCCCCGCGTTCCATTAGAAAGAAGCACGTCCACAGTTATTCACCAGAAATATGAAAAACATTAATGTGTTATATTGTAAGAAAATATATTTAATAAACAAACTAGCAATGTGTATTATTTTCTATGTATATTTCTGTTGTACTAATAGAAACTTTGCAACGTTATTTACACACTCACTCTGCTAGAATAGCTTTTTTGACTAAAAAATATTCTAAATAACATTCTAAAAATCATTGAAAATAGTTGAAAATAGTTTGCATATAGTATAAATGATATTTTTTATGCAGTTAAATCTATTATTATATTCTAAAACAATTATTACTTTTTAGATATAGCTAATTCGTTTCTAAGAGTTGTCCATATGTAACCGATTCCTTTTTCTGTAAGTGCAGGTGGATAAGGTGTATTCTTTAACTTAAAATAATCCGATGGAGCATGCATAACAAATTCCATACACCCTAATTTGCGTGGTAAATCTTCCTCTGGTCCAATTATATACGTTTCGGGAGTAAAACCTTCTTCTGGTGGTGGACTAAAATATGGTATATTATTAAATTAATTAATAAATTATTATTACTAAATATATATTCACAATATACAAATAAGTTAAGTATAAAATTAATAGAATAAAATATACCTTGCTGTAGTGGGTAATAACCAGGTAACAGCAGCACTCTTTTCACAATACTGATCCGTCAATAAACCACGAATTTGAGCATAATAAATACCACCATCTACATCTTGCATAGAAACTATATCTCCAACTTGAAAATATGTACCTTTATAAAATACAAAGTTGCTAGTGACTGGAGTTGCAGTAGCAGTGGGGGCCTTGATTGGCTGTAAACATAAACATTCATAAATTATAATACATTCATATTCGATAATTATATAATTCACAATTTCTATAACAAACTATAAATATCAGTTCTGAGACATTTCTTTAAATCTTTATTCAATAACAGAAAAAACAATCTCTTTTATACACTCGTTACTAAACATATTAGGTCTTAATAAATTGAAGATGTAATATATGTGCAAGAATTTTCACACACCGTTTTCTTAAACAAGTTCCTGCGACCCTTGCCCTTAGGTATAATTTTATGCGGCCCTGTCGCTTTTGTATTGCAATATCTAGTGATTCTCGTGCTTCTTCTAGGTTTAAGCGAGCCACTTTTATCCTCCTCGTCTGCTTTAGAGGATGAATTCGCTTCGGAATTCCGTTCGTCCTCCAAGCAAGCGTTGCACAAGTTTCCAGCATCGGTCGAATGCCACAATGGAGTCTCGCGAGTCCCGCATTTTGTGCATTCTGGCTTGCTACCAAGCGGCATCGGATACAAGATTGTTCAATCTACTATCGGATTAACAATCCATAAACAACGGCAGCGTTCCTTCTGCGAATTATCCTCCGATCTTGATTGTCATTTTCTGTTTACACATTCATGTGCTTTTACTACCGGGCAGTTTGCGCATGCGTTATGCGTTTGACAGAACAATCAGCTGATTGTAAGTAGCTGTCATTATTGAGATATACCGCGGAATTCGAAACTCGCAATTAAATTTATGATATTAGAATACGATTCGAAAGAAGTAAAAGAAAATTGTGTAATCTTCTTTAATTCATGTAATCTTAATAATATCGAATTTAGTTGCGAATTTATACCCATAAATTACTTCAGTTTTCCTCTTTTATTTTTAGCTTTTATTTTTTGCCAAAATATATATTTTCTCTTCAGTTTGATGATTTTTTATGGGACATATATTATTGCACATGAATTGTATTATCAGTAAATTAATTTGAAAATATTCTTTTCGCAAAATATAACAGTAATATATAAATTTCGACGAATTTTGACATTGAGATAGCAAATTTAAAACAATATAAATCAATATGAATAAAACACAGAATCAATAAATAAAATTTATAATAATTTTCCATTACTATGAAATGCATTTTATTCATATTAATAATATATGTAAAAAAATAGATTATTTATAGTAAAATTTATATTGTAAATTTATATTTTTCAATTTTTTTTTATTATCTTACCAGAAAAAGTGTATATATACTAGTAAAATGTGTTATAAGCATGTACAGTTTGCTATATTTTTGCAATATACTATTGTAAAATTTAATTAACATTTGTTATTTAATGGATTTCATATATTAGAAAATATAATTAAAAAATAAAACTTAAATATATATACCAATTGTACGCGTTCTCATGCATGTTATATACAATTATTGTAATAAATATTTGAATATTTTCGCTATTGTCTTAAAATAAATGTACACACACAGATATACATTTGCATACATATGCATATATATGTATATATTGCGAAAATACAGCAAACTGTTAGTTAGCACATCTTACACTGTGAGATAATAAAAATATTATATATTTGTGAGACAAATTATACAATTAAGTACAGGTATATATAATTAAATAAAAATATTCACTCGCGCAACGAAAAGAAAAACAGCTATATACATTAATATTGTATGTATTTTGCAGTAAACACCGCACACAGTTTATATCTCACGTTACGCCTCCGTAATATTGATCTGGACGCCAGTGGACATGCGTTTAGCGCGTTTAACTTCATTGTGACAGGTGCCCTGTCCGGGGTATCCTGTTCGAAGTGTCTCGTCGGCAGGAACACTATGTTGATCGTGATAAATAATATGTGACATCGCTTCGCCACGCGTAGCCCAAAATCATGAAAATCATGCATCCCGTTCGTGTTTGTTGATGGAACAACGAAGCACCGAGACGAGAGAGCGTCTAGTATCTGGAACATGTGCCTTCGTTACGAGAGTGAGTGTACGAGAAGAATAATAATTTTAAAATAACATAACAAGAAAATTATATAAACCTATAATATTCTACGCAAATCGTATTAATATAGAGACGAAAAAAAATAGTTTGATGTAATTTTTTTTTTACGAATGTATATGACTTAATAGAAACATATATAATATTTGAGAGCACCGATTTATTTTGCGCGTGATTAAAGTCCTGTTGGTTAATAATTTAATGAGAGATTTATTGATTAGATATAAATCAAAAACCGCAACATCTCCTACGCAAATTGTTACGACTCAATTGTTAAATAGCTATTTTTATATTAGAAGAGTAATTATAATACTAGGCACATATTAATTTTAGAGTCATTCAACTCTTCGATGCACGCTGTTTTCTAACACAAAAAATAAAACATCAATTCTATAATTAAACAAATATTTATTAACACTTAATATGATGTATATCTGTAGATTTCTAACACTTATTTCATACTTTTCACTATTCATATTTTTATTACGTATAAAATTTTATGGCTAATATAATTTTATATATTTTGAAATTGAAATACGTAAATCGAGATATCATTACTTTATACTGTATTTGTATCATTTAATATTATAATATCACAAAATTGCGTAATAACGCGTAATAGGATGATATATAATTATGTGTAATAATTTATTAGTTTTTTAAAAATAAATGTAATGCATCGATAATCGCATTATATTTTTCAGTGCAAAATTGATAATATCACACATTATCGGTACTATATGTATACACAAGTAATATATTTTTATTTATCACATGACATTACAATTTTATCTGAAGTACTTTCTTTGTAGCTTATCTTATCATTAATTGTATATGGCGATCAGCGAGTTTTTTGTTTTATTCGCTATATCGATCGTTACTATATATATAATAATATGTGATATTTGTTGTGCACATTATATATAGAGAGATAGAACAGATAAATACAATCAATAAGTTTTACGTAGCAGAACACGTCAGCGTTAAACTCATGTTTTACTATTATGTGTTACTATCTAAGTAAGTCCAACACTTGCCTTTATATTGCAAAAACTTTTCATTTTATTCAAAACATATCGTATGTATTTAAAAAACACGACATCATTTGTACAGTGATAATTATAGCGAAATTATTAACGCGATATAAATTTACATCTAGGATTCTTTCGTTTTTATCTTAAAAATGAAATAATTCTAATCTCACAATGAAATGACAATGGATTTTTAAATCATATGAAATATCTATTTTAATGCTATATATACTTTGCAAATCGATGACGATAAAATGATTTTTAAGACTCACGATACGGTCAATGCCAAGGCTCTCTGACTTTCAGAAGCTTCACATTCAATGTCTTACGTATACCCACCTGTAGAACAGTTAGTCGATTTGTAATGTATGTATTATTGAGAAACGTGTATGTAGTATGTACATATACATACGTGTATATACACGTTTGCGAGCATTGAAAAGCGAAGGTTAAAGGTGCTTTTCTCTTCATGTTTCATTACCCTTTCGACATTGCTATGTAACATCTATAGATAGAACATATATATATACACATATATAATCTGATAGAATATACATATATACATATATTTAACGCAAATATATTGATTTTAAAGAAATATCTATGATGCATATATAGTAAAAATATCAAACTGTGACAACTTAATGCGATTGTCAATCACATTCCGCTATTCCATATCTTGAAAAGTTTGTCTCTCGAATATGACCTTATTTTTTAATCGATAAATTGTTCTAACATGAATTCAACATTTATCAGTCTTTAGAGACAGAAAGACGAAATGTGATTTAAACTACGTAGGTATCTCTTTCCGTTAAAAGATTAATGATCATCGTCAATCATGTAGTAAGCGCACTTTCATTAAGCGGATGACATCGATTTGACTTTGACAAGTGACGCACACAGCTAATTAATATTGTATACATCTTTACAGCTAAGTAACCCGTTAATCTGAAAAAACATGACTGCCATAGGCGACGTGCAAGCCTTGCAGACTCTCACAGTTTACACCAGCGATGTAAATAGCGTCGACTTCGCTGGTGATTGCGTGTTAATAACGGGATCCGGGTAAATATATTAATTATCGATGCACCTATATCATATTAATTATTAATGCAAGATGCTTGTGATTCATATTCACCTTTTTCAATAACAGAGACAAACGCGTTCGAGTTTGGGAATGGCAACCTGGTACTGGCTATGTGGAAGCTTACTTCTCACCCTTGATGGGGCACAAATACGGCGTGACCTCGGTCAAAGTCAGCCCTCAATCCACTATGTTAGCCACTTCCAGCATAGATGGTACCACACTGCTTTGGAACTTACGTGTAGGTTTAAAAACGTAATATAAATGTAATATAAATAACGTACTATAATAGTAATTATATAATAGTAGTCATTAAGCTTTTTTATATAATTTTAAAGTTATATACAGTCGAATAATTTTTTTATACATACGTATAGAAGTTGCCGCTATAGCGCATATGTTATTTTAGTGCAATCTTCTTATTGCAATAATAAAATATTAAAAGAAATGTAAGGTCGACATAAAAAGTCTGTTAAAAATTGTAAATTATATTTTCGCAATTATTATTTCTTCTATTGATATAAATCTATTTTGGTCTCAAAGACGGGAGCAAAGATACACACTATGGTGCAGATGGGTGGTGAAGCGGTGAGAGTTTGCAGATTTTCACCGGATTCGACATTACTTGCGACCGCCGGTGATAATGGGCAAGTCTGTATTTGGGATCTGATTCATCGCAATTTAATCAGGCAAGATTTTTTTATAATCATTTTTTTCGTAAAATCATATTTTTTAAAATAATTGTTATAAAATTAAAATTTGCATTCCAATTATGATATATATATATATATATATATATATTATCGATTTACAGATGCTTTCAAAAGCACGAGGGCGCCGTACAGAGCGTATCTTTTTCACCAGATTCCAGCTGGTTGATCACCTCGTGCACATTGGGCGTCCTAAAGCTATTTTCCACTGCCGAGCTGATTGACACTTGTACGTCTAGCAATGAGGATGTCGCCGAACTCGCCTCAATCGACGATGCTCACGACATGGGAGTGGTTTGTTGCGACTTCTCCACTTTTCAAGAAGTCACATGTATGCAAGCATACTACAGATATTATTTGAACAAATCTAAAAAAAAAATAATTACATAAAATTTGATAAAGTAATGTAATTATGTTATCGCACAGGTAACGAGCCGTACACTAAACTTTATCAGCTGGTCTCGTGCGGCAACGATCACGACGTGAAATTATGGGAAATCACAGTAAGTCAGAATAAATACGAGGCCCAACCCTCTACAGCCATTGTACAGCTTTGCAGAGTGATGGAAAAGCACAGCAGTGCCTTAACTTGTGTCCGTTTCAGTAGCAACGGATTGTATATTGCTAGCTGTAGCCTCGATAAAACGGCAGTAATTTGGGAAATAGTAAGATACTTGTCTTTTAATAGAGAAATCAATTGTGAAAATTTGACAGTTTTTTAATAATTAATTTTTTTATAGAGCTCAGGAAAAGTAGTGACGATACTCTCCGGTCATAACAGGTACATCGCTTGCTGCGCTTTTTCACGTGACGGAAGCTTATTAGCGACAGGTATAATAATTTTTTTCACTTTTCCAGAAAGATTTATATATATATATATATATATATATATATATATATATATATATATAAATCTTTCTGGAAAAGTGGAATAAATCTTTCTGGAAAATATAAAATATATATATATATATATATATATATATATATATATATTTATTTTATATTTTCCAGAAAATATATATATATAATTCCGTTCAAAGCAATTAATCCTTAATATAATTGCAGGTTCTAATGATAAGTCGGTAATTGTTTGGGACTTGACAGGGAATTTAACTGTTGATTCAGAACTCTCAAGAAACGTTGGAACGAAGTGGTTCGTGAATGATCCTGAAAAAGTGAGTTGATCGTAAATAATAAATAATTTACAAATAACGCAACGTTAATAAAATTCTATATTTTAGAATGCTATGTATGAACAGGATATGATGAAAAACGTTGAGACATATGCTAACGAAGTACGACTGATTCAAAAACTGGAGGAGCATAATGGAGCAGTGAACAGCGTTGCCTTTTATGGAAATAATCTTCTAGCCTCAGCATCCGGGTAAATCTTTGAAATTAATTGTAAAATTGTAACAAGACAATGACATAATCTTTTTTTTTATTTTTAGCGATAAACTGGTGCGTATATGGAGCGTGGAAATTGAAGAGGAAGACGGAGAAGAAATAATTAAAATACAAGAAAAGCCTTTCAGTCCACTCGACGCTCACACTTACAGCGTCAATTATGTGGAATTTAGTCCATGTGGTTCCATGCTCGCCTCTTGTTCTCTCGATGGGACGACTGTAGTTTGGAATACAGAAGTAAATAATTATTATTTTATGGCGAATAATATAATATTGTGGCCTAGCTCTTTATTTATGATAATTTTTCTTAACAGAACGGAAGTCAAGCAAAAGCCTCGTTTGTCAATTCCGGCACAGGTATCCGTGTATGTCGATGGTCACCAGATGGTACAAAAATTGCCACTGCTGGTGATGACGAGAAAACAATGTTATGGGATGTGGAGACTATGGATCAATTACAGTATGTATAGTTAATAATAGAAAATAATACAAATAAATACATTACTAATTCGTAAAAAATAAATTTTGATAAATGTGAAATATCTTCGAAAATAATATTATAAAATAAATATATATAATAATAAAATAATATTATATTATAATATTTATTGCCAAAGATTTTTTAAACAAAAATAAGTTCAAATGGAATCTTACGATAATTGTTTGTTTAAAAAAAATTCGATGCATCTTTTATAACGATTTGGGATAAATTAAATTGTTATTTGTAGATGTAGATAATTAACAATAATGGTTAGGGAATATTATAGTGTTTTTGAGGGTCACGCCGACGCGATAACGGCCATCGCGTTTACACATGATTCACGTTATTTGGTCACTGCATGCAACGAGGGTACTTGGCGTCTTTTCGATACTTTGGATGAAAAGAACGGTTCCGAATCATTGATGGTTTGCGACGCAAGTCACGATCTAGGTGTCCAAGGATGCGATTTCAGCCCTACTCCAGGTTCCGCCATATACAGTGCGTACGGAAAAAAAATATTAAAAATTATTATCCTACTAAACTATGCTTCAATTCTATTAAAATTATAGTGCATGCCGATTAATATATAATATATCAATTTATTAATATAATTTTGTTGCCATTATTTAATAGCGATTATTTAACGCAAAAATTCAAATATCAATTGTTTGCAGCAAGAGAGACAGAAATGAATGTCAATCAGCAAATATATTTGTTGGCAACGTGTGGTAACGATTCGTTGGTTAAATTATGGCACATAATTATCTCAACCGAGTCATTATCCGATTCGGACAGTATCGGCACAAGCAATATCGAAACGCGTTACAAGGAAAAGAAATCCTTAACCGGACATGGTGGAAATGTAATGTGTGTTCGTTTTTCGCCTATCGCGGGAGAAATTCTAGGTAGCGTCGCAACGGACAGAACAGCTCGCATATGGAGTGTGGTGAGTAATCAAGATAATTTAATAAATTTTAATTAAAAAAAAAAAAGAAACGTGAGAGAGATATTCACGAGAATTAATGTTTTCAGTTTTCCGGAAGTTGTTTATACGTCCTAGAGGTTCACGACAGTCTTGTTACATGTTGTGCATTTTCTGAGGATTCGTCACTCTTTGCCACAGGTCTTAAGATTATATTTTACATATTGTATATCAATGATTAAGTTATGAATTTATTCGGTTTTGCTCAATTTTCAACTTAAATAAATTTTTTTGAATGCATATTTTTTATATAGAAGACTCATATAATCAAAATTGTATAAAATTATTTTATTGTAATAAGAAATATTTTTCTTAGGTGCGCTGGATAAAACTGTTTTAGTTTGGAAGGTGCCTCAGCAATTAGTGTCGCAAAGTAATTTAATAGACAGTTTGAGGAACAAGAAGAAGAGGGTCAGTAATGTTTTAAAATATAAGAAATACGCACATAATATTCAATGACATTTAATAAAATAATATCTGGTCATTCAGGTTGCAGATTGGAAGATACACGATACTTTGAAATGGTTAAATGATATTGAATTATCCAGACTTTCTAGGAGAGTGCTTTCTCTGGGAATAACTGGACGACATTTATTGTCCATATCGGAGAACGAACTGATATCCCGATTGCAAATCGAAGACGACGAAGAGGTACATACAATATTTTATAATAATCTTTAACTAATTTTATTATGAACTAATTATATTTAAATTATATTCGAAGGCGATCGAGACACTGAAGAAGCAATTATATTGGCTGAAGCGTGAAGATTGCAATATTACAGAGAATATAGACGAGTCTGAGATTCCTCATGAATTCCTATGTCCTATAACGCATGAGATAATGAAAGAACCTGTACAGTGTTCAGGTAAAAATATTATATACAAGTCACGTCTTTATTAGAAAAGTATTTTAGAATATTTACATGTTACATACATTCTTATTTATTTTATAATAAATCTAATTGACCATTAAATTTTTAGATGGATTTACTTATGAAAGAGCAGCTATAAACGAATGGTTCTTGTGCGGAAAATACACCAGTCCAATGACGAATGAATCGTTGCACGACACTTCCTTTACTTCGAACTTCGCTCTTAGAAATGCTATACTCACTTTACTCCATGGCGAAGGACCACAATAGTAATCGCACTTATGAAAGAAAACAAAAGAATATTATACGCGCGCACGTGTCGGCAATTTATTATACACGATAAGTAATTTTATTCTGTGGAAAATTAGATATTTGGCGGTTTTAACGCAATAATATTTGCTCTTCTTACAAGAATCGAAAAGAATTCGAACGTTTGATCGGCACCGCGGACCAATTACATAAAAATATAAAAGACTTTGTGGTGATTTCATATAATTACCGCCGCAGGATATTTGAGAACTAAAAAAAATTATAATTCCTAAATTTTATTCTGGAGATATTGAATTTGCGAAATGTAAAGTAAATTTAAATTCGAGGTGTTTTGAAATTATTAAATTATTGGAGATATAAAAATGCTTAAAGAATACATTTTGTATGCTAATAAGTAACAAATATTGTTATAACTTTGCCTAGAAGCGGTATATATAAAAAACCGCTATATATTAAATGATTTCGATCTTTGATATCGTTAAGCAATATCTACAAATGAATATTGTTGAAAGATTTCCAAATATTCGATATACGAGCGCGTGTACTATACATGTAACGATCCAGATACCTGATGCAAAGCAGCAAGTACAAGTTTACGAAAATTTATGGACAATCTTCGAGATTATGAATAGTGAAGAGAAGCGCTGGTCTAAATATCGGATATTACAGAATAAGCGAACGTACATATACACGTTATATGTAGATAGACATATCGCGAGAATACATGGATTTTATATATTATTAGTTCTAGGCATGAAACAGGATTTACAAATCTTGAAATTGAATTGCGCACATCTTGCGAATGCGACATATATGTGTTTCGTCACACTCTCTCTTTTACTTATATATCTCTTCTATATTTTAGACTTTTTATAACTTCGATTCTGTGACACGAAACAAAGAGATTTGTGTAAAGAATTTTCGGTATCAATATTAAATAGAGCTAATTTCGAATCTAAGATTGCATTGACAGGGTTATAACTTTGCACTAAAAAAATGTAGCATTATATTTAATGTTGAAGAAAATAATTTCCTCAATTTCTTTAATTTTTTTAGATGGTAAATACCCAGCTAACCATTTGCTTGGAAATTGTTAACAAACGGGAAACAATAAATACGACCAAATATGGCTGCAAATCCAGGGCCTACTGTGTCCTCGAGTGCGCTTCAATTGCAATCAAAAGTTGAAAGTATATCCTAACATCAAGTTGGGTGCAACGCCAGAGCAGATCTGTTACTAACAGTGCGACGACAGATTGGCAACAGACTGGGAACAGATTTGTCAATCGTAAATTGAGGACAGATTTGCGCCAAATGCTTAGCAAATCGAAGAAAAATCCTAAATCTGAAGGATCTGCTGCATTTTTGGCATCAATCTGTTGTCAACACTTTCGACAGATCTGCTTGCTACTCATTGCCACTTTGTCAATATAGTCTGCTAACAGATGTTGGGAAATATTCACTGAATTTATGCTCACAGTGTTTGTAATGACAAAATATGTTTCTTATCTGCGGCCATTTTACAAAACAAAAGTTGTTGCTTACATTTGCCTCCGCAGAAATGGTTAGCTGGGTGAATCTTATTTCAATTACAGTGCAAAGTTGCAAATCCTTATATTACAATTATAATATTGAGATTTAAATAAATGAAAAACGGCTGAAAGAAAACCAAGTTTTCAATTAATAATTAATGGAAAATTTAAACGTTATAAAAACGCGTTTTAGAGTGAACAATTAATAATATAGAAATATCTGTGCCTAATATAATTAACGACGAGATATTGAAAAATATCGCAATTTCTTTAATCTACGGCATTATTGCATTTTATCGAATATCTACTTTCTGAAGTAAATATTTAAATAGAATACTTTAAATAAAATTCATAAAAAATATGTTAATATATATGTATGATAATGTCCGATAATACCGCATGATGAAGCGTTGAGAGCAGCGTTATTATATAATTATAAATATATGATATATAATAGCTACATATACAGGGTGTCCCATCAAAAGTGGCCACCTCCTTTTATCTTTGAAACTAAGAGATAGACCATAAAAATTATATATGAAATTAAATGGCTCAAACATAGTTTTTGTAAGCAACCACAAAACAGTTCAGTTTGAGCCATATAATTTCATATATAATTATTTTTATGGTCTATCTCTTTTATGGTATATCTCTTTAGTTTCAAAGATAAAAGGGGGTGACCACTTTTGATGGGACACTCTGTATATACGAACATCGTGTTATACAGTCATTATCGGACATCCTGTATATGATTTGTGTGTGATAATAGTATGTTATTTTTATTCGCAAATATTAATACATGCATATTAGTTATTAATATTATATTTATTTGTTGCATTTTTTAAATATTTAACAAAGAAAATATTCTTTTGACATATTAATTGTGTTATATCAATATATAGTTATCGATATACAAAATTGTTTATTATTATTAATTATAAATGCTGTAGATTTTATTATACGCTTTCTAGATAGGCAATACAAACGTATAATTATATAAATATTTTATGATCATACGATAATTAATTCTTACATTAATCTTAAGCGTTAAAAATAAACAAAAAAATAATTGTATATAAAATTGTAAAACAGATGCGAGAAGATATCGTATATACATATACGATCAGACGAGTATAAATATCGTCAATTTAGTTTTTGTTTTTGATAGATTATTATCGTAGTAATTTTCTTTTAAAACCGTCGATTGTTTCTATATAATTAGTATATACACACAGGTTTGTACGTGATTTTTACAAAATTTTCGATCACCCATTAAGAACACTGTTTTATAATTGTATGTCTTTAAATTATCACTCGAATTTAAAGTCAGTATTTCTGTGATATAATTGAGAAATCGTTTGAAACTTGCGGCGTAGTATAGGAATGACGATGGTTTCGATGGTTTTGTAAAAACGCAATCGATGAGTATGACACGTTTAAAAAATCGCATTATCTTTCGAAGAAAGTCCGATGTAATCGAGCTTGAGCTTGAGCGTGTTAAGCGATTTTACAGTTATAAGCATGACTTTCTGTATAGCTATATACAAAATAATAAAGTCGATAATAATATTAATAATAATAAAGACAAGTAGTTTTCTATGATAGAGAGATCCGCCAACTGCATAATTGACCATTATATTTTTATTATTCCTGTTATTCCTTCGCAGTTCTTAGTGAAATCATAATTAATTACAGTATTATATGTGTGTATACTTACGTACGGAAATATAATTGATTACAATTACACATATACTATTAATTACATCCGAATTTAACTAATAAACATGCGATATCGAGTGACATAATAAGTGTATGTGCATATTTTTTTTCAAGTTTTACCGTGTACTAGATAACACAAGCGCGCGCTATTAATTGATTTTATGTACTTTGATTTAATATTATTTTGAACAACTGTCATACTATGAATACTCAATACTATGAATATAACGCGAATCGAGACAGCCAATTAGCATCGCAGAAAAGTGACAACAATAAACTTCGAGAGATGCGATTATCGACTTTATACATATCTTTCTTAAAAATAGATATATAGAAATATAGATTCTTAGAAATAGATATAATAATTATAAAACCAATAATGCACTATTTAATTTCAAGTAACACTTAGATGATATTCGTAAAATTTATGATATATAATATGTACAACACAAATTTAAAAAGTTTAATTAGGAATTTGCGTCTCGAAGCGAGACTCCGAAGCTATTGTTTGAAAATTGAGTTATATCGATATTAATCGTTTCGATATAATATCGATAGGTTGACAGTAGCGATTATCGTTCATGCAACTTAGCGGATTCTATCCGCTATCTATAATTATGTGATTCGTGTCACTCGTGATTGTGGCGATCGCCAAACGAAAGGGTGCAGTGTATATACAAAGAATAATCGCGTTTACAGTGGACAGCGATTTTAACGAGGTAGGAAACAATACATTAAATTTTCATCCCCTCGTCGATTTCCATCGTCGCAATTTTACGCGTCTCGAATTCCGCTTGAATTGTCACAAGCTGTCTCGTGAGTAAATCACACAATGGCTGTTCTTTTCCTCCAGCCATACCTCAGTACAATAATAGATTTGGCTGGAACCTGCAGCCTGATTAAATAAATAGTATATTGTGTCTCTCTGTATATCTCTCTCTTAAACTGGCTTCACCATTGCTTCTGCTGTTATCCTCTATATCGCGTTTTGGCGAATTTCTTTTCGCTCTAACTGCACGAATATTTCTTCACTGTATAATCTCATTTACATCATATAATTTTTTGAAACCTTGTGTGTAACATTTTTTACATTTTTTTATGTGTAACAATATACATAAAATACATTTTATTGTTAAGTTTGTGTAAGCAAATGCAATAACTGATTGAGCAAAAAAATATCACTAACATTATATATCTAACTATAATAGAACCATTTTTATATTTCTTCAAGAATAATCTGACATTTAATTTTTGTATTTTTGTTAATATGCAAGTTCAATTTTTTACATGATAGAAATTAATTCTTTTTGTTCTGTATAGGTTTTTTAAGACTTAAACTATGTCTCTTTCTGACAATGAAATGTGAGATTTCAATGCTGTGTTTTCTTTCTACAGCAAGAACAGATATGGAGAGTCAACAGTTTTGTTTACGATGGCACAATTTCCAAAATACATTATTGAGCTCTCTTCCAAAACTGCTCGATGGTGGCCATCTAACAGATGTCACACTGAGCGCTGGTGGTAGACACATTCATGCTCATAGAATTATACTCTCAGCTTGTAGTTATTATTTTAAAGAACTGTTTAAGGTATTTATTTGAGACGTATCTTATCTAATTTTTGTGTGAATGCATGTAATATATTAATTTATTAGTAATATTATATAATAGACATATAATATACATCTTTTTTTATATTTGCAATAAATTTATTCTTAATACAACATAATATTACATCTTTTGCATTGGTCTTCTTGTCTATTTTTATATATTGCAAGATTTAATATGACAAAAATTTAGTTTTGTTAATTTGATTATTTGAATAAGATAAATATAATCACTTCTATAATCATCTTTTAAGTTTACTAGAGTCATAGTATTGGTATATTACTGAAATCATATTGATTATCATTTGATTTACACCTATACTAGTATGATGATATATATGGAATTTTATGAATAAATTTTTAGGACTTAAGCTCTTTGCAACATCCTGTTATTGTGTTGCCAGGCATGGAATATGCAAATTTATGCGCTTTAGTCAAATTTATGTATAATGGTGAAGTGAATATTTACCAAGAACAATTACCTGCACTTTTAGCTATGGCTGATACATTACATATTTGTGGATTAGCTGATATGGCTGGGGTAAGTGTTCTTGATTACTTAATATATAAAACAGTATGAGAGAACCATTATATTTTTTAAATATTAAGAAATATATATTGCATAAAAAAGAATGCAATTCATCTCTCTATACTTATACTTTCTGAATATATTGTATATATTTCTATAATTTTTATTTCTTATATTTCTATAATTTTTTCTACTTGTAATTTTTTTTATCAACTTCTGGCGTCATACATAATAGTTTATGAAAGTTCATGTAAAAAAATATTGATATATGTATTTATTATTAATAACTATATAACTATATAAATGTAAATTACATACTAATTTTGATTTTTAGTATTTATTTGCAAAATATATAACATAATAACCTTATATTTGAAAAACACATATTAATCATAGAAATATGAAGCAATTTGTTATTATTATCATTGACAATGTGTTTCAAATTTAGATTAAATATTTGAAAGTTTGTTAATTATATGCAAAAAAAGTATATAATATATTGATAAATATTGGCATAATTATCACATTATAATATACTCAGAAATAAAAATTGTGATATTAATGGCGTGTTATTTAGTACTTAAGGTAATTAGCATGAATAATACTTGATTTTTATGCTTGTTCTCTCTTAAATAAAAGTTTCAGATTGCTTATAACGCATGTATTTTTATAAGCGACGTTATAATATAAAAATATGATTCCCCCTAACAATTCTATTAGTCTATCATAAATATATGTACTAAACATTTTATCTTTTGTTCAGAAATATACATATATACAAATTTGTACAAAATAATTATAGATGTATTCAACAACACACATAATTGGTATATAATATGTAACAACACAAATCTTATATAATACTCTTTTTATTAATAAGTTATATTATTTTAGTCTACAATGTACATTTCTTTTTATTTTAATTATTAATATAATATATTAATTATTTATTCAATTGTACTACTTTTATGAGAAATGGGCCAATATATATATTATTTAAAATTTATTTTTAATATTTAAACTTTAACATTTATAGATTATGATATCCATGATATGATATTTATTTGATAACAATAAATGTTGTAAGCATTATATCTTTATAGAATATATCTTATCTGTTTCATTAATCAATCTCGATATATCATAACTTACATATAATTGTAAATGCATATCCTTATAACATGCATGCTCTTGATACTTTACAAATTACAGAATTGCCACTATATTGTTGCAATTATTTTTTAGAAAGATCCGAGATTAATTTTTTAAATTAATTTCATACTCATTCAGCAGAACAAAGAACGAGATAAACGCGTTTGCTTTTGTTCCTTTCTTAATCCTTTTATATTATCCTATGATCGTGTTGTTTTGTTCAGGTCACTTAAATACATTCACTGTCGTTCCTCAAGAAGTACCTCACGAAGGATATTATACAGCTACACATATTATGTTCGTACATGCATCGAGAAGGAACGATAATGAATAAAAACGATATCCACGAGATCAAGATCGTTGTGTGTGTTGCAACTAAATGCAAGTGGATGCATCCCATGGAACCTTACCCCATAGAATGACTTTACAGGTATATCTAAAATATAGCTTCTTCCATGGATCTTTAAATTACTAAAAAAAACTGTTTAGCAAAGTTCATAGAACGGCGTTTTTATACAATATATTTTGTTTTTCGCAGAACAATAATACTTAACATTTTAGTCAAGTGTGATGATAACAAACGTTAATTTTTCAAATCCAGAGATCTTCAGACAAAGTAATTCTTGTAAATAAATTTCTATAATATAAATCGATTCTGTACTTTTAGGTGCTAAACTGTTAGAGTTTAGTATAACTGATTATATATCTTTTTTACAGAAGAGCAGATATGTTAGGAAAATTTTATTGTTTTATAAATGTATCTGAAACAATGAATATATATAAATTAAAAGAACAATGTATTTTAAAAATTATCATGCTAAATATCTTTAAGTAATATTTCTTAAACAACAATTTAAATTAAGAATAATGAACAAAATTGCGCAAAAATGAATAATTAATGTGCAATGCATAATTCATTGCTGTAATACAGAATATTTTTAGACAATTTATTTGATTGAAGAATACTTTTAAAAGAATACATTTTTGCTTGTTGTATGTCATTAATATCCACATATATTTTACTTAGAATTAGATCAGATTTTATATTTATACCATGAATATCGAAAGATAAAAACGATTTATATTCTTGTATAAATCTTAACACTTAAATCTTTTAATTATTGAAAATATCAAATATTCACTTAAATATTTATAATATGAAATATGACGCCGTAATATTTAATGTGTAATATATTTTAAAATTTTACTTTTTGCTTTTAAAATGTTTGTTTTCAACAAAAAAATATAATTATTTATTTGATTTAATTTGACATATTTTTTTATTTCAGAAAAATTCGAAACACGATAATGGTTTGTATGCACAGCCACCAATAATACCTCAGGAAAAACTGTCGAACAATGAAATGATAACGACGGAATCGAAAGATAATACAATGATTACTGAATCCGAATCGGTATCTGCATCTCTACACGAGGTAATAGATAATTTAGACGATGAAGAACCTAGCAACGATCAAGAAAGTATATCGTATTGCGTGAAGACAAAACCTTATTACTCTATAAACGCAAAATTAAACCAAAGAGAGAAAACGTCTGGTCCTATTAATGTATCTGTTAATAAATATCTCGATAAAGGATACTCGGAAGGCATAACGGACGAGACCGCATCAATCACAGAGGATCAGATTGCACCCTTAGAAGATGTAAAACCGCCATCGGCCGTGTGGGACACAAATTTCAAATTGCTTGCAACATCCGCATCTGGCAAAACTTCTCAGGCCTATAACAAATCTAGTGTTACTTGTTTTATTTGTGGTAAACAGTTGAGCAATCAATACAACTTGCGCGTACACTTGGAGACACATAGCAATAGTTCATACAGCTGCACATCGTGCTCGCACGTATCGCGATCGCGAGATGCGTTAAGAAAACACGTGTCATATAGACATCCGGTGGCTTCTTCGCAGAAACGTCCAAGGTATACGTCGAAACCACCACTACTGTGATGGTGAAGTCATTACTATTATTATATACATATGTATATATAGACATTTTAACCTTTGCTAGAATACCTATCAAAAATTTTTGGTGCAATCACAAAAAGAAAGTTTGAAAGAGAGGTAAGAATATTTAAACAAATATTTTATTAAATATATTTAAAAAATTATCAGTTTTAAAAAAATGTGTTCTAAATATATTGCACTAGCGAATAATTTAGTGACAGAATTCATGGTACCTTATATTCGTAAGAACAGCACTGGACTGATTAATAATAAGAAAAGCCATAACATCTTCAAGTGTACAAACAACAAAGTGTGATCATGTTCCTGAAGACCTTTAGTGTTCGAATTGTTATCGCTTTCTTGTTATTGTTACACTGTTTTAATAAAGACAAATTAGATAAATTGCGTGACTTTTAGTGCAAATATATATCTAGAAATGTTGAAAGATAAAGCAGCAGGAGGCTAGAAATAGTTATATGGAATGTAAATTAATTTGTAATTTTAATGAATCAATAAAAGGAGATTGCAATATAATCTTTTTAATCATATATTAAGGATTGTATTAAAAAATAATATACAATATTCATAGGCTACGTAATAAATAAAATACTTCCAAAATTGAGTTTTTCTTTTAAAAGTGACAATAAATTTTTCCAAAAGATAATTATATCTTTTCTATACGCCATATTTTAGTATTGCAGTCCTGTCCAACAGAGATTAATGTTTCTTCGTCCAGCCAGACTAAGCGTGTTATTTGGCTCTGAGGATGTGCATCTAAACAAGAATTTTTTTGCTTTATTAATTACAATCTGCTGAAAAAATTTACTGTACTTTCTAAATTTACTTACTTTTGATGATAGTATGTTTCGCAGGATTTGTTACGCTCCAGATAATAATAGTCGTGTCGAGACTACCGCTTGCAACCATGTCAGAATTCGGAGACCATGCAACAGAATTTACTCTTGCATTGTGGAAACCCCATTCTCTATTATGCGCCAACTGCGAATTAAATAAACATCTTTTAATTTTAAAGTAAGGAACTACACGTTTTTTAAAGCTTTTTAAATTCAAATTTATATTTAATGTATTTTAAAGCTACATCTTTATGTTTTTATGTAATTGACTTGCATAGTATGGATTCTTAATTATATTTATGTCACTCACCCTCTGGGGTAATCCAATAAGCATATAAACAAATCATTAATAGTAATTAATTCATTAAAGAAAGCATGGATATAACTATTTTATATATATACATTGGAAACTAAATTTTACACACACACACACATATGTATATAGTACATTAAATTCTATTGAGTAATTAAATATTATATTATATATAAGTTTTATAAAACCGATTTAATTGACATTAGAAGTAAAAATGCAATTTTTTGGCAATAGAAAAATATTTAAAGAAAATTTAATTATTTTAAAATTTGTTATCACTACATTCTTTATCTATATCACGACAAATATAAGCTTAATCATACAAAATCTAAATTTCTTTATTGTATACAATTAAAAATTAAATAATTATTTTAAAAAATGATATTCTCTATAAAATGTTACTTTACCTTATATTCTGGTACAGCATATAATATAACTTTTCTGTTTGCATCACAGGCAACTAAATATTTATTATCAGGGCTATATGAAACATCTGTAACTGGACCCAGGTGTTCTAATTCAGTCTTTTGAGTTAGTATAGTATCCGACAATTCATAAATATAAACCTACATAAAATAAATTATACATATTGATAACATAAATCTTATTCTTTTACATATTTTCATATACTATAAAAATAAATAATGAACCTTATTATCGGATGTAGAGCCAACAGCTACATCTCCAGTTTCTTGATTAATTGATACACACGATGGTTCGTAATTAATGGATAAATTCGACAACTTTTTATCGTTTTGCGTAACTGCGATCTGTAAAGAATACCATTGTGTTTTATGCAAATGATAAATTTATTATATATGGAAGGTGTCTATAAATGTAATTTGCATTTTTTTAAATGTATTTATAGCAAGTTCTATAATAAATTTGTAATTCTTAGAGTTGCTAAATAAATTCGAGAAATCGAAAACTATCTTCGTAGACACAGATTTACCTGTCGGACTGAAGCTACTACAGCTATATCGTTATATATATCCAGACCTCGTGGCTGCGAATCCAATTTTACTACGGACGTCTCCGCGTATGCATTTGTTGCGATATCAACTGATCTTAAAGTATCATCGATGCCGGCGGTATAAAGTAAATTACCCGCGGCTTTCATCCCGTTAATTTGATTACCATGACCATGTCCTTGTACACGATCATTCTCCCCCGTTTCCGCATTCCAGTTGGTAATATAACCGTCGTGAGAACCAGTATAAATCGTACCTCTATCAGGACTTAGTGTTAGGACCGTTATTGGTTTATTATGGCCCTAAAAATTATCGGATTGAAAAATAATATCAAAAAAAGACACTAGAAAGAAGTTAAATAGAAACTTTGAAAGATAAATTAATAAGAAAAACAAGAATTACTTTTATTATTCTTATAGGCTTCTGAGGATTATCGACATCAAGATAATTGATAAAGCCGCTAAGTGACACGGATAATAAATGCTTTCCTTGCCACAAACAGCTTACCTGAAAGTACAAATTATTTCAATAACATATTTACCTTTTTTGAGATTTTATTTCATAAATTGATTATATAAGTTACAAACTTGTTGATCATCGACTGTTGTTCCCATATTGAACTCAGTGATTAAAGAACGCGTTTCTACATCCCACAGTTTACAAGTTTTATCTCCAGAGGCAGTTAACAATTGTTTACTATCAGGTTTCCATGCAACCTATAATATAAATAAACGTTACTTGTTATTTTTTTTAAATCATTAAAATTTATTTGAAATAAATTTTCATCATTTTTACGTCAAGCGAGTTAGATATAATATATAGAAATATTACACACCCCATAGACTCCACCTTGGTGCGCAGGAGATCCTACTTCCCCAATAAGATTAGAAGTTGTTCCATTATATATAAATACTTTTCCATCAAATCCACCGGAAGCAAATAGATTTCCATCAGGCGAATAACGTACGGTTTGAACGAAACGAGTATGTTCTTGTTTCGTCATCCTAAATAAATGGCAATAAATTACATTAAAATTCCTTAATGAAATATAGAATAAACATAGGCTATTATATATACTTGAATTTAAATGGAGGGCCTTCAAACACAGCAATAGTATTATCTTCGCTTCCAGTTATTAATCGAAACGGTCTTGCCGGTCTGAAATCGCACGAGTTTATAGGCTTACTTTGACCAGAGATCTCACCCACTGATGTTCCTGTTTCTGCCATAAAGACATGTCCAAATCTAAATATAATTATTAATATGTTAATATCCTATTATACAATTTTTCTAATGATATTCGTTTATTGTAGTTGATGTATGAGCACCTTTCTCTTCCTTCTCCAACTACGACCATGCGCTGACTGTCTGGTGACCAAGCAATATCCTTAATTGGCCCACCGATAGGATGGAATTCATTTTTTAATATATGCTCCTTGTTAACTGTATCCCAGATACGTACTTTTCCTGATTGATCTGAAATAAAAACATATTATATGTTTAATTTTTACTTTAGTTCTTCTGCATATCAAAATTGGAATAAAAAATTAACAGAAGTAGAATATATTATACTGTAAAACTTTGAATTAATACTTATTATTAATATGTTAATATCCTATTATACAATTTTATTATAAAAGTAATGATACATGATTTTAAAATATTAGAAGTATCATGCAATATATTATAAATAATATATTTATAATATATTGCATAATACTTATAATATTTGATAATCTATTTATTATCTTATTATGTATAAATCTCTAATTTAAAAGTTCTATATGTATTAGTAACATATATATAATATATATAATATATAAATATATATATGTAATATACATATACATATACATATACATATATATATATATATATATATATATATATATATATATTAATAATATACCTCCTGAGGCTATGTAAAAACCACTTGGAGAATATTTGGCAACGTTCACAGGGCAAGAATGTTCTGTATAGATATCTGCAATTGCTGGATTCTGAAATATATTAAAATAATGTGTATATATATGTATATATATATATAAATTAATATTTCTGTCCATATTTACTTTAAATGAAAAAAAAAAAAAAAAATTTGTTGCAATATAAAAATTTACCTCAATATTTCTAATTATAACACTGTTGCCATTAGTGTACAAAAAGTTTTTTCCTTTGGGATCACCACCTAGCACGAGAGGCTGCCCTCTTTGGGTCCTCGGTAATGTGGCAAATATATATTCTGTAAAAAAAAAATAGAGATACTTAAGCAAGAAAATAATAAAGAATACAATATAAAGATATAATATCTTTAATAATAAATAAGAATATATTAAATAAATTCGATATAAATAATATCTGTAACAAATAATTAAATATATTCAGTTAATATGTTATTTCTTATTATTTCATAAAAAATAATTTATGTGCATAAAAAATGTATTACTTCTTTACTATTTATTTAAGTATAATACTATTTTGGTTACATAGTAATACATAGTAATAGATAAATAAAAGATTAAATTATAATTAAAGATAAATAAAAAATAAATAAAAAAAATATTTATAAAAAATTTAACAGAAAAGATCAAATAACATGTAAACACATAATGTATCCAGTTGCTGGAACTAAAATATTCATTCTTGATACATTGGCATAGGTCCAAATTCTAATATTTCAAATTATTTTGAGACAAGCTACAGTACATATCCTGCATCAAACTATAGTTTCTGCTCTGAAAATAGTATTATTGAAACAATTTTTTTTTTATATTTTGAATGGTATACATTAATTATATTTATAATTAATAATAGTTTTCTTTTCTCTCTTTCTATCTTTATATAAATAAAAATAAAAATTTTTGAAATTTATTCTTTATTATTAAATGATTTTTGCCAGTATAAATATTTATTCAACATAATTAATGTAAAATGATTCTTCCTTTTTATATCTTTTGTTTTCTGATAAGAGAAAAAAAGAGTATAATGCCAACTGTAATCAATTATTATCTGAGGTCCAATCTTTAGCATTTAATATCTGTTGTGATTCACCTTTTTACTGATGTGTCTATATACAAAGTGTCTAAAAAATAACTAAAAATCTTGACATGTTTTAGAATCAATCTTCTGTTTGACAGCTTCTTAATTTTTAATATATTTGATATTATATTTTGGTAATGTGTATAAAAATTTTAAACATTTTAAAACTCCAATTAAATAAAAATGGTTGAAAAAATTAATTAAATAATAAATTTATTACTTATATCACTTATATATATCCTGTGTGTGAAACCTTATGAAAGAAACATCTTTCTGTCCACTTTTTTAATAACAATACGTTTATTTCAAATTCTTTTACGACTGTACGGAAATGCCAATAATTTTCGAACACCCTATACACACACACACATATATATATATATATATATATATATATATAGAGATTGACACCAAGCCGCGCGTCCGGCGTATCAGTCATGCACGATGAGACTTTTGATTGTTAAATGAAAAGTAAAAAAGACAAAATATAAACTACAACTTGTCATTTCGATGACTACAAGCGATGGCAAAAAATTACGCACATAAAAATCCCTCTCTGCACCAGATATATTATAGCAATCTTATAGTCCGATCAAAGACAAATAAACCGGACGAAATCGAGAAGCGATACTTTATACAGCTCTGAAATCGTACAATACGGCAAGCTGGTCCGCGAACACCTTAAGTGTCTTTACACTGCGACTTACTTGTTTCATACGACATCTTCCCGGTACGCAGTCCTCTATGCAACCACTGATATTTAACGAAATCCCAAATAGAATCCTGAAGCCTACGAGAAGCTATGACAATACGTACGCAGTCACGACAGCACCTCCCACGTATACACATACACACTCACGTCCGTAATACTTGTTCCGCCCTTCGCCTTATTTGGTTGAAACATGAACCAAGATGTTACTAGATCGTTCGAAACGTGCGTGTAACAGGTGCGCTTTAAGGTGACGTTTCCATGAGATTTTAGAAATTTATCAAGTCACATGCCTTTCTATACTTTTCAACACTTTATGAATTTTTAATGAAATAATGGTATTTAAATATATATAATATTTAATAGTATACCATATAAAAATATATTTAAATATAATATAAAAAATTATATGTAAATGTATATATATATGTATATATATATTTAAAATAAAAAAGAAAAAATGGAGATTACAAATAAAATATTTAATATTTGAATGTAAATGTATAAACTAATATATAAAATAAATATATATTTTTTATGATATATTTTATTGAATAAATACATCTCATAAATATTTATGCATTTTTATGTATTTAATGAATATATTGAACTGTAATTTCAAAAATATACAAATTAATAAATTAATAAATTACAGATATTTAATATATCAGTATATAAATTTAATATATCAGTGTATAAAAATAATATAAGAATGCAATATATAGTTGCTCTTAAGTCATCTTTTTATTCCTAAAATATATACTATTGTACAAAACTTATACATATATACACAATATTATTATATCGCAAAGTGTATAAGTTAACATATTATTATATTAAATATCAAATCTTAATAATATTGAATTTGTATATATCTTCGTACGATCTTATGTGAAACGACATTTATTATTAAAATGTACTAATGTATGTTTTGTAATCTGAATTATTGATAATAAAATTAAAATATAACAAAGTTAAGAAAATAGACATTAGCACCTCTTTATTTATAACGAGATAAAGAAATGAAAGTTAAGATAATTAATATTTCAACCTTTGGATAAGATAATGAAGATAATGAGAAGTAATCATTTTATGATAAAATATAAAAACATAGAATGATTATCTGTTAACAGCAATGAAATTCTGTTAATTCCAAACAGTTACGAAATAAAGATTTTCAATCATATATCAAGTCTCAGGTGTCTTATAATGTAATAGAGAGCTTCGTATACGTATATATATTTGTACCTATGTATGTATATGTATTTATATACATATAATAGTAGGTATCACGTTAGTCTTAATTTATCACATTGTCTTATATTGTTAGTTTCTTTTGGAACATATATTACATTCTAAATATTTTATCACACTTTAAGTTCTATCTTATTGATCTGTATATTTAAAATTAATGATAAAGGCGTCAACTATTTACAAATAAGAGTGCAAATATATAAATATAATAAACAATTGTAATCGTCGCGTAAATAATCATGTAGATTTTTAAATTGTATATAATTATATATTTTTGTATTTGTTACTTTATGCAAACGATTTGTGTAACCAACAGATCTATGAGTATTACAATTATTGTAATATAGAAATTATATATATGTGTAACCAGTTATGGATATTTTTAAAAACAATATAATTTCTAGCAAATATATTATTATACGTTAATCCGTAACTAATTTGTATAATATTCAAAGATGATTAAAATGATAATATATGTGTAACACATAATTTTCAGCGAGGTACACTGGTTCCCTTATGTGACGCGATAATGTGCATTATAAAAAAAAAGTAGAATAAAAATAAGAAAATTTTATTTTAATTAACCGGTATTTTATCGAATGTATTGTAAAATAAATGTATAAATAATAAGATTTCTTTGTGTTAACACATGAACAAAATATAAAATTTTTAATTATTCATAATCCAATTGATTGAAAAATTCCATCAATGTTTGTGCCGCAATATTCTGCCATGATTGACAAATATTGAGTATTAAATAAATAATAAATGAATAAAATTAAATAAGTGAAAGCTAAATGGTATTTCATGGTCGGCGATTATTCGAGCATGCTATCGAGATAAAAATTTAACCGACCAATCGTCAAGCCAAATTAGGCGGTTCAGAAACCGTGAATTCCTTTTATTTATATAAATCGATACATATGCGATATGTGTCGATTTATAATAAATGAACTTTTATCTCAAACTAATTGTAAGTTTTTAAAATCACATTCCCCGCTACGTCCTACATTCATATCCTATATAGTTAAAAAAATAGAGTATAATAATTATACACTTATCGCAACGGCGATATCAGATAAATTAGAATGCGCGTTGACAATAAATTTGTATAATTAATTATACTATAATAATTAATTATACATTAGTTATTAAATCGAAATCTACTGCAACGAGCTACCACACGATTGATGTATCACTAGATATCTTCAGCTTTTCTCGCGTATTTTTCATATATTATCGCAGTGAGCACGACGTTATCTATCTCGGCAACATTTCTTCGCAGAATCTTAAGCGGAAATTTTTTTCCAATAATCTTCTATTCCCTCACGAGGCGACGTAGCGAAACCGCTTCGCAGAAGGTCTCTTAGCAAGTGGAAAAAATACGAAAGATCTCTCTTCTCCCTCCCTCTTTCTCTTCAATAGTAACGCACTCCACGTTCATTAATCGCGCGTCGAAGTACCATTCTTTCGTAGGCCAGCGGATTGCCGTGAAGACGTAGCTGTTCCGATCGTCGATAGTCCTTGTCGGTCACGAAGGACATTCTCCTTTTGGCCGGTGTCGGTTCGTTCGCGCCTTTCCCGTAGAACTTGCTACCGCTCTTAGCCTCGATCTCTTCTATCGATGGCAAACGGGAGTATCTGAGTTCATCGATGTCCTCGTCCCTCGGCAACGGGCGCTTCTGATCCTCTGGAACCGGTCGGCCGTCTGGATAGACACGTATTACCATCGGGCCCGCCAGATACGGCCTATTCGATTCCGATGGTAGAACGTAATCTCCACTCGCAGCAGTCTCCTCGGACGAGGCCGTTCGTCTCGCTGCCGCTACTCGCTGAAACAATCAAAGAGAGAAATGAACTCTTATTGTTAGCAGACGCACCAGCGTGACCGCGAAACGAACTTTAATTTAGTTATCCAGGATTAAGCAACAGGCCCATTTACATAACAGATACCAGGAAGTATATGCACCTAGCTATGCGAAATTCATTCGAGATGATACATCATCATAGTTTCAGTCGTGAAACGATATTAGAAGTCGAATTATACCATTACAATATAGCGTCAATTGTATAAATTTCTCGATAAATTTTTGTATAATTATTTTACAAGACTATAAAATAAAATATATAAATTGGGTGTATCTAAATAAGTGCGAAAAGAAGATAATTCTTTGTCGAAAATTAAGAGAGGTTTCTTATATAAACATATACTCTCTTATATCCCTCCCTATAGGATTCAAAAAAATGAAATGAAAAATAACCCCCCCCCCCCCCAAGTTTTATTTTATTTTATTTTTTAATTTGTCTGAAATTTGAAAAAAAAAATGAAAACTTAATTCAGGAAGATGTCTAAGAGTATATGTTTATATAAGAAACTCCCTTTAATTTTCGACAAGGATTATCTCCTAAAATTTTTCGTACTCATTTAGACACATCCTGCATATACATTATATATTTTATAATAATATTATATAATATTATAATCGTTCTTTATATTGCAACCAACTCTAAATTCTCAGCAATCTCCGTGTCGAGTTTCTCTAATGTTTATTTCCGCTTAGACTCGTGCGCTTTCATGCCATTCGAGAAGATAGATGATAGACGTGTTGAAAAAGCTGCGTTTTAAAAGGGACTGATATCCGTAAAAGGAAGGGAACAAGAATGGAACGGACTCCCCTTCCCAGGCGATGATTATTCTGGATCAACGGCCGCGTTGTCGTTCTGCGCACGTTTCCTAAACATGACCTCCGCATTATGGTAATTCGGTATTCAATATCTGCCCGTGTTCTTTTCGCTTCCGACAACTGGCCGAATATCATCGATTTGTAGAATACAAGGGACTTTGTAAGATAGACGTGCAGAAAATTGCTTTCGCGATTGTATCTGTATATTCTGACGAGTGAAAAAGCTGTGTAAATATCTAACATCATGAATTTCTCAATAAATATATAGCATAATAACTATATTGACTTCAAATAAAATTAATCATTCATAATAGAGAGATGATTGCTGGTCGTTTCTCTTTCCATCGAGCATGAGAAAAGTATTTCTCTTACACATTCTCTTTTTTTTTCTTTCTCATCAGATTTCTCATATATACGCCAATTGTTCGGTAATTGATCGATAAACACCTGAAATCACGGACACGCAATGCACGCGGCTTTCATCGCATGTTAATGCGCCATTAGCGTATATGCATGATAAATATGGGCCACACAGAGAAAATGTGAAAGCTACTGTCGTACGCCCCCGTAGGAACCTCATCTTCGAGAAAAGTGACCTCCTTTCGCGACCTGTCCACTATCTATATTCGTCTAGATATCTTAGATGAAGTTTAAGACTGTTATTTATATGAAAATTAAGATTTGTCAAAAACGCTCGATTATTCGATTGATTATAAAAAAATATTATATATCTTGAAATACAATATTTTGTACACACAAACTGAATCTACGCAAATTATTCACATATTTATAAAATATTTAATATTGCAAAATGTTACTATGAATCACGAAGCAATTTATAATAAAAGAATACAAATATTTAAACATCTTTTAATTATTATCTTTAAAATCAGAGAATCACTTTCTTGAAAGAATGATTCGTTTTTATTAGCAGTACCAAAGAAAATTAAAATTGAAACGAAGCGATAATATTATAATTTTATTTTTTATTAAATTTATGTGTATTTTATCTAACTTTAATAGAAGGAAATTGAAAGAGGAAAGTATCTCGCGACAAAGTTTTGCATCAGACTATGCGACCTTTCGTGTTGCCTTCATTTCTATTCACTTGTGATTCAGCACATTCAACAAGTTTATGGTACAAGGAGCACGATAAAATTCTAATAATGGCACAAGTTCAAAATTTTCGAGTCGATTAAATCAATCATAGATCGATTCATGACGTGATGTCTTTTTTCAAAAGATTGGAGAAAACGCACGCGGTTGAAGTATTAAAAGTAATCAACAAGGGTGCAATTTAAGGAGGGAAAAAAGATCGCGACTGAAACTTTCTCGAGATATAATGTGTATTTCCGTTCACGAGGAGAGATTTTCAAAATAGAGAAGCAAACATGCAAATATCATTTTTTTCCTCGGATAAACCAGGATATTTCTCATATTGTTAAACCTTAATGTCTGAGCTCTTTTTCAACGACTATTATTGACCACGAAAGGCTTCTTAGTAATTTTTTTTCAATTATCATTTCAACACTCACCTAGTAAATCGGCTCCAGTTGTAAAATAAGATTCGTCATTTTCGTTGCTAATTCTCGATGTAAATCTATTGTTTCCTACCATGGCACGCCAAACTGTGAACATTACAAAGTAGCATGAGTACGAGGCCATATGGAATGTCAAGACTGAAATTCGTGGTTTATATGTATGTCTCGATCAAAAGCGTAAACGCGAAATTTCTTTCGCTCTTGCATTGGAAAACAATTTTGCATTAAAAGGAATTTTGGTAGATTCAACCAGTAATTCTGTTTCGTCCACTTTCGAATAGAATTTTTGTTAATGCAACAAAATTTTTTTCAGGATGGTTATAGGAACGAGTTCTTACTCATTTCCTGGGCGCCGCGCTGATAGGGATCCAGCTGATCGAGAACGTTGTCGTTCATGCTGGCGAGGCTCCTTATACCGGATACAAGCAGGTTCTTATTGCAGTCCGGCCTCGATGAATCGGCACAGAATTGTGCTACTTGTTTACTGAATAATCCATACAAGTGACTCATCTGAAACGAGAGAAAATATTTATTTGAAAATTGTTGTAATAATTCATTGATCTGCAAAATATAAATATGCGGTACATTAATTCTCGAGAAGAGAATGAAGGAGACAATGAATCATTAATTTTCAGAATAACATTTATTAATATGCTTTTTATGTTAAATCTTTTGAAAGATAGTCGATTCGCGGAATGTCGCGATAGGACCGCATTCCAATCGCGTCCGGTGAAACTCTGCAATATGTAACACCAGTGATGGAACTGACAGTTAAAAGCGAAGAGAGATATGGTATGCATGCGCAATGCGACGTCCCGTTCATCACGTATTTGATTGCGTGATACCGTCTTTTTCGTCAATTGCGTGAAATATGGCAAATGATCTCGCGTCGACAATGAGGATAATGAGAACGATGTCCACATGGGCGGACACCTTTTACGGCTCCGATGACGCGCACATCCGATCTTAGAATTTCTAATCATACTTCTGTAATCAACAATATTCCCTAGTATCCTGTTTTGTCTACTTTTGTTTCTCGCTTTTCGACACTGTCTGGCACATTATTTATCAATTTTACAGATTGAGAATATAAATTAATCCATTTGATATATCACTTTTAACATAAATATTTGAGATTAAAGTTAAACAAATTCAAAAGAATTTATGACAAACATTTTTTTTTAATTAAAAAAATTTTTTAGATGGTAATCGGGCAAAGTTGTTTAAAAATTTCGAGCATCTTCTGAAAATTTTTTGATTTTGTCGTTAAACATGTGTGTGTTGTTTTCTTTATATAAAAAAAAAAATTAAATACCTAAATCAATTCAAATTGGAAACAAATAATAATAATAATAATAATAATAATGGAGAAAATAATCTCATGTTCATTTCATCTCGCATGTTTTTTCAACACGATTATTACTATGATTGATTGATGTCCTTTAGATCAATGGATTATTATCCCGTTTCCGCTGTAATTCCGGAAATTTGGAGAAAGCGGAGATTTTTTTAGCGAGACTCTCGGCTATAAAGGAATTAGCGCGGAAAGACAATGATATGACTGTATGTTGTAGTTACGCTAGAGAGATATACTTTTACATTTTGAAGCGATCTTTGTATCCCGCTTTCGTTTAGAAAATTTTTCCCGTTAATTATATATAGAAAAAATATTATATATTTAAATTACAATTAATTTTAAAGAGAAAATTGTTCAAAATTTATCTATTTGTCTTACAGATAAATGTTACAATTAAACACTATTTAAATTTTAAATGTATTATTTACCAGCGTATATATAATTATTTAAAGTTCGAAAAAATTGTCAAATTATCTCTAATATGTGTCCTTTTAACTCGTCTAATCAATCGAAATCGATATATTTAATTCGTATATTAATTTGAACTCTATCAAGAAACTAATCTCGGATATAAACTGCGGTGCTCTTGAACTTCAAATCGACACTTACTCAGCGTTTGCGATCACTTTTACTTGCTCTAAGAGTATTACATATATACATTTAATCCGGTGCATGCAGCCGCGAAATGCCGTGTCTACAGCCTTGGCTAAAAGTACATGAAGTACTTTCAATAACTTGTAGTAAGTCAGCGTTCATCAAGGTTCTGTATACATTGAGTTCTATTTTTAGCTTTAACATTTATTTGCAATCAATATCAGCAAATAAAAATATATTTAAAGAAGCTAAAAAATCCACATATATTTCTCATTAATACAATTAACATGTAACATGTTATTTATAATTAAATATTTATATGTAGTTTTTAAGGAATTTTATTTTCAGGAATTCTCGAAATTTCATAGGTCAATGAATATCGGAAAGAAATACTAATTAATATTCCGATATACGTTGGAAGCAGATTTTTATGATCTCTTGTATGTTCGTTGGCTTTCGAGAATTCGCGCGATTATCGTGTCATGGCGACAATTAACACTCACCGTAATTATCTTCGTGGTAGCTGATCGTTGTAATCACGATAATTTTCAAATTTTTATAATATTTCCTTACCGTATAATACTTTACAGGTATTGACAATATTCTATGAGAAATATAAGAGCTTTGAAATAATAGGTGCGATATTGAAATGTAAAATCGTAAGAATGACTATTGATTGATAATATTGAGCAGCTTGAAATTAATCTAAAATCCTGATGTTTATTACAACTCCACTACAACAAACATATCATTTATTCACATTATCGGAAAACTTATTAACCAGTGTTTGATTGGAGCATATAGTCTATTTGTCAAATAAAATTGAAAAAGAAAAATATAATTATATAGTTTCAAAATAATTTTCGATTAAAATAGCTATGTTAGAGAGACATTCTTTGAGAATTGAAAAAGAGGATTCTCAATCCCTTTATTTAAAACTGATATCATCGATACTGTTTAAAACAAAAAATAGAAAAGCATGTCGAATCTTTTACCTTAATCTTATAGAGGATATCGTGATATTTAATTTTGAGGATTGTTTCGAACATTAAATCGTATTTAAAATAAAATGTCAGCTGCAAAAAAATTTAAATTTTGTCTTCAAAAACTTTTTTTCTTTATAGTATAGAGAGATAACTTGTAAGAAAATATACTCGGAGAAAGTTAAATCCTGATATAGCTACGAGATGCTAAATAGTTGTGCCATGTTTTAAGATTATTAACAATTTATGATAGTATCCGCAAATCAAATAATCGAAAGCTAATACATCGTATTCGCGTAGGATTAAGGAAATGAGTTAGTTTCAATTAATTCAAGTACAAACGAATTAAATAAACGATAAAGGAAGAAAGATAATTATTTTTATTTAAATTATTTTTCTATAAATAATTATTTTTCTATAAATTATTTTTTACATTGAATGTTTAAAATTCGAAGATGTTTCGTTGAGAATTTATGCAAAAATTATAAATAAAGTGAAATAAAATTTTTTTATATATTTTCCATTGGCTACGTTCTAGTTCATCGACTCATTTGAATGTGAATATTGTCAAGAGAAATTTGCAATACGAATGAGATCGCGGTAACATCGAGTACGCCCGGCACGTGGTGTGGTGTGGTTCGGATGCAACGCACTCGCATTGAACGCACTCGATTGTTCGGTGAAAGTCCACCAAACAACGCTGATACCATGAAGAGATACTTGCAACATCTCTCATTCGCGGTTTTGTGCGAGATTAATGAAAGAGATTTAACGTAGAGGAAATAAAAATTAGATATGCATGGGAAGCAGTGAATAAAAAAAACATTTGTAAATTTCTTCTTGTAATAAACCTTCATAAACGAGAAAAATATTGTTGCAAAGTGTTTTATTCAATATATTAATTTAAATAAAAATTGTGTTGTGATAAAACACTTAACAGTAAAAAAATTTTCTTTTTCAAAATTGGTTCCAAGATGATAGGACGTGTAGACATTTTATTCATTAAAAAATGTGTCTTTTTTCTACATTGATAGACTATGTGACTAAGATCTGATTGTACCAACGCTATTTTGGTTTTAAGCAAGACTTAAATATGTATTTGTTTTTATTCATTTAAAAAGAAAATTAACGATAGATGCATATTTAAGTCTTAAAGCCAAAATAATAGGTATTGGTGTAATCGAACCTTAGAGAATAATGGATAAATCTAAAGTACTTTATATCCTGTCTCATGTCTTTTTACTCATTACATGCAATATATTAAAATGATGCAAATAATTTATCGTACTTATATTACCAAAAAATAAAAGTATAAACATAAAATTACAATTTTAGAGTAAATTTTTCCAATTGGAATATTTGCTAATTTCGATACTTCTTCATCTCGAAAGGAGTTCCTCAAATTTTTATTTAGACACTGAATAACATTTTTTATTTAATAAAACTTTAATAAAAAAAATCGATAAATCTTTCGCATCAAACTATTTGTTATATTTTGGAGTAATTAATGATTCTTCTTACAATTAGTACTCACTTTCTCATCTCTCGAGAGAAATTCCCACATCGGTATCGCCGAGCCCGTAACTCGCATCGTCACGCAACAGCCTAGCAAAATGCAGGTGGTGACCTTCACGATAAGAGTCCTGCTGATCATCATCGTCGTCGTCGTCGTCGTCTTTGTCGTGCTTGTTTACTCTTCTTCTTCGTTTTCACGTATTCGCGACACTCGCTTCACGCCGACCGGTATGAAAAATCACGCGCAATTGTCGCTGTCACGATTGTTGGCAAACAATCAACAACTGAAGCTTTCGCACAGATCGTGTAGCGATCGACCGTCTGGTACACACTGAGCTCCGGTCTCGTTTGCCGCTTCGTTTTATGTTGACATGAGCATCTCAGTGGTGACTACGCGCCTCCGAGAGCCCCCACTTTAATTCGTATATCCGGATTTCGTGCATACGTCAGTACGAGGAGCAGAGTCCACGGGATCCGGAAAGTATTTACCCGCTCTAGGAAATCGCGCTGACGCGACACAAGAAAAAAAAAGACATTCCTTAATTTTATTCGGCGCCATGCCGAAATTCCTGTGCGCAGACACGTGCAGTGTCGATGAAAGCTTAGTTTTTTTTTGTATCACAATATGGAATGAACTAGATAGACAGGTTCGCCAATGCTTTATAAATTATTAAATAATTGTTTTAATTAAATTCACAGATGTAACTTTTTTGGATAATGTTGAAAGCTCAATACAATCTAAAGAGATCTTATCCTCTCATTATACTTTATATACATATTTTATGCCAATAATGTGCAAACTGCACATATATGTCTTGTGATCCAATATCCTCTGTATATTATTATTATTTAATACATAAATAATTAGATACTTGATGAGAAGTTTATCTTGAGGTATTTGAGAAAAACATCTTCATAGGTCAAACACATTTCATTGATTAGTACTAAAAATGCTTCTAATAATAGAAACTATGAGAATAAGTACTGCAAAATATTTCAGTATACTGCCAAACAATTCTATTGTTTTAAAAAATGTGCAAAAAATTATTCATTTAGAAATAATTATACATTGTTTTCGAATTTAAATAAACTTTGTCTACAAATTCTAATATAGTCATCACAAAAGTATACATTATTTTACGCTAGTATATTTACGTGTTACAGGAAATTCCTAAAGTGACTAAAGACGTAAAAAAATACTAAAAAAAGCGCTTCTTAATTTTATTCGGCGCCGCACTGAAATTCCTGCGCGCGATGTGCGTATAGTCGAAGAAAGTTTACGGTTCTCTCATACGGCATAGAGTGAAATGGATGAAATAAGACGACAATTCATTAACACTGTAAATAAACTTATTAAATACTTGGTCTTTTTATATGCTATTTTTATATCGGCGATCTCTTAAGAATTCGCCGCCGCGACAGAGGTATGCAAAAAGCGCAAAAAAGCGTTCCTTAATTTTATTCGGCGCCGCGTCGACATTCCTACGCGGGCTATTCCACGTTAATAAAACGATCGCTTTTTGGAGCAGAAAAAAAGAGTAATTCCCCTCGGGTCATTTTAATCTCACAGCTTCAAGTATATTAATAGTATAATTTTTATACGAAAAAAATTAGGTATGTGTAACAGACAAGTTAAAAAAAAATGAAGAGACTCGCGTATTTGTCAAAACAATTCGCGAATTACTAAACGAATATTGCAGGTCATCCTTTTTAAGAGTTAAAGACCGCTTCAAGGTTAAATTTTTTTCTCTTAACTATCGATCTTTCATGTTAAATAATCCGATTTGGTTGCAAGATAGGAGTGACTGCTTCTGTGAGAAAGTATAACAAAAGGGCTCAACATTGATCGTTTGGTTTTCCCTATCATCATTCTTTTCTTATATCTCTTGGAGCTGACGCGTAACCGGAGTTCTAAGGGTACAGTTTTCTTTTATTTCGTGTTAGACATCGTAAAAACCCAGAGATCGTTTTTATAATGGCTTCACAACTGCCGAACAACTTTACGTCATCGCGGGAATTTTTGGTAAATCTAATAAAAAAATATGTACATTGTTATAACAATTCCCATATTGGGTGTTGCTTTAGAAAGATAAACGATTGAGATTTTATTATATTCTATTTAATCCTTGGGTTTCCACCGTTCGCGAAACTATACTTAGACATACGATAAAAACTAATCTGACAAAAAATTTTTTGACGACTAGAAAAATTAGCATAAATATCACTATCGACCTTCTATCAGTGAACGGCCTTTTAAAGATTTTGCAGTTCATAAAATCCTGGGCGTAAACAAGAAAAATTTACGACAGTAATAAATAAGTAGGCCCCGTTCATTTCTTTAACAAGATACAAAGTAAACTATATGTATGGGATGTCCACACATTTTATCATAAGTGTTGTAATTTTCCTCTAATAAAATCTTTTTATGAGAAATCAACACTTTTTACGAGAAAGATTTTGCTTTCTCAATTAAGTATTGCAACAATAAAATCTAAAAAAATCTGTTAAAATTTAAGTTGAATTAATTGAAAAATAAGATTACTCAATAAATTGTTTTTCTATAATAAACTAATTTTTATTCTATCATTAAAAAAATGACGTTTTAATTGCAAAAATAAAATTACCCACACTAAATCTTATGTAAAAATGGATTTCAATTCAATCAGCTGGTTTTTTCATATGTTATTGCAGCTTATTACCTGCTGAACAAAAGATATAATAGCTGCAAAGATATAAATAATGGATAATTACTGAGTTACAGCCAGTCAAACAATTTGCAAAACTTTTCGTATTTAACTGTTGTAAATCAATAACTATTTATTATTTAGCTTTGAGCCTATTATATTTTTTGTTCAGTAGATAAGCTACAACATATGAGAAAATCAGCTGATTTTACCGAGATTTAATATCATCTAGATTTGCATATAAATTCAAAATCAACCTCACACTAATTCTATATAAAATTGAATTTTAGTAAAATCTATTAGTTTTCTCGTATGTTGTAGTTTTTGATCTACTGAACAGAAAATATAATATGTTCAAAGTTAAATAATATAGATAATTACTGATTTACAACCAGTCAAACTCGGATTTTGCGAGTTCTTTGACTGTAAATTAGCAATTATTCATTATTTATTTTTGCAGCCATTACATCTTTTGTTCATCAAGTCATAAGCTACAACATAAGAAATCAGCTGATTTAACCGAAATCCATTTTTACATAAGATTAGTGCGAGAGAAAGAAAAACTTAAATATTTTATTAAAAGTAAATTCTTTTCTATATTATTGAATAAACAGTTTTGCTAAAATTTATAAGAATTCCTTATTAGGATCATATTTATACATACACTGTACTATGCAATAGTAATGGAGATTTTACTGCAATGACAAAATTTTATTCTCTATATATTTCGAGCAGCGTATATAAAAGTTAGCAACGTGCAACATGCAGGTCTACATTGCGATTAATCATGAACAGGTATCACATCGGGCACGATCAAATGAGTGCGTGAGCGGTGTGCAAATTAAGAGCGACACCGATTGTGTGTCGTTCATTTGCGATCGTATCGGCATCGGTTACGGCGGTTTGTCAGGAAGACCCATAAGCAGGTAAAACGTAATTCGTAACAACGACGCGCGGTATACATAACGCCGATTGTGTTATTTATTCACCGCGCGCTTATAGCATACGAATAAAATTTGTACATCATTTCTCAATTTCACTTTCACATTCGTCCCTTCCCGTGCGAATAATCGCGTTAGCTTCGTTTTAAATAACTTTTATATCAAATGGATCAGACGATCGATCGATCGTGAATGATAAAAATGGTCGGAATAGGCTTTGACATGCAGAATATTTTGTATAGTGCGAGATTCATTTTAATTATTTTTAAAGTTGCAATTTTTCGAGAGTTGATGTAAGATCTTATTTTTAAATTGAGAAAATGTTATGATACTTGCTACAATTTTAATAAATAATTTCTGGTTTATTTCTAACAAAAAAAATCTTTTTTCAATAATACTATATTTATTTCCAATCTCTTTTGGAGATTGGGCGAATTTTACACGACGTGACTTCATGGTGCGAACATTTGCGGAATGTGCGAACAACTCAGGAAAATTCACGCGTAACAAATCGAACAATAGAACTATGAGGCTTTTCCGTGGCGATGACCAACGTGAGAACGCAAACACCGCATCGCGTTCAAACGATGCTCTGCAAATAGCCTTGTGCATGCATCAAGATAACATATTTGTTATACGTGCAGTTATGCAGTGTGAATGTGCATCTGCTTTTACCACAACGCGTGTGTCGTTCATGATAATCTCCTAGATTAGTAATTTAAATCTTACACGGCATTCAGAAGTCGCGCATACAAAATAAATATCTTGGAAATATCTTTCAAATACCAATATTTTGTTAGAAAGACAGACATTTTTTATTTAATAATAGCTTAATTATGTCAAATTGATAGCAAATAATTAGTGAAATATAAATCAATCCTTATTAAAAATCAAATAAGAAATATAATTATCTCTCTGCAATTCACAAAATGAATTTGAAGTCAACGAATCTAAATATAATAAATAAATTGTATTCAAAATATTAATTTATTAATTAAATCTTTATCTTATATATGAAAGAAATATTAGCCATTAATATTCATCAAAAGATAGAAAAAAAATATTTATATGATTCCATAAAAATAGAGTGAATTTGACTTTAAAATAAAATTCTTTATATTATAATCATAATTTTAATGAATAAAAAAACAGATTCAACAAGCGCAATAAGATATCTTTTTATTATAAATTATGCTTAATAACTTACTAAATATTACGAGGCTATGTGAAACGAGCAATAAAAAATTATTTTAAACTTGGAAAAATTTTAATTTAAAAAAAAAAAAGAAAACTGATTACAATATAAACTCTAATATTCTTAATTAAACGTTTCAAACTATACTTAGTCTTCCTCAGTGCGCAATGAGAAAATAATAAAAAATAATAAAAAATATTCTAATAAAGAGTCGCAATACAATAATCAAAATAAATTAGATAATTATGTCAAAATTAAAAGGCGAAATACGTTAACATGATCAGTCAAGTACTAAGTTCAACAACAAGGCATTGTCATCTTAATTTATTCGGAACAATTTTTATAATAACAAATATTAAATAACTTGGAGGAGATGGACACGGTCATTGCCAAACTGATAGCCTTTCGCCGACTAACGATGAGTGATTGGTTTGGACAAATGTTTAAGTGCCACTCCGAGGTTTTAATAATTAAAAAATTTATTGATTAGCCGGATAAATTATTTTAATTCGATTTTTGCTTCTAATTGGGACTTTTCGCGTTGAACTATTTGTAATTATTTCAATTTATTGTTAACGTATTTCGCCTTTTAATTTTAACATAATTATCTAATTTATTTTGACTATTGTATTGCGACTCTTTATTAGAATTTTTTTTATTTTTTATTATTTTTTTATTGCGCACTGAGGAAGACTAAGTATAGTTTGAAACCTTTAATTAAGAATATTAGAGTTTATATTGTAATTAGTTATTTTTTTAAATTAAAATTTTTCCAAGTTTAGAATAATTTTTTATTGCTCGTTTTACATGGCCTCATAATATTTAGTAAGTTATCATTGTGTTTGTTTACATACGAGCTTGAACATTGTTATAGATTAGTGGATTTTGTCTTATTTTTCTATTATGCTTAATAAATCCATTTCCATATCTGTTTACTTTAATGGCCATTTTAATAATTATTTTTTGATGATTCTATTGGAAGATAGATAAAATAGATATGCATATAAGATAAAAATTAATATATGATCCATTCAAAGAATATTTACAAGTCAGATATAGATCAACTCTATATCAAAGCAAGATCACAAAAACATCTGTCTCGATCTACTAATAATAGAAATATTCAAAGTGGTCACTCTGTAGAAAGAATAATAAGCTATGTCGCGTATGGCACTTTGTATTTTGTACATTTTGCATTTTATGTGACGGACTAATATACATTTATTATGTAACAATAAGACATGAAATTAATTCACTTTAACACGTAACGTTATTATTTGATTGATAATGAGATTATCTTTGCGATGTGATCATCGTGAGATTTAAATTATCTAGAAACTGATGATGGTATATTGTTACCACTGTATCGTATGTGAAGTTAGAATTGAATTGAATTGAATTGGCAGTAACTAATTATTCTCTAGGATAAATCCTGAGCAATTAAATAAATGCGCGAAGTATGTACTATATATATAAAACATGTTCGAGAGCTTGAAAGTGTTGAAATGTATATAAAAAAATTTCTAAAAGAAATAAAAAATAAATTGTTAATTAAATGTAATAATTTAATGCAGAAATTATCATCGCTTCATCGTGTAACTTAATTAATTGGGAATCACCCAATTACCACATTTTAAATATTCTTCTACAAAAAAAATTAATGTGTTCTTAGATCATCGTGATGGATATCCTTCCATGCCTTTGATGTTAAACTCAAAGGACGCTCGTATGTAGCGAGATCGAGGTCGGTTCGCGCATAGCTAATTGAATTGGAAAACAGAATGACACAATCTAAATGCATGTGTGAAGCGCAGTCTTCATCTATATTTACCGCAGCGTCAAATAACTTGCGATTGAAAATTATTTCTTCTGTATACAAAGTACATATAATACTTTGCACAAGAAAAATGTCGAGGCATTTTATATTATTGAAAAAATTAATAATCTAAAATAATTAAAAATAAGGAGCTTTTAGTAATTATAATTAATTATAAGAAAATAGATGATAAAAATATTTTAATTTTTAATTCCAAGCACATTTACATTTTAATTTTTAAGCAATTTTTTCCAAGCAAATTGTGCTTGAATAAAATTCCAGATATTTTTCTTTAATTTCTAATATTATACCCTTAATAAGAAACAATAAATAAAATGTTTAATAAGTTTCTTAACAAAATTAATTTAGAATTAATTAAAAAAGATTTTTTTTATATTATTATAATTATTATTTGTAAAAACTTTTTTCATAAAACATTTTCATAATTATTCGTACGAGAATTGTTGTTGAATTAAAATTTAAAAAAATTTGATTATTTTAGATGTTATTTATTGGGACGATTTTAAAATTATTGATTAGTTATAAATTATGTAACTGCAAATGGAATAATATTTACAGATCAATATCGATAGCATAAAGAATTCTGTTAAAATCGTTTACAATTCAATTATAAAAATTATTTGCTTGCAAAAAGTTGCAAATTGGAGCCAAACGCGTCTTTAACGCATATTCTTTGATTTCACGTAAAATTGCAAGAACTTTTGACAATTTATATTATGTTAATTTCTGTTGCTGGGGAATACCGTTTAATTGAAATTTGATCGAAATAAATTAATCTTGTTACGACACAATGTATTCGTTGAGATAACATTTTTTTTTCATCTGTCATAATTCTTCGATTTTATTTGAGATTACATCTCTGGAGTCTGTTGATAAGAGTGATATATATTGCAGATACAATGCATAGATTTCGCACGTATTAAATATATCACTAGTTTTACAAGAACTTTTTATGCAACAGATTGTGGAGAAAAAATTACAATAATAATTACAATGATAATTACAACCGTAAATAAGTAGTTAATTAAAAGATTTAATGATGCAGGTCAAGAGACATTTCTAAATTAGTCACACGCGTCAAAATCCCAAATTCCCAAATACAGATTTATTTCGCATAGTTTTAACGCGGATTTATACTGTCCTACGTTAGGTGAAAGCATCTTTCCGACAGCTTAATTATATTAATTACATAATGGTAGGATCGATAGAAAGATTTCCACGGGTTCTTACATAAAAATGTTTCACACGTAGGCTCTCTGATAATGCAGTGCAGATTCTACCTCTGTAACGCGCATAAAGCGGACGCAACTTGTGGTAACCGGAAGCTGTACGATTCTGTACCAATAAATTTGCGTTTCATCATCGCGAGCGCGTAATACACGGACATATATAACCATGTGTATTTGTCTGTGCTATCGCGGAAGAATCGCAATCTTAAGGAATGACGAGAAATTCATAAAAATTATACAAAGAGAAAAAAAGAAAATCAGTAGATTACAGAACAATATGAAATAGAATCTATTTTAACATGTGACCTGGACTTATATTTTATTTTGTTTTTTTTCAATATAAAATGTCTATTATTAATTAAATTTTAATTAACTCAAACAGATTTGATAAAATAATAAAGACAAATGCGCGTATTTCTTATAAATTATAAATAATAATGTACAATTTAATAATTCCTGTATTATAAATACAGATTAAAAATTTATTGCAATTTTGTGTTGTGCGTTGTATTCTAAAATATTGTTAAAATTTAAATAACGTGTTAATTTATGCATGAACCAAGACCTTTCTCGCCTTCGGAAGTACATCGAAACGAATTGCCGAATCCATCGTTTTTCTTGGCAACGAAATTAGATATATAAAATATCGAAGTATGTTACTTATTTTTTAATATCTGGAACTGAAATAATTGTAACGATTTGTGAGACTTAGTCTTAATATCTGACAAATATTGAAAAAAATGTTATAATAATTTTCACGTTTTTTGTTGTCACGAATAAATACGGAAATCTTTCAATTTAATTTTATCAAAAATAAAATCTTGTATAATGCAATTTTATTCTACGTTTTCCATTTATTTTTTCTCGCTTAGAATCTCTCTTCCTGGTTGAATAGCATCAAGAACACTCGGCACGATTATGCTTATAGTTTCAACGTCTGATTCAAACTGATTGTACCATCACTCAGCAGTTACATCATTCAACTTTAACCGCAATAACTCAATGTCCGAGTCGGATGTATCTCGAATAATATCACGCGATACGCAGTGTTGATCGTTTCGCGCAACGATAAATCTCGTATCCATCGATCGCAACGGAATGCAGAAGGACCAGAAAGCGGAAGCGAATAAAAAAAGGGAAAATCACTTTCTGATTTTCATTGCGAAGTTTGTAAAATCTATGAAGACCAAAATAATTTATCCCATTATATACGAAAATAAAGATTTATATAACTATAAATAAATTTCTCGATTATTATACACGGCTGTGTTAAATTGTTCTCAATAAGGATACGTAAAAGTAAAAAGTAATATATGCATACATCCATCTCACTCCTATATTTCTTATTCGTTTTTTTAAACAATATAAAATATTTAGGTAATTTAAAAATAATTCATTTACTTAAATGAACATAGTCTAGTACCCTGCACTAATTTTATGTAAAAATGGATTTCCGTTAAATTAGTTGGTTTTTTTCATATGTTGTAGCTTATCTCTTGTGCTTATGACTTGTTGAACAAAAAATGTAATGGTTGCAAAGATAAATAATGAATAATTGCTATAATTTAAAGTGAGTCAAACAACTCGTAAAAGCTGAGTTTAACTGATTGTAAATCAAGTGATTATCTATATTATTTAACTTCAAGCATATTATATTTTTTGCTCAGTCAATAAAAAACTACGCATATGAGAAAACCAGCAGATTTTACTAAGATTCAATTTTATATAAGGATTTAGTGTGGGGTTTTGAATTTATAAATTTATTTATTTTATATGAAATTCCAGATAAAATTAAATCTCGATAAAATCAGCTGGTTTTCTCATATATTGTGGTTTATCTATTGAATAAAAAATATAATAGCCTCAAAGCTAAATAACAGACAATTATTGATTTACAACTAGTCAAATACGAAAGGTTTTGCGAGTTATTGACTAGCTGTAACTCAGTAATTGTTTATTATTTACCTTTGTACCTTTTGTTCAGCAGATTATAAGCTGCAACTTATAAAAAAAAACTAACTAATGTTACCAAAATCTATTTTTATATAAGATTGGTACATGGTACTTTGAGATAGAACTATTTAAACAAAATCAAAAATTTTAAATTGAAGGAAAATGCACAATATTTCTCTATAAGAGGTAGACAATTCGTTTTTTCAGATCGGACAAATTTCAACATTGTGCGTTGGCGTAGGCAACACGTGCAAAGAACTGCGTTCCGGTTGACATAATCCGGATACGCATCTCCAGGGCTTCTCTCACTTCCAGCAATTGATCGCTATGATCAAAATACTTGAATCTGAATGAAGCCGCTGTATATTGACACAAATTGTAAATAAAAAAAAAAGCAGATGAAATTCTACTTCAAATAACCATCACGGAAAAAAATTTAGCTATTATAGCTAAATTTTAGCTGTGCCTATATTATTGTACAATCTGAAATTTAGTTATTGTATGCTTAAATTTTAGCTGTGATAATATTGTTTAGCTATAGTTTAACAGAAGATTCTATAGCTAAAAAATATTAGCTGTCGTAGCTAAAATTTAGACATGATAAATAAATTTCATGTGTAATATAGGGATAGCTAAAAGTTAGTTATGGTGACTAATTTTTTATTAACGTGATGATTTCTTACTTTCTTGGAACGCGGGAATCGATCAGACATTCGCGTAATTTTCTGGGTCATTGTATACCATATCGACAACAACGATGATAATGATGATCGAAATGGACTTACTGTCTACGGTCATTTTGTGGAAATGCAGTATTATTACAATACTTGATATTTTACAAATTACATTATAATTTTGCGAAAACAAACCGAAAATTGTTGGACCTTATCGGCTGGCTTTGACGAGGAAACATAAGTAGAACATCGAGAAAAAAAAGAAAAAAAAACATGCGAGTTCCGGATAGTCAGTGATCAGTGATTATGATCGTAATTTGTAGATATTAAAAATCCTACAAAATTACGACTGATTTTATGAGGCATCATTGTCATCATACTCGTCGTCGTCGTCGTCGTCGTTGTGTAGGAATGCAGATTCTGGTGACGAGAACAATGTTACGACTGATTAATGGCTGGCAGAGCGTGATAGGGAATCCCGCGAGATGGGTACGTCGAAATGAAAAGATAATTTATTAATAGAAGGCAAGAGAGTGAGTGTGCATCCTCTTGGAGGAGCGGGACTAATATGAAGTAAGAATTCGCGCATCCCGTCGTGAACGCATTTATTTTATTCACGAAAATACATCGCTCGGCCTCTGAAGGCCGTTCCTAAGTATCGTCGAATAAATCACGACGCAGGCTAAGTCCCGGCGAAGCTACTGATATTAATTGTTCTTCTACAAAACGGAGAAAAATTATTTATGAGCGATTCAGAAAAAAGCTCAATTCCTCGCGTAAATCCGTAATTGCAGGATTTTACGCGCGATTTCACAAGATTAATTTTTTGATCATTACAATTGATAATGTCTATATATCATTGCATGAACTAGAAAAATATTGCATAAAAAAACAACAAAACAATAAAATATGATAATGAGATTTTTTCCCTTAAAAAATTCCACAAATACAGTGATGAAAGCAAAAGGAATAAAACACTCGCGAATCACGTTTCCAAAATATATATTTAAAATAAATTTTAATATAAATTTATTGTGCATCGATGCATATTTATTGCTTATTAATTTTGTATAGAGCATTGGAAATTTTAAAGTTTTTGTGTTCGTATCTGCCTTAATCTGTACATTTATCTTATTATTTATCTTAATTAAATAGATTTAAGTTCAAGTTCTTTGTACAATATACATATTCAAACAAAAGAAGAGAGAATAAACAGAATTTGTAGAAAATACAAACAAAATAAATTAAATTTGTATTTAAGATAGAGGAATATCGCTTTAAATGTTAAAAAAATTATTTAAAATTTAACTTATTTTCTGCCTCTAATTCTACTTTAAAAAAAGATAAAACTAATCTATTAAATCTCAATTAAATCTCTTTTTTACTTTAATATTTTTTTATATTTTAAATTAAAATTCTCATTTTTTTTTAAACGGCCTGATGTAAAATAAATTTTCATGGTTCTTTAGAAAATAAGCATTATGTAATGCATATGCACAATAGGTAAACAAAAATCACGGAAAAAAATTAACTACTATAGCTTAATTTTAGCTGTCCTTATATTACAAAAGGAATTTAGTTATCGTACCTAAATTTTAGCTAGAAGATATTTTTTAGCTATAAAGCTCTCCGTTAAACTATAGCTAAAAATATTAATTACGATAGCTAAAATTTAGATATGATAACTAATATTTTACAATTAGCTATAACGGAGAATTCTATAGCTAAAAATATTAGCTATAGAATTTAGCTGTAGCTATAGCTAAAAATATTAGCTATCATAGCTGAAATGATAATAAAATTTCAGATTGTAATATAGAGATAGCTAAAATTTAGCTATGGATAATTTTCTTTTTTTCCGTGAATGCGATAAATAAACGAGGACAGCCCTTTTTATCAATGCAGATTTTTGAAAATAATGCTCCGCGAGGCCTTTGACTTTTCAATGACATATCGCGCACAAAAATTCCGATATAAATTCTTTAAACATGAAAGTATGTAACAGTACTGTTGCTGATGTCATAATATATACAAATATACAAGTATGTATGCGTACATGCATATATAATCTACACAGTGTCGTATCCGCGGCGCGGCGCCATTCCGCAATCAGGAAATCCCGTATCCTCCGATGTTTTGCTAGAGAGGATCCTGGACCGGTACCGGTCAGACAGTTAGTTGAATTATAATGAGCGGCGCGTGCTGGATTGGTCTGATGCCAAAGCGAAGTTATAACCCGAAGAAATTTTATTCTTAATCCCTTCGCTTCTCTAATTTCTCCCCTCCGATACGAGAAGATAAATCGATAAAACGATAAATCGCTCGGTAAACAGAAACATTTTTTATAATCTCTATATTTTTTCTGTCTTTTTCGCGAAGCTAAAATTGCATATAAAATTAAAATTTTCACCGAGAGAAAAAGTCGTTCATATATAGCTATAACACAGATAAATTTATCATTTCATTATTCCTTAAAAGTATATTGAAAAAAAATTAACTTGAATAAATTATTCAACTAAATACTATAGAATTAAATATCCAACAAAACGTGTATTTGACTTAAATACTTATATATGTTCAATTAATATAATAAAATAGTAATTTAATTGAACGGTTTAGTCAAGTTAATAATTTTTTTCTTAGTGTACAGTGTATTTATAAAAACATTTGATTATGGTATCAAGTTTATGCAGTTTAATTAGGCTTAAATTTATGAGGAAGATTTTCTCGAAGCAATAGGTGGTAAGAAACGAACAAATAAAATTACTAATGAATCAATTATGAGTATCACGATTCTCATGAAAATATTTAATTGCTTCTGTCTTTTTCGCGAAGCTAAGATTGTATATAAAATTAAAATTTTCACCGAGAGAAAAAGTTGTTCATATAGTCATAACAAAGATGAATTTATTATTTCATTATTTCTTAAAAGTACACTGAAAAAAAATTAACTTAACTAAATTATTCAATTAAATACTATTTTGTTAATTAAACATATAAAAATATTTAAATTAAATATACTATATTAAATCTAATAAAACGTGTATTTGATTTAAATACTTATATATGTATCTTCAATTAATAAAATAGTAATTTCATTGAACGATTTAGTCAAGTTAACAATTTTTTCTCAGTGTGCAGTATAATTATAAAAACATTTGATTATATATGATATCAAGTTTATGCAGTTTAATTAGACTTAAATTTATGAGAAAGATTCTCTCGAAGCAATAGCTCGTTGGTAAGAAACGAAGGAATTAAATTACAAATGAATTGATTATGAAAATATCACGATTCTCAACCGATTTTGAAAACGTCTAGTTCGTTTTCTGCGAAGCTAAGATTGCATATAAAATTAAAATTTTCACCGAGAAAAAGTCATATAGTCATAAAAAAGATATAAATTTATCATTTCATAATTTCTTAAAAGTATACGCACTGAAAAAAATTGTTAACTTAACTAAATCGTTCAACTAAATACTCTTTTGTTAATTGAACATATACAGAAATATTTAAATATACTATATTAAATCTAACAAAACGTGTATTTAACTTAAATACTTACAAATGTTCAATTAACAACATAGTAATTTAGTTGAAGGATTTAGTCAAGTTAACAATTTTTTTTTCAATGTACAATGTAATTATAAAAACATTTGATTAGTATAAAGTTTATGCAGTTTAATTAGGTTTAAATTTATGAGGAAGATTCTTTAATAATTCCCTCTCGCTGGTAAGAAACGAAGGAATTAAATTACCGATGAATCGATTATGAGAGTATCACGATTCTCATGAAAATGTCTAGTTGCTAATTAGAGGTAAGTAATTGTCGACAATGACTCAGATGCGAGAGAAACTTTTACACATCAGAGTAATAAGACTCCGTATTGGTGTCATCTTTCTTGGGAGGCATCCACGACATCGCTAATGTTCATATTCACACTCGTATACACGTGTCTCCCATATGGCAAGGCCGTATGCAAGGCCGAGATGCCATGATTTATTCGTACGGATGCATATATATATATCGGGAAAGAGGACTTGTAGCTAATCGTGATCGATAAATATTTTTTTTCATTCTAAATATTTTTTCTCTTCATCTCGGAAGTTCTGTTTTGCGTATATAGTGATACATCATCCAAACCCGTAATTCAGCAACTTTGAAACGTAAATCAATATTTTTTTAGTTCAAGAGAAGAGAAGAAGCATGGAAACACAAAATGAACAACTATAGCTAAACTTACTGTCTCAATAAGCTGTTCTTATGTTATACATAAAATTTAATTATCATGCCTAAATTTTAGCTGGTAGCTAATATTTTTATAGTTATAGAATTTTTCGTTAAATTATAGTTAAAAATATTTTTTACCATAGATAAAATTTAGGTATAATAATTAATATTTTTAGCTATAGTTTAACGGAAAATTCTTAAGCTATAAAAAATATTAAGGCGATAATATGATAACACCACTAAATTTTGGATTGTAATAGGGACAGCTAAAATTTAGCTATGGTGACTAATTTTTTTCCGTGAGCTTCTATTTACGGCCGAACTTTCTATTTTATAAAACTACCATTATTTAACAAATTAACAAAAATATATAATGTTGTAGAGAAAACAATAAGACAAATAAAATTTTTTTTTAAAAATATCGTTTCTGACAAGTGACAAATTACAAATTCAATTTAAATTTATTATTTAAAAAGTTAATTTTGTTATTTAATTTAATCAAAAATTTTAATTTTGAATGTAATTTTTTAATTTTAACTAATACGCATTTACTTGTATCTAAGCCATTCTATCTTGAAAAAAATGATGTGTTCGTAACGTGTGTATTCTCTCTCTCTCTCTCTCTCTCTCTCTCTCTCTCTCTCTCTCTCTCTCTCTCTCTCTCTCTCTCTCTTTCTCTCTATTAATTATCAGAAAAGTAATTAATAGTGTGAATAATCGAATTTCAATAATGACGTTTTCTCGCATCTGGTCGATTTAAACGAAAAATGCAAATCGGTATACATAATTTAAACGTGATTTAAAATTAATCTAATAGGTATCGAGTGTTTGAATAAATTTGGATTTTTATATCTTCGAAAAATCCTTCTGTTGATGTCAATATAAATGCGAGTAGTAAAATGTTAACTCGGCGTCTAGTAGTCGGACAATGTTACCGGCTTTAAACGAAGATTGATTAGACATTTAAATTAATTTTTCGAAGTACTCAAAGAAATTTCTTGATCGTATTAATTATTTTATGATTGACGGTCAAAAACATCTCGGACATTTATCATGCAAATTTAATTCGCAACAATCAAAATCCAGCCAATTTCTCTATTCTACTACGCAAGAAAAAAAATTATTTTTGCAATTGTTAATTAAAATAAAATCTTATTTCTTCATATAATTTTATAGAGAAATTTATATTATCAATCTTTACAAAAATATTTAAACAAGCGTTATTTTTATTAAGAGAAAAGAATTTATAATTTATATTCACCGTCATTATCTCTCGAATTACGGAATTACTGAATAACGCGAGGATGTACCCTATTTGCATTTACATCCGAAATCACGGAGATAAGAGACGCTTTCGAATACTTCCCGGATCTTAATAAAATTCAGGGTCAATGTTTATTTTCTATGCACGATAACAGACGCGCGGAATCGTCTTTTTTGCTACACGATTTCGCATTATTTTCTGAAGAATTTTAATACTACCTTTGATGTGTCATTGATAAATTTTCGAAGGTGGATTGAATAAATTGCAATTAATAAACACAACATGTGGTAGGCGCCAGACTCCTTCTCTCTACATAAATCGCTTTCTTATGTAGGTGTGTAGTTAATCGCTTAATAAATTACGCACAAAAATTGGTGCCCAAAAATTCAGTAAACATTCTACTTGATTTAATCGACAATCAATCAGTGTTTCGTTATGGTGAACAGCATTAATAATTATGAAGATGTGAAATCGTGTATATGTCATGATCATTTAAAAATATATGCACGCTCGCTTAAAAGCATATTACCATGAGAAATAAATAGATACGTAGGTTGTAAATATAAAAATATATTTTGCGTTTGTAAAACGTTTATAACAGCTATTCGCTTCTAAAATATATCGAGTTTGATATAAACAACGCACTGAACGTGTTAAACAAGTAACAAACTTTTAAAAATCATGACAGCTCATTCTTTAATGATGTGTTCACACATTGTGCTCCGAATTTTTTTTTCTAGAGGAAATTTTTTTCGTATTATCATAATACATAATACGAATATTATTTATACATCACACATTTTCATATTATTATCAAATTTTAAAATATTTAACAATTCATATTTTTCTTTCACCATAATATCACTGTATATTTAACGTCTCCCATAAGCATGATTAGATTGATGTTCTAAAACATAAACAATGCTAATTTGCATCTTTCTAAAAAGAAAGAGTTACTTTTATTAACAAGACTTACCTTTATAAAATTCTCCCAGGAAATTAACCTCAGGCAATAGGAAGTGAACTTTCTTTAGGACCGTAGCTTTTGATTGCAAGGCAGCATTAATGTTCCAAATCTGAAATCATAATACAACTTTAATTTCATCTAATTATACATACATACATACATACATACATACATACATACATACATACATACATACATATATATATACATACATACATACATACATACATACATACTTACTTGAACATTGTTGTCTACTTATTAATTTACAATATACTTACTTGAATAAGATCTTCCCTATCACGTATAGATACAGTCACTCCGCAGACTTCATCATCTTGTGCTACATGTGTAGTAAACTGTTCTCCAATAGCTGCAAGCACCACTTCTTTCCACACACGTTCCTGAAAAACATCGGAAATGTAAGTTAGATGTTATGCAACAAAAGCAAGAAGTTGATTATCTATACAAGTTAAGAAATAATAATAATAATAATAATATCAATTATCTATATAAAACTTTGAAATAAGTACAAAATAACATGTTAAATAAAACTATATAAATAATGTAACTTAACATAAATCAAGAAGTCCCCATATATATTAAAACTTAGCAATATATTGTCAAAAGAAATCAAAAAATCAATGTCAACATAAATATAGGATATTTACAGTATCGCATTTATGGCACTTTAATCTCCAGGTCCCACCCTTTTGATTCAGTTTATCTTCCCATAAAGGATATCTCTCATCTCTCATTAAGTGGTAACTGTATCTAACCTGACAACAAAAAATTTAAATAACTTATAGTAAAATATAAATAACAATAACAAATAAGTAAACAATATATTAGAATAAAATATTAAATAGCATAGCATAAATAAGCAATAATATATATAATTAATATCAATTATAAATAAGTTGTAATAATTTTTCCTACTTCAGCAAACAATGTAGAATAAAAGAAATAATGAAGAATTTCGTTATATATATATAGCAATAATAAAACTGTCACTATTACTGCATATTCAATATAAAAGTGATCAAAATTTGTTATTGTAACTTATCATTTGATATTACAAACTTTTTTGTTAATAAAATCTGGCAGATTATATCTATTTCTAGAACTTGTTATTCAAATAAAATAATTTATGGTACAAAAATATTTTACTATTGCAAAGAAATGATGATATTGCTGAAAACTGATTCCATTTTTTCATTAATAAAGTTAAAGAATTTGTTGTAAAGAAATAATATGCAAATTCAATGAAACTATTTTTAACAAATTAAATCAGCATTCTTGTTTTGCAATGTAACAAGTCTCTTTCTATTCCTCAATAATTAATAAAATGAGTTATAATTAAAATAAAATATGTTACGCTAATAAACTTATTTTTTCAAAAAAGTTTATCATTATACCTGCATATCTCCAGCATTTGGTATATTATTGAAGACTGCCCAGAAATTTTGCACAGTATTTACAGTATAGATTTTCTGCAAGTTGGCTTTGTATTCTTCAGCGGTTGTTCCAGGGATAGCTCTATTAAAAAGTTTTTTACATTAAAAATATTTAGCCAGTTTCAATGAATTTTGAAACATGTATTTACATTTATATTATACTAATTTAATATATCACCTATATTTAATATATCAACTTTGATATATGTTGTTTTTTTGTTTAGAATAACTAATCTATGTTTATATGGTAATAATTAATTTAAATCTGATAATACTTTAAGACATGAATTTTTAAGAATTCAATAATTTAGAGACAGATTGAGAAATTCTTCATTAAAGTGAAATGTATCAACTTAAATGAATTATAGAATAATGCTGATATTTTTTCAAATTTTAACGTTATATCAAAAATAAAATCTAAAATATAAAGTTTTTCTAAATCTAATATTAGACGTTCCAATATTGCTTTTATGGAAGCAATAATTTCTTTAATTTTTACAAATAAGAATCAAAAGAAGAGAATGAATATTTTATTTTGTACACTAGTTCTGTAACATCAATTAATCCTATCTGAAATATTTTATATAATTATTTATAACTAAATACATTAATCATTTATGTGCATGTGTTGCAGAATAATAGCAACATATTATACCAAAATGTATCATAATATAAAAAGAAATTTCTTTGTTTGGCAACCACCTAATGAGATCATTTAGGAGGATAAAAGTATTACAGGGAGAAATGTTCTGAAAATATAATATATAATTTATCATATATATAAATATATATATATATTATGTGAATTAAAATATACTGCACTTAAACAAAGTGAGATGAAAAGCAGCAACCGATATCGATATCAAAGTTGAAAAGGATTATTTGATAGAACTTATCGCGAAATATTTGTGTCGTGATGTTTGACAACAATAAGAGTGATAAAATCGAGATGTATATATTTCTGTAGGTATGCCCTGACGAAAGAGCGTCGCGCAAGAGAAGGTTATACGAGAAAAGATCGATGTTCTCTCTTACTTATCGAGCCAGAAAGTCCACGAAGTCTGCAACGGAATGCCGGAGCCTTCCTGTTTTTCGATCGCGCTGACGGTCTCATCGGACAAGACCGGTGTCTTCAACAGGTCCACCGAAAGAGAGTTGCTCTCCTTCGTTTCGCATTCTGCCGCGGCCATGTTCGAAACGACGATGCAGCAGCGCTGTAACGTCAAAATCATGTGATCGCCGCCGCAACTCACAAGTAGACCTGTGATCAGAGATGCGCCAACTCCGAACCATTTTTGATTGGCTCTCGAACTCTAGTGGTTTTCCCGCCATCATCTGATCATTGCAAGCGCGCGTCGACACAAATATACTTGGTGCAAGGCACGATCATGGTGCAAGGTGCAGGTTAACGTTGTAGAAAGATAAGTTTCCATGAGATATATATATTTCAGTGATAGATAAACAGAAAACATTAAAATATGCTCCATTCTCCATTGCTCCACTGCTCTGCTCTGCAGCTACGCTACGAGTGTTTCGTGCTCCGATTTGTTAATTTTTGTCTTCTGCTTTATAGTCACAAAGACCATGTAAAGGACGTATTCCCATATTTTAAAGATCGCTCTTTCATTTCTTAATTAGTTTCAGCCATTTACAGCGACAATTTAATTTTTCAAAATTTTAGAACCCAATAATGTACGAATCATTATGTGTGTTAGGAAATAACACATTATTTTTCAATATTCTTTATTATCAAACTGAGGATTATTTGAAGGACGTATTTTCATTTTTTGAAGCCCGCTCTTTCATTTTTTAATTAGCTTTAGTAATTTATTAAAGCGATAATTAATTTTTCCAAGTTTTAGGACCCAATGTACGAATCATTATATGTTAGATAGTATTAAAACATCATATTTCAATATTTGTTATTATCAAATTGAGGACAATTTCAAGAACGTATTTCCACATTTTGTAGCATGCTCTTTCATTTTTTAATTATTTTTTTTATCATTTAAAGTGATAATTAATTTGTTCAAATAGGACCCAATGTATTCGAATCATTATGTTCCCAGACAGCACACAATGTCCAGTGGACGTCCAGTTTTGGTTTTTATTTGGTACAAACGTCCATGGACTTAATACGAACGTTTTAAGAATATCCATTATTGGATGTTCAAAGTATATTTATATTTGGACGTTTTAAAAATGTTTATTTTATGCATATATGTAAAGAATTCTTATCGATAAAAATAATTTCGTGTAAAATAGTTATAAACCCTTTTTTTCAGCAAACAGAATATAAATATTATATAACATAAGGAAATAATAAACGCAATATAACGGATCGTAGTTATGCGTAGATGAAATAATTTTTTTTCATATATACGCAATATAACTCAGCATACATGTTCCAAAGACGTTCAGAGAATATCTAGAATATCCTTTGGATGTTCTCTGAACGTCTTCGATATACTTCGATCATATATAGAGTCTGTTATAAAGGCTGTGTGTTCTGAAATTTAAAGTTAGTGTTGGGTATCAATTGTGTAACTTTTTTTAAAGTAAAAAATTTTCGGCAATCACGCATTGATTTTAAAATAAAATTAATGTGTGATTGGAAGAAATTTTTCACTTTTCACCTTTTCACTTTGGAAAAAGTTACACAATCGATAGTTTATACGTTACGTATATATTTATAAATTTTTAGCAGTATTGACAGTGAATTTTGAAACACAGCCAAAATTTACCTAGTGACAGTGATTATCGTGTGAGCACTCACTTGTTCGATGTTTTCTAAACGTATATTACGTGACTGTGATATTCAACTTTTTTCGTCCTTCCCGCCTTGGCTTCGCTATCTCCGAAGGCTGTGCATACATACTCGAAGGTAATCCTTATTTATTTCATTATTAAATTCATAAATCAACTCTATAAAGTTATAAATAAATTAGCTTACATATTTATTCGTGTACTTTTCATAATATTTTCCTTGTATTTGTTGGTTCTTGTAAATTTGCAGCCTTCCGAAAAATAGTAATAAGGTTAAGGTGACAAAATTCCAAATAAAATAAAAAATATAATTAAACTTAAGGCACATAATTTCATATAATATTCAGAATAGCATTATTAGACTTCTTTAATTGTTTTTAATAATTATTACGTTGATTTTTACGAAAATTATGCTAATTGTGAATTTAGTCCATTAAAACAAAGTTATAACTTCCTCTATGTACCTTGTACCTATAAAATTTATGGCTAATTATAATTTTACTATTTCTTTATTAAGATTTTAATATGATCTTTAATATAAAAAAATGTATGTGTATAGTGGACGTAAAGAAATAATGTTACGCACCGTTAAACATCTAACACATTTTATTTAGTCTTGAAGTCATCGATACTCAAGTCGATACTCAACATTGAATGTAAAGTAAAATATAATTATATATTTATTATATATATAATTATATTTTACCTCACATTCAATGTTGAGTACCAATTTGAGTATCGATGACTTCAAGACTAAATAAAATGTGTTAGATGTTTAATGTTGCATAACATTATTTCTTTACTTCCACTATACACATACATTTTTCTATCACATCTTTTTCTTGCAATTTAATCAAATTTTATATTTCAGAGTATCTGTTATGTATACAGTGGAAGCAGAGGAATAAACAGACTTTACATAACATTAAACATCTAACACATCATTGTGTTCGGGAAAGTCGACATTTCACATTGGCACTCAATATTGAAGATAAGGTAAGATATAATTTCCAATTATCTGTTATGCATATAGTGGAAGTAAAGAAATAATATTACACCACGTTTAACATCTAACACATTTCATTTTGTCTGGAAGTCATCGATACTCAAATTGATACTCAACATTGAATGTAAAGTAAAATATAATTATATGTTTGTTATATATATAATTATATTTTATCTTACATTCAATGCTGAATACCAACTTGAGTATCGATGACTTAAAGACTAAATAAAATGTGTTAGATGTTTAATGTTGCGTAACATTATTTCTTTACTTCCACTATACACATACATTGTTTATACTATATCAAGATGACAAATTTTCTAATATTAAAATAATAAAAGCTTAATTGTATATTTTATAACTTTTTCTATTGTTGAGCGACTTTAGTGAATTTAGTTTTTCTATGATATTAACAAATGAGATTGCGGATAAATATAGTTTTTTTGGACGAAAGAAGAAAAAAGCGTTTTGTAACTTTAATATTTGCAAAGTTTTAATAAGTGAGTATTACATTCTAGAAAAGTTTATCTAAAAATTTCAAACAAAAATATAAAAAAAAATGTAAATGTTTCCTATTTTTTTAAATTGCATAAATTAAATAATTTTGTTTCATTTTATGTTAAATAGGTGCCTCTAAAATAGGAGGATATTGTCAAACAACTAAAGAAGCAGAAAAACATATTCAAGGATGGTTGAGAAGAGCTGCTGAAAGAGGAAAACTGAGACAATAAATTTAAAATACATCTTATATTCTGTATTTGCAAAGGATGATGAGACAAGAGATGATAATGATGATGATACGAAATCTCGTCGGATAGTAACATCCAGATCACCATACAGCACTACCACAATACAAAGTGCCTAAGCAATATGCAGCTGTTGTAATAGGAAGAGGTGGTTCAGTGATCAAAAACATACAAGATAAAAGTGGCACACATATTAATATGAGTAAAGATGATATAGAATCTCCGTATCGTCTCTGTGTTATACAAGGAAAAGAAATGGAAGACATTCGTTTAGCAGAGTCAATGATCAAAAATATAAAGGAAATCAGCCTATCATTGAGATCTATGAATTGTTAGTGCCATTCGAACCTTGTGGAATAATCTTAAGAAAAAGTGCAAATACTCTCTCTCTCTCTCTCTCTCTCTCTCTCTCTCTCTCTCTCTCTCTCTCCTCCTCCTCCTCCTCCCTCCCTCCCTCCCTCTCCTCTCCCCCTCTCTTCTCCTTTCCTCTCTCCTCTCTCTCCTCTCCTCTCTCCTCTCCCCCTCCCTCCCTCTCTCTCTTCTCTCCTCTCCTTTCCTTTCCTTTCTCCTCTCTCCTCTCCTCTCCTCTCCTCTCCTCTCCTCTCCTTTCTCCTCTCCTCTCCTCTCCTTTCTCCTCTCCTCTCCTCTCTATCCCTTCCCTCTCCTCCTCTCCACTCCTCTCCCTCCCTCCCCCTCCCTTTCCCTCTTCCTCGTTTCCTCTGCCTTTTCCTCTTCCTCCCTTCCTCTGCCTTTCCCTCTCCCTTTCCCTTTTCCTCTCTCTCCTTTTCCCTCCTTTTCTTTCTCTTTCCCTTCCCATCCCTTTCCTATCCCTTTCCCTTCCTTCCTTTCCCTCTCTGTTCCTCTTCCTCTTCTTCGTCCTTTTCCTTCTCTCCCTCTCCCTCTCTCTTTTCCTCTATCTTTCTCTCTCTCTCTCCTCTCTCCCTTTCTCTCTCTTTCTTCCCTTCTCTTTTTCTTTCTTTCTAATACGAAATATTGCATTATTTTTTGAGAACATAATATATCATATAAAAATGTTATAATTATTTTTGTTCATTGACTGAATGTTATAGGAGCACACAAACGATTTCTTTCTTTCTAGTACAAAATGTTTTGTTATACTTTATTACTTTTTGTGTGAGATGAACAATAATCATATTATTTTTTCACTATAAATACTTTTAAAGAAAGTAATATATCATAAAATGTATAAGTACTTTTAAAGAAAGTAATATATCATATATAATTATTTTTGTTAATTATGATTAAGTGTTAGACCGGTTCTACAATAGGTAATTTATGCCCTAAACTTTAAGAAATTGATTACAGTCAAGTATGAATGGAATACTTGACTGTGATTAGTCAGTTTCTTAAAGCTTAGAGTATAAATTACCTATTGTAGACCTTATAAAAAAACAAGATTCCTCTCTTTCCAGTACAAAATGTTTGTCATGTACATTACTTTTTGAAAGAAACAAAATTCGTTTTCTTTTTTCCGCAATAAATATTATTTTATTTATAATTTAAAAATGTTAAAACAATATTAAAATTATATGAGACATGATAAAAATATATAATAAATAATAAAATTTAATATATATTTAAAAGAATATTAAATTTGTTCTTTTTCTTAAAGTTTAATTTTAATGCTACATTAGGAATTTAATTTGTTAGCAATTACAATATTTGTATATATATTTTATACTATATTAATAAGTTGCTAACAAGTTAACTCCAATTTGCGTTAAAAATAAACAATATTTTACCTACACCTACCTAGAGCACAATATATCCAAAAGATGTTCAGAGGACATCCAGAGGATGTTTGAATGTCCTTTGGATGTCCTCTGAACGTCTTTTGAATATATGTGCTGTTAAACCTACTATAAAAAATTTAAATAATGTTCGAAACAGGTCCAATTTTAGTCCGTTTGGTATATAAAATGGACATTTTTTAATTGTCCAAATCAGTAACACTGGACATATTTAAAATGTCTTAAAAATGTCTGAGGCTGTAATCTGGATGTTTTAAATATGTACGAAACGTCCAATATATATATATTTAGTACGTTTTTAAAACGTTATTGTGCTGTCTGGGTTAGGTATTGACACGTCATTTGTCAATATTTTTTATTATTAAACTGAGGACCATTTCAAGAATATATATTCTTAAATTGTGATAGCAGTCTTTCATTTTTTAATTAGATTTAGTTATTTAAATCAAGGTTGTAAATTTTAATTTACCACACTGGCTAATAATAAAAGATTGTTTATTATAAAAAGGCAACGTTTCGACCCTGAAATTGAGTCCTCTTCTGGGTATAATATTAAAATAAAATAGTCGTAAATACAAAAAAAAAAGAAAACGCAAACAATTTTTTAAAATACAATTCACATGAAAAATTACATAAATAATGTCATGATTAGTGAAAAAATCTAATTACCCTTAATTTGATGTAAGGGGTTACATAATGCCTTAATCAATTCAAGAATTTTTTTATATGTCTAGACATAATAACAATTCGATGAATTAAAATTATGTCGACACATAATAATAATTCAAGAATTTTTATTACGTCAAGACATAATAAAAATTCGATGAATTAAATTTAAGTCGAGACATAATAAAAATTCGATGAATTTTTATGTCGAGACTTAATAAAAATTCGATGAATAAAAATTATGTCAATACATAATAACAATTCAATGAATTAAAATTATATCGAGACATAATAAAAATTCGATGAAAAACTATTATCTCCAGATATAATAAATAACGATGAATTAAAATTATATCAACACAATAATAATTCAAGAACTTTTATTACATCGACACATAATAAAAATTTGATGAATCACTATTATGTTGAGACATAATGAATAACGATTAATTAAAATTATGTCGAGACATAATAAAAATTCGATGAATTAAAATTATATCATGACATATAATAAATATTCGATAAATTAAAATTATGTCGAGATATAACAAAAATACGATAAAATAAATTTATGTCGACACATAATAATAATTCAAGAATTTTTATTATGTCGAGACATAATAAAAATTCGATGAATTAAATATAAGTCGAGACATAATAAAATTCGATGAATTAAATTTATGTCGAGACTTAATAAAAATTTGATGAAATAAAATTATGTCTCGACATAATAACAAGGCGATGAATTAAAATTATGTCGAGAAATAATAATAATTCAAAAATTTTTATTCTGTCGAGACATAATATAAATTCAATGATTAAAATTATATCAAGACATAATTAAAATTATTTCGAGACGTGATAAAAATTCGATGAATTAATATTATCTCGAGACATAATAAATAACGATTAATTAAAATTATGTCAAGACAATAAAAATTTGATAAATTAAAATTATATCAAGAGATAATAAAAATTCGAAGAATCCTTCAAAATCTTGTTGTCAGTATTAGTTATCGATTTCCTTTGTTGTTATATTTAACGTAGATAATACATGTGTAATATTAGTAAATATTGATTTCAACTTCAGTATTATATTTTATAATGGAAATATGTACATAATCTAATAATCTAAATTAATTGAATTTCGATATATACATGATTTTAATTTACCAAATTTCTATTTCTAAGAAACTGAGAAAATGTAATGGAAACTACTCAATCGCAAAATTAATAAACACTTATTCATTAGATTTTAACTATTAAATACATCAAATCCTTTTATATACATTATATACTGTCACTATACTATAACCCCTCGATACATACAACTGTCAAAATATGGAATGACAGCCGTTTACGAAGTAAACGCTATGACGGAACGAATCGGCATCGCGGATTAAAGGTAACAATATTTCGAGATATTCGAGAATAAATAACATGCCTTTTTTAGAAAGGGAATGTACGAATCATTATGTTTGGTAATGTCACATTATTTTTAATATTTTTGATTATCGAACTGAGGACCATTTCAGAAACGTATTCTTATATTTTGAAGTACGTTTATTCATATTTGAATTAGTTTCATTCATTTAAAGCGATAATTAGTTTTATCATTCCTTTAAAGATAGCATTTAAATATTTTAACTAGACGTTAAGTCGTGCCGTTTTCTAATTTTTTTATATCAAAGGGAGGGCAATTCTGTTAATATTTTTTGATATTTTTAATCAGACTCTTCTGTTTTTAGACAGTTTAAAAAGCTAATTGGAATAATTAATTTTTTCATTATTATAAGGTCTCTATATTTAGATATTGCAATGTTAAGTCATGTGTTTCTTTAATATTTTATATTATTGAGAGAAGGACTATTCTGCTAACATTTTTGAATATTTTTAACCAATCTCTTTTATTATTTGAATAATTTAGATCGCCAATTACGATAATTAATTTTGTGGATACTTTAGAGATATCATTTCAATTACTTATTTTAGTGTAAGGTCACGCGTTTTCCAATATTTTTAATTATCGAAGAAAAAGCTGTTTTGTTAATATTTTTCATATTTTTAACTAAGTTTTATTTTTTCTTAAAAAGTTTAAATTGCTAAATGTGATAATTATTTTTTTCCTTATTTTAAAGGCTCTATTTAAATAAAGTAACGATATGTCACATCTTTTTCCAATATTTTTTATTATAGAAGGGAGGGCTATTTTGTTAATATATCTTTATATTTTTCACAATGCTCTTAGATTTTTAAAATAGTTTTAATAGCTCATTGCGATAATTTTGTCCTTATTTTAGGGCTATTATTTATATATCTTAACTTGGAGTTAGTTAGATCACGTGATTTTCTAATATTTTCTATTATCGAAGAGAAAGCTATTCTGTTAATATATTTTTATATTTTTAACAAAGCTTTTTCATTTTAAAAATAATCATTAATTGCGATAATTAATTTTGTCGTTACTTTAAAATCACAATTTATAAATATCTTAACTTGATGTTAGGTCCGTGTTTTTCTATTTTTTATTATCGAACTTAAAGCAATTCTAATAATGTTTTATTATATTTCTTTTTATTGTTTAAAGATTTTAAATCGCCTGTGGCGATTACATCGTCACATACTTCCCTGAGATTAGTAAGGAAAACACGCATACGAATACGAACACTGACATATACGAAAAGGACAAAGGCACAAGTAAATATAAATAAAATATTACAGACAAGACGAAAGACGAGTAGGACAGAAACAAAGAAGTAAAAATAGATAGAAAGTTCGCGAAGCCTCTCGAAGCCTAGCGAAGGGCGTTTTTGAGGCAAGGTATAAATAGGGGATTTTTAGATAACGATATATACCGTCTTCGATAGTTGCCGCGCACGGACGCATCACGTTTGTAATCCGAGCGATATATCTAACTGTATTCACGCGTACCGTTTACACTAAAGAATATATTCAGTTAATTTAATCATTGCATAACTTTATTTAATTCCCGCATCGTTCCTCCTAAGCACTCGCGACGCGCGAAAGAGACGCTAAACGCCAATTGCGATAACTAATTATGTCCTTACTTTAAAGTTTTTATTTAGATAACTTAATTAAACGTTTGGTCACGTGCTTTGTAATATTTTTTATTATGGAAGAGACTGTTATTGTGATATTTTCTATTTTTAACCAAGCTTTTTTATTTCTTAAAAAGTTTAAACCGTTAAATACGATAAAACATTTTTTGTTATTTTAGAGTCTTTATTTGATATTGTAACGTTTGATCATGTGTTTTGTGAATATATTTATTATCGAGGGGAAAACTAGTCTATTAATATTTTGTAATATTTTTAACGTCCTATTAACTTTTTAAAATATTGGATCGCTAATTGCGATAATTAATTCTGTCATTACTTTAAAGTTAGTATGTAGATACTTTAAATGAACATAAGATCATGATTTTTATTTAAGTATATATTTAAATATCAAAAAGAGGGCTTTTTGCTAATATCTTTTATAATTTTTACCAGGCTCTTTTACTTATTGAAGAGTTTATATCGTTAATTGTGGTAATAAATTTTGTGATTACTTTAGGATCATTATTTACGTATTGTAAATCATGTTCATTCTAGTCGTTTTTTCTAATAATTTTTATAGAAGGGATGAGTATTATGTAAATTTTTTTAGATTTTGATATTGTAATGAATTAAGATATTGTAATATTAAATCTTGTGTATTTCAAAATATTTTTTATTATCAAAAAAGGGCTACTTTGTTAATTATTTGAATATTCTGAACTCGGGTCTTCTTTTTATAGATTTCAAATAACTAATTTTATGTTCATTAATGAAATATAGTAATTTGAAATTAGATAATGATTCTTTAAAGTTTTCTTATCAAAACGCAAAAAAAAAAATCTATATATATATATGTATATATTATTTAAAAAATTAAATTTTTTTTTATTATTAAAATTTTTTTTTTTTTTTTTTTTATATATATATATATTTTTATTCTGTTAATACTTTTTATTTTTAAATAATTTTTTTTTATTTTTTATTTTTTTTTTATTTTTATTTTTTTTTTTCATTTAAAACGTTAAATATGATTAATAATGTAGGCGAATTATTATTCTACCGATATTCATTTATATACACGCGTGAGCGGCGAATTACGTTTCCTCTCCCCCCCTGGCGGCGCTGCGTAAGAAAGAAGGGAGAAGGTTAAGAAGGTCAGTTCCCCGCGGAAAGGGAGAGCGGTTGGACAGATATACGGCAGTGAGCCGTCGTGCGTGTCCTATCGAGTACAGTTTAACCTAATAAAGATCCTTTGTTAAGATCCACTAGAAGCCTTATTGGAATTACGCCCTGACATCATCTAAAACTATCCTGACACCACCTACAATAATTTATTTATTATTTTAAGGCCTCTATTTTAACCTCTATTTTATTTTATTATTATAATTATTATTATTTATTTATTTATTTTTTTTTTTTTTTTTTTTTTTTTTGTAATAACTTAAGATTATGTGTAACCTGATCCCAAAAATTATTAATAACAATGCAGTTGATTGAGATGAAAATAAATAGATTGAATGTCGTGACAATTGCTGTTGAATACTTCTTTACTTATGCAATAGTCAGAAATAAGATTAAACTCGGTTCTAATTATTATTAATATTAAACAAATTAATTTTAAATATGACAAAAAAAACCCTTATTGGAATGAAAATTATAAACAAAAAATAAGTAAAACCTGGTCCCTCTTTTTTTTTTTTTTTTTTTTTTTTTTTACGTCAGGAATGTGTTCAACACATACCCTCCACCTCGGGGGAGGCTTCGGGTTATGCGGGGATGGGAATGGGCAGAAGGCCCATTCCCGACCCGCTAAACCTGACGGTGGTCCTCCTGGTGCTACTCGGAGGCCCCGGGAATTGCTTTCGCATGCAACCGGGGCCTCCGAAACGCCGTGACGCACCCCTTTCGGGTGCGTCCCACCCGTTTGGCAAGCAAGCCTGCCAGGCAGAGAGGAGTGGGGACCTCCACCACTCCTCTCCAATCCTTGGAGAGCCGCATGGAATGAGCTCGAAGGGCCCCCGCCCTTTGAGCTCTGCGACTTTCCCGTTCCGGGTGTTGGCGCTCCTTCCGCCCCCGAAGGGGGTAAATAAAACCTGGTTTTAACCATTACAATACATCTGGTCCTAACTTTAATACATCAAAATACTATTAAATCTAGTACTAATAAAAACTCTCCTTTCTCTCTCTCTCTTTTTTTTTTTTTTTTTTTCTGCTACCTAAAAAAAATCCGGTACTAACCATTTTTTTCTGTCCGGTACTAACCATTTTTTTTCTGTCCGGTACTAACCATTTTTTCTGTCCGGTACTAACCATTTTTTTCTGTCCGGTACTAACCATTTTTTTCTGTCCGGTACTAACCATTTTTTTCTGTCCGGTACTAACCATTTTTTTCTGTCCGGTACTAACCATTTTTTTTCTGTCCGGTACTAACCATTTTTTTCTGTCCGGTACTAACCATTTTTTTCTGTCCGGTACTAACCATTTTTTTCTGTCCGGTACTAACCATTTTTTTCTGTCCGGTACTAACCATTTTTTTCTGTCCGGTACTAACCATTTTTTTCTGTCCGGTACTAACCATTTTTTTCTGTCCGGTACTAACCATTTTTTTCTGTCCGGTACTAACCATTTTTTTCTGTCCGGTACTAACCATTTTTTTCTGTCCGGTACTAACCATTTTTTTCTGTCCGGTACTAACCATTTTTTCTGTCCGGTACTAACCATTTTTTTCTGTCCGGTACTAACCATTTTTTTCTGTCCGGTACTAACCATTTTTTTCTGTCCGCGGAAGGTACGACTCCAATGACCATTCTTGTTCTGATCAGGAAGACCTTTTGTTTTCGGAGAATAGTATTTGGGGGTGCACAACCGTGTGAGACACATGTTGCATTACTGGGGAGCACGGATATCGGTTTTAGGTTGCGGGTTCTAGACGTTGAGGGTTGACTAGGGAAGAATCTGGAGAACATGTTGCCAAACAGATTTTTTACTTGCAGTCTTGGG